>NC_134096.1:139027136-139627136 GCF_000715075.1 Nicotiana tabacum | reverse complement strand
AAAACTTAGTAAGGGAAAAAAAGTACAGCGCGTATTTACTGCCCCTGATGAAAATCTTGTTTCAAATATTTGAGTCTCTGTTTCCAATCTTGCATACCATCTTCTCAAACATTGAAGTTGGTAAAGGTTTAGTGAATAAATCTATTGGATTGTCACTTGAACGGATTTGTTTCACATCAACTTCCCCATTTTTCTAAAGATTATGTGTGTAAAATAATTTTGGTGAAATGTGCTTTGTTCTATCTCATTTTATAAATCATCCATTCAAATGGGCTATGCATGCAACATTGTCTTCGTATAAAGGTCTGGGTTTTTTATCACATTCCAAATCATAGTTTTCTCGAATAAAATGAATCACTGATCTCAACCGTACGCATTCCCTACTTGCTTCATGAATAGCTATTATTTCAGCATGATTTGAAGAAGTAGCAACAATAGATTGTTTTGTGGAGCGCCATGATATGATAGTACTTCCACTTGTAAGAACGTATCCCGTTTGAGACCGAGCTTTATAGGGATTAAATAAATAACCCGCATCTGCATAACCAACAAGATCTGCACTACCTTTGTTAGAATAAAACAAACTCATATCAAGAGTTTCCTTTAAATATTGCAATATATGCTTAATCTCATTCCAATGTCTCTGTGTAGGAGAAAAGCTATATATTGTTAGTAAATTAAAAAAAAATTCTATATCAGGCCTTATAGTATTATCAAGATACATAAGTGCACCAATTGCACCAAGATAGGATATTTCAGGACCAAGGAGTTACTCATCCTCTTCTGGAGGTCGGAACAGATCCTTATTCACTTCAAGTGATCGAACAATCATTGGTGTACTTAATGCGTGCGCTTTGTCTATGTAAAAATATTTTAAAACCTTTTTGTATAGGCAGATTGATGGATAAAGATCTCATTTGCTAAATATTTAATTTACAAACCAAGACAAAGTTTTATCTTTCCAAGATCTTTCATCTTAAATTCTTTCTTAAGATATTCAATTGCCTTTTGGAGCTCTTCTGGAGTTCCAACAAGATTTATGTCATCAACATAAACAGCAAGTATAATAAATTCTGATGACATTTTCTTTATATATATACACAGACAAATAACATCATTTATGTAACCTTCTTTCAGTAAATATTCATTGAAGCGACTATACCACATGCGCCAGATTGCTTTAATCGTACAAAGATTTTTGTAATTTGATCGAGTATATTTCTCAAGAGTTTGAATTATACGCTTCAAGCATTTTAAATCCTTCAGGGATTTGATCAAATGAGTCATATAGGTTATGTCATGCATTTAAATGGCATGACATCTTCAGGTGTATGGACTGCTGGTCCGATCCTCACAATTTTTTATAATATTGTGCACTATATTGTATCAAATATATTATCGACGATCATTTCGTATCAGTTCGCAAGCGACATAACTTGTTGAAATCTCATCACGTTCTTTATTTTCAAATACCTGAACTTCTTCTGGAGTTTCATGAAATATTATTTCGTGGGCTCTTCTAGAGTTCAGTCCTCCTCATTATGATCATTTTAATCATTTGCTCCTATCCTTTTCAACGATTATCACCTTTGGAACTGATCGGTCTACTATGCTTTATGCGATAAGTAAATTCTATCCTTCGGGGACTTTAATTTTAATAGGAGCATTTGCAGCTGAAATATGATATTTAATTTTGGATCAGCAAATGCTTCTAGCATTTGACTTGAATTATCTTCTGAATGAGGATCATATTAATGATAATTCGATTCATATAGCATATTTTCCAACTACCTATTCTGTAACGACCCGACTAGTCATTTTCTGAATTAACTTTCTGTTCACCGACTTAAGGTCTCGAGCAACTTCGTAATAGGTATTATGACCTGCGTGTGTGGTCAAATTTGGTTTTCAAAATTTAAATTGAAAGAACAATTCTTAATTTTAAAGCTTAAATGAAAATGGTTGATCGGAGTTTGACTTTTGAGTAAACAATTCCGAAATAAAATTTTGATGATGTCAATAGCTTCGTATGGTGATTTTGAACTTAGGCGTATGTCCGGATTTGGATTTGAAAGTCCGTAGGACAATTCGACGTATTTTGGCGAAAGTTAGAAAATGGAAGATTTTTAGAAAGTTTCATTGGAAGTTGACTTTATTGATATCGGAGTCGAAATTCAATTCTGAAAATTTGAAACAACTCCATTATTTCATTTATGACTTGCATGCAAAATTTAAAGTCATTCCGGATTGATTTGATACGTTTCGGCACAAGATATAGAATTTGAAAATTTTCATAAACTCATAAGTTCGATTCGAGGTACGATTCATTGTTTCGGTGTTGTTTGATGTAATTTGAGGCCTAAACTAGGTCAGTATTATGTTATGGGACTTGTTGGTATATTCGGATGGGGTCCCGAGTGGCTCGGATGAGTTTCGGAGTGATTTCGGACCATTTGTAGGCCATTTTTAACTACTGATTTTTGGCTACACGAGTGTGCATCGCAGAAATTTCTGTTGCACACGGCTGATTTTTGAAGTATATATCTCGTAATCTGTAAGGAATTTGGAGATGATCTAAAAATGAAAGTTGTAGCCCTTTGAATGTAGTTTCCAGAAATGTAAACCATTCATCATTTGGACATTTGTACAGAATGTGATGATCAATTAACTGAAGCCTAGTACTGTAGTTATTTTGCCTGGCAGTGTGCATCGCAGAAATGTCTACTACACAGGGCTGACTTTGGGAGCTTATATCTCGCCATCAATTGAAAGATGACCAAAACATGAAAGTTGTAGCCCTTGGTGTCTAGTTTCCAGAAAGTTAAACCATTAATCATTCGGACATCGTATGATAGAGTTATGCTCATTTCCGTATCAGGAAAGGCTGCTATTTTTCTGGGGCTGAAGCAAATAACAGGTGTCAAATGCGATTTATAAGTCTCAACTGTCAAATGAGACTTGCCTAAACAGATTTTTAAAATGGGAGTTTCGGCCATTTTAACATATTTGGAGCTATGGAGCTCGGATTGAAGCAATTTTTGAGGTAATTTTTACCATATGGATTGGGGTAAGTGTTCTATATCCAAAAATGATTATACTTCATGATTCCATGGTAATTTTTATCAATTATTAGTGAATCAAATGGAACAAATTGGAGAAATTTTTACAACTCTTCAAGAACAAAAATTTACGATTTGGAGGCCGAGTTGTTATCGAAATTTGATAAAATTGGTATGATTGAACTCGTATCGGAATGGGTATTCGAATTTCGTGAAAATTTTATTGGGTTCCGAGAGGCGGGCCCCGCGCTGACTTTTGGTTGACTTTTTAATGTGAATTTTTAAATCAGTATTTTATTATTCGGAATTATTTTCGATGAATTTTAGTGAAGTTATATAATTAATTTGGATAGATTTGAGCTGTCTGGAGGTCAATTCAAGCAAGAAGGCTATTTTGGAATATCGGCCTAACTTCAAAAAGGTAAGTATCCTACCTAACCTTGTGTGAGGGAATTTTCCCTTAGGCATTGAGTCTTATGTGGAAATTGTGTGATTGAAAATCATGTACATGAGGTAACGAGTACGTACTTGGTTTATATGTGCAATTTTTACCGGTTAAAATTTGTAGACACCCTTATGTATTAAATTGAAATTGTTGGAACTTAATAAATCCTTGATTTGTCATGCCTCCTTCCTTGTTTGTCGAGTTTATATTTTATATGATAATTTGGGGTGATTTTCACTTGGATTTTTATGTGAATTTCGTGGGTTTTTTGATTTGATATTTCTTGGAATTAATTACATTATGAATTTTTCATCTGCAAATAATTAATAAAATAAGTTTTAAAATAGGCATTTATATATTTATCTAAAATTTGGATTTAAGAAGGCGTTGTCCTGTGCTGAGCTATTTTTCCATCTTGGTTATTGTTTATGAGGTTTTATATACGTTGTATGAGCCTTGGGGCTATTTGCTGTGAAATTTAATTGATTACGTTGTACTCTTGGAAAGGTTGTGGCCTACGGGAAATTTGTAATTACGAATGGATTATGTGGTGTTGTTGTGATAATCTTTTGTGTAAATTGTTGTGTGATTTGGTTTACTATTGTACGACATATAAGGGTGGCATTCCATTGTTAATATTATGCAGGTATAAGGGTGGTATTTCATTGTTGTTATGTGTGTTGGGATATTGTCTGGGCGGAGCGATAAGGGAGGCTATTAAACGGAGCGATAAGGGAGGCTATTATAGGAGCGATAAGGGTGGCTATAGGAGCGATAAGGGTGGCTATTGATATTGTTAGGGCGGAGGGATAAGGGTGGCTATTATTATGGAGTGACACAGGTAGCTATAGGAGAAATAAGGGTAGCTATTGTAAGGGATGATACATGATGATGTGGGATTATTATGTTGGTGATTTTTAAATTATGTTTTGATATTCCTGGTGTTTATTTTTATCTCTTATGCAATTTATCTTGTTGTTTCGGTAAACTTGATAATAGTCTGATTCATGTTTAAATTGTGAGCCTGTGGCTATTGCCAGGTGGTTTATATTATTGGCACGTGAGTTGTCCATGCGGTTATGAAAGAATGTGGGCACGAGGTGTCGGGGAAAATATGATGATTTTATTATTGGCACGTGATTTGTCCGTGCGATTATGAAATAAATATGGGCACGAGGTGCCGGAAAAAGTATGATGATTTTAGTATTGGCATGTGAGTTGTCCATGCGGTTATGACAGAAATATGGGCACGAGGTGCCGTGGAATTATGAAAGTGGGTTGAGACCCGTAATTTTTATAATTATGAAATGAGGTATCACATGGTGACTTTTACTTGAAAGTAATTATATTCGAAAGATATATATTCGTAAGATATTTATTTGGAGGAAGTATATTCGAGTTATATTTAATTGAAAGGATTATATTCTAATGAGTTTTATTTGAAAAACTTATGGATAAAGGATGTATATTTTGAAGGACTTGATTAATTGGTTGAACTTGTGTTTATTATTCGTTTGAGCAATATTTATGGTGTTCTTGCGGCCTTGTTGTTTATATCATTAATTGATTATTGTTGCTATCACTGCTATTTTTCTTTCTATTATTTTTGTATGCTATATTGCACAGGTTATTTGACTAGTGAGTGTCTTGATTGTACCTCGTTACTATTCCACCAAGGTTAGTCTTGATACTTACTGGGTACCGACTGTGGCGTACTCATACTACACTTATGCATATTTTTGTGCAGAGCCAGGTATTGGAGATATCGGATTCGGACAGAGGTTAGAGTGTGATCGCAAGGATTTAAGGTAGAGCTGCTTGGTCGTCGCAGTCCTTTGGAGGCTTTCCATTTTTATTGTACTGTCAATTCTTATTCGAACAGTATTGTATATTCGATCCTTGAGATCATTGCATGTATTCAGCTAGAGTTCGTGACCCAGTATTACTAGTCTTGGGAGGTTGTTATAACTATTTCCGCTTTTGGTTTCGACATTTGTATTAAATTATATGTTGTAACAAAAAAAAAGGCTCGCAATGTAATTGTAATCGGCTTACCTAGTCTTAGAGACTAAGTGTCATCATGACGCCTGTGGTGGGATTTTGGGTCGTGACATATTTCATCCCCCAAATATTAGAAAAACTAAAATATATCCCCAATCTTCTTTGGGAAACCTATCTTTGTACATTGTGGTAGAGAAATTAATCATATACCACACATCAAAAGTTATTAGATAGTAAAAATATTTGGTTTCTAATCCTAAACCAATTGTGAGGGAGGACTTATCATATTTTGTTGATCTGATGCATACAAGTGTTGATGTATGCAATTTAGAAAATCTTAGACCAACACATGAAGCTTTGTTCTCATAAGCAATAGTTCAGCCAAATATGAGGTATTCAATACTAAACCAACTTGGATATGAACCAGGATTATCAAGATAAACTATCTTGATTATATAATTTAAAAATTATGCTCTTAATTGAGAAAAGCAATTTCAAATGCCAAACTGCAGGTCGACAATAAATACACATGTAACCATCTCATATATGCATCTATAAATGGTTCAAATGATAGGTGAATGGGCTCATATTCACCTTTTATATATTCTAGAATTCAAGGGTCTTAGTCCCAACTTTAGCTGGTATAATCAATTTATTATGAGAACAAGCAACACAAGAGAATTTTTAAAGAATCTTCTAGTTCTTCAATATATACTTATCATAATCAATTAGCTCATCATACTTAAATTGGATGGCAATATCGGTTATACCGACTGATAACTTATTTGTACTTAAAAACTTCAAGTTTATCATGGCACGTGGCTATCTTTCAGTAAACTTCTGATTTACTATGGCATAAACTTTTACATCAGTAAACTTCTGGTTTACTGTGGCTACTTTTGTATTAGTAAATTTCTGGTTTACAGTAGCTACTTTTGCCTCAGTAGAACTTCTGGTTTACTGTGACTGCTTTTGCATTAGTAAACTTCTGGTTTATTGTAACACGTGATGTAGTACAAATTGAAGAATAAAATGGGTAACTTCTCACATACATATTATTTTACCCCATATGATTGTAGAAACATGAAGATTTTCAATCTTTCAATCATTTGTAGTCTCAATAGAATAGTCATTTGTATTAGTAAACTTCGGGTTTACTACAACATATGCTTTGACCACAATCATATAATATGAATGGCACATTTATATATAAGCTCTTTGAGAGCCCTTCATTTATTATCCGCAATCTAATATTATTCGGACACTACTGATGTCATGTGTCTTCTAGACAAACAGTTAGCTCTTCAGGAGTTTTTGATATATTTTGTACTATCAAATATTGCTCAGACACTTCTGGTATCATGAGAGAAAATCATAATATAAAGACAATTCTAAATTTATAAATGTCAGGAATTAAGAATTTCAGTATTTTTACCACCAACTTTGTGACAAATGTCTCATTCAGGGAGAAACGCAATTAACATCTATATATTTTATATCAAAGCGGCAACCACATAGTCATTACATCCTTCAGGGAAAGATACATGACTTGTTATTTTCTTAGAGGTAGTTAATAACAACTAACCATAATATATCAATATGGTTATAATAGAATGTATTCTACAAGAATCTTTTTGCCTTAGAATGAAAAAATATCAAAGATGTTTGACGTACTACAGGTACGTACGACAATGATCTCTATGCCACAAAATAATATTTATTTCATTTGTTATTCTACCTCTTCAGGAGGTAAGTTATGGTATTTCTTAATTCACTCTAGGGAATGAAAATATGCTTCAAAAATAACTTTGAATAGCTTATTATTTTATTTAAGCACCGAAAAATACAGTTTCATAATATTTTCCTGTTTCAGGAGAAATTTTAATTGATTTACTACTTCAGGAGAAAATTTAAAATACTAAATATTGAGTATATATTCTCTCAATTATACTACCTCTTCTGGAGGTGAATCTGTTACACCTCATATTTTCGTACGTGAGAGTACATTATAAGTCAATTGATGTAAGCTCAGAAATGAGATCGTCTTTAAAAGTACATAAAGTAAGTTAATCATGTTTCCTTGGAGGTTAAAAATCTTTAAGATCATAGATAACAACTATCAAGAGGGTTGAAAGGCTTAGGAGCTAAGCAAATTGAAGAAAATAAGTCTCGTCGAATGTCGACAAGTTGGGAATGTTATAACATGTAATGTTTTTGTGATACTAGGGTTCTTAACATGATAATGAGGTTATGTTATGAGTTATTTTAGTCGCATGATAGTCGTGTGTTACATTTTGAAATCTAGCGAGTTTTGCAACAAAAGTTGGCAAAGGTCATCACAAGTTACATTCATAATGTGCTGAATATTAGGTCAAATATAGCAGACCTTTTCTCCTAATATACTTGGAATTACAGGATGATCCACATATCAAATTGAATATCTACGAGTCTAGTTTATAACACATTAAACCGTCCATCGATACTACATCAGAGTAGAGAGATATTTGTAATTTCGCGAGACTGCGCAGACTGCATATGTGACAAGTAGGTGGGTCACTAAAGCTTTTTGAGCAATACCTTTCGTGTGCTATATGAGGTCTTTTTGGGACATATTATATACCACATTGAAGGTCTTGGAATTTAGTTTCCAAAGCTTTTAACCGTTCATTCATACGATATCCAGATAAAAAGATATAAGCATTGGAAAAAGGGCCAATGCTAGGGTGCCAAGTAGCACCTTTTTGACTTTTCAACAAAATGGATATTTATATCCCTTATGTCATCTCTTTCTTCGTTTTTCCAGAAACCACGACCAAATAAGACCCATAAACTTACCTTTAATCTCTCTACAAGGGTTTCAAAGAATATTAACATCCTATGTACGAAATCAAGAAGCAATAACATTAGAACGATCCCTACGACGTAAGTATCGCTATATCGCCTCTCTTTTTCTTTGTAGTTTGAGTTTTGGAAGGTATTTAATAGTTAAGAAAATGTATAATTTCTGTATTTAAGATTTTAAATATCAAGAAAGGTTGATAAATTCATTTTCTAATAGTTAGAACTCACGGGACGGTGATCAGAAGCCGTGAGTTCAAGTTATTCTACTTGTAGTGGACTATTTTGTGGGCTATTTCGTATTGTTTTTGGGCTGTCTATTTTGCTACTGTTTAATGGAGTTTTGGAATAGAAATTGTGTGGATAAATACCACATAATGGCAAAATGATGGATTAGTCACTCTTTGTAATATTTTCGGGGTGTTTGACACTACTATAGTTGCCGTTTTGGGAATGAAGTGATTGGGGTGTGTTAGGCTGTTGTAAGCTAAATATAACATGGATTTCGACTTGAATCCACTGTAGGAGGTAATTATATTGTGTTATTGCATGTTATTAAGGCTATCTTGATGTTGATTAAGTTAAATGTATGGGCTAGACATGAACTAGTGAATAAAGTTGCTAATTGAGGATAGTTGGAGTTGTGGATTGTTTTCTTTGTTTTAAATATATGGTATAAGGCTGGAATACCTGATGAATGACTTTATTATCATGTTATTGATAGTGTTAAGTTAAATAAATAAGTCTATAAGGGGTGATATGGGGTATAGAAGTTTCAATCGGAGCTTGTCGCTCGTCGTGAAGTAGTTGTGACTTGTTGTTGTTATATGATGTCTTGTTATTGATAATTATGTATTTCTGGATTGCTCTGGTCATTGTTGTTGGTATATGGTATTGTAGGAGGCTCTTGTTACAGGAGAGATGTTTCCCACATTTACATAACCGAGCTACTAGTTTAAGTTGTGGACTTAGCCTTTACTCAATACTGATTTTGAATCTATTTATGCTATGGTAGATTGAGTTGAGTTGTTTGAAGAAATGCTCGGAAGGTATTAAGGACTCAATGGAGTTAAGGTATGTTAAGACTATCCCTTCTTTCCTTTTGGCATGTGGTCACGTCCAATTTCACACCTCAATTCAAGATTATGAAACAATCGATGCAATAATAGTACCCAACAAGAGTCGGGGTCGATTTTCACAGGGAGTTATATATGGGAGTTAGGCGTGTATATTGTAGTACGTGAGTTTGAACTACCTCAATTTACACTTCCACAAATTGGGGTTGATTCTATGTATAATTTAAACTAAGATTGCAAAGTTAAGAAATGAGAATAAGAGAATTGTTTTTGTTGTTTTTCAAGTTTTGTAAAAAGCCTAGGGCTATGACCTTCACCTAGGTGTTTGCCAAATGGGATATAAACCTTAATATTTGTTTTATTGATCGGGGTGTATCATAGCTATCAATTCTCAATTACCCACTCAATACCTCTCAGTCAGAGAGTGATTTTGCCCAATTTGATTTTCTCAAGTCCAAATGGGTATTGCACAAAATGATTGATAAAATCTCAAGTCGGGTTATTACTATCTCTAAAATGAACCCTTTAATTGGGATTATCAATCTCTCGATTGACCCAATTTCTTGTTAGCCAAGTTGTCCTAGACTAAGTCTCTCTTTTTCCAGTAGAGACAAAGTCAAATAGGCATGAACTAATATTTACAACCATTAATTCCACAAATTAAAGCATGAACAAGGCTAAATAATAAACACCCAACCATAAACAAACATCAAATTAAACACCCATAAGGTTTACACACTAGGGTTGGGTCATAACCCTAGTAAAAATATAACGACCTGACCTGTCGTTTTGAGAGTATTAGCCCCGAACCCCTATTTATTGCTCCCTCTATTTTATTTTGTGGTTATGTAACTTGCCAGAAGGATTTGTTTTTGATTTTGGAGTGAAATATGACACATAGTCCCTAAAATAGAAGTTTAAGTCATAGGAATCGACCGTAGATCGAACTGTGTGAAAATAAGGAATGGAGTTTGACGGTTCCTATAGCTCCGTAGGGTGATTTTGGTCTTAGGAGCATGTTTGGATATGGAATTGGAGGTCCATAGGTCATTTTAGCGTCAATTGGCGAAAGTTGGAAAATTTGATGAATTTTGGAAAATTTGACCGGGAGTGAAATTTTTGATATCGGGGTCGGATTTCGATTACGGAAGTTGGAGTAGGTCCGTAATATTAATTATGACTTGTGTGTAAAATTTGAGATCAATCGGACTTGATTTGATAGGTTTCGGTGTCGGATGTAGAATTTTGAAGTTTTAAAGTTCCTTAGGCTTAAATCGATGTGTAATTCATGTTTTTAGCATTGTTTGATGTGATATAAAGGCTCGACTAAGTTCGTGTGATATTTTAGGACTTGCGGGTATATTTGGTTGAAGTCCCGGGGGGCCTTGGGTGGATTCCGAATGGTTAACGGATCAAATTTGGACTTGTGAGAATGGCTGAAAGCACCGGTTCTGGTGTAATCGCACTTGCGCAAGATTGACCGCAGGTGTGAGCCCGCAAAAGCGAGCAAGTGGGCGCAGATGGGGAGCTGGGGGAAGTGGCCAGTGGTCGCAGATGCGACGTGAAGGCCGCAGAAGAGGAGTCGCTTCTGCGGAAGAGGGATCGCAGAAGCGGATGAGTGCTTGGGAGGCCTATCCGCATAAGCGGACGAGATTGCGCAGATGCGCACCCGCAGAAGCGGATTTAGAACCGCAGAAGAGGAAGTTCCGCAGGTGCCAAAGAATAACCGCAGGAGCAAGGGAACCGCAGAAGCGGATAAGTTGTCGCTTTTGCGACGCCGCATATGCGGCTAAGTGTCAGCAGAAGCGAAAATGCTAGACAAATCACTTAAATGCAAGGGTTCGCAATTTTTGCTCCTTTTAAACATTTTGATCTCGGGTCTTAGCAATTTTTGAGAGCATTTTCGATGGATTTCTTGAGGTAAGTCTCTTGTACTCATTTTTTATCAATAATTTTGTTTCCCCATTGATTTTTCCACCTAGATTGTGTGTGTTTAAAGTGAAATTTGGGAGTTTGAGGCTAGGAATTTGAGGAGTTTAAGTTGGGGATTTGAGTGACGACTTGGTGTCGGATTTTGGTAATTTTGGTATGGGTGTTCGTATTTTGTGACTTTTACCCGATTCCGAGACGTGGGCCCGGGTCGACCTTTTAGGGCAATTTTTTGATTCTTTGCTAAAGTTGTAGATTTATTATTTAAATTAGTTTCTTGTAGTTGTATTCATGATATGTAATTGCTTTTGGCTAGATTTGGGCCATTCGGAGTCTGAAAATCAAGGGAAAGGCACCCTTATCGATTAATTGAGCGAGATTTGAGGTAAGTGACTTGTCTAACCTTGTGTGGGGGAAATCCCCTTAGAATTTGTTATTGTTGTAACAATCTGTGATATGTGAGCGCCGTGTACGCGAGGTGACTAGTGCGTACACGGGCTGATTGTGGAAGTTTCGATTCTTGCTGAGTTGTTTTCTTTAAAATTCCTTGACTGAGTTACCTTAGCATAGGTAGTGATCATGTTTAGCCTAGTATCGCATGTCTACATGCCTTAACTCTTACTTGCAATTTGTGCAGCATGCTTAGTTGAATTTCCTGCTTCCCTTGATTTGAATTAAACCTTTCACTGTAAGATTCTTGTTGTAAATTTATTGTTCCTCCGGTTCCGTTGTACTGCATATTTACTTTGGGACTATGAGGCGGTTCCTCGAGAGATCCCCATGTATTGCATATTTACTTTAGGACTACGAGGCGGTTCCTCCGGAGATCCCCCTATATTGCATATTTACTTTGGGACTATGAGGTGGTTCCTCGGGAGATCCCCCTGTACTGCATATTTACTTTGGGACTACAAGGCGTTTACTCGGGAGATCCCCCATGTCTTGCATATTTACATTTGGACTACGAGGCGGTACCTCGGAAGTGCCCCTGTTGTTTACCTCTATTTGCTGAGCTGTTATTTACTGAAGTTTCTCGTTGTTAAATTTTCAATTATTTCAAATATTATTATATCTTCTGCCTTACTTTTCTTTAAAACCAGTAGGGCCCTGATCTGACCTCGTCACTACTCTACCGAAGTTAGGCTTGGTGCTTACTGGGTACTGTTGTAGTGTACTCATGATATACTTCTACACATCTTTTGTGCTAGTCCAGGTGCTTCCTACCAGACCAGATACCAGTGGCTAGACTGTACGTGGAGACTTCAAGGTATATCTGCTAGCGTCCGCACACCTCGGAGTCCCCCTCTACCCTATTATGTTGTTTCCCTTATTTTCTTCAGAATTGATGTATAGAAACACTCAATATTTACTCTTAGAAGCTTAGGACTTATTTCTACCGGGTTTTAGGACTTGTAATTATTGATTTGCAGTTGTATATTTATTTCATGTGTTGAGAATTGGGCTTCAGTTCTATATTATGTTATTCTGCAAATGTTGTTAGGCTTACATAGTCTTAGAGACTAGGTGCCATCACGACATCCTACGGAGGGTGAATTGGGTCGTGACAAGTTGGTATCAGAGCTCTAGGTTCATAGGTGTTATGAGTCACAAGCAGGTTTAGTAGAGTCTCGCGGATCGGTACGGAGATGTTTGTACTTATCTTCGGGAGGCTATGGAACTGTTAGGAAAAGCTTCACTTCTTTGATTCCTTATCGTACGAGATTTTGACTTCGGATTCTAAATTTCTGTCTTTCTATTCTCACAGATGGTGAGGACACGTATAGCTGGATCAGATGACCAGACACCCGCACCCCTGCTAGAGCCACCAGAGGCCGGGGCCGGGGTAGAGGCCAAGGATGTCCACGTGGTACAGCCAGAGCACCCGCACGAGTTGCTACAAAGGAGCCACTCGTAGCTCCAGTTGGAGGACAGGCACCTGAGACACCTGTTACTGTCCCTTCCCTCCAGGATACTCTAGCCCAGTTTCTGAGCATGTTCAGCACCTTGGCTCAGGTAAGATTGATACCACTTACTCCTGCCACATCTCAGGCTGGGGGAGGATCATAGACTCCCATCGTTGGTACCCCAGAGCAGCTGGTTCAGGTCGACAAGGTTCCAGAGATCATACAGATGCAGCCGGTAGCCCCAGTTCAGCCCGAGGTTAGGGCAACAGCTTCTGAGGCGGAGCAGCTCAGGCTTGAGAGGTACAAGAAGTACCACCCTCCTACTTTCAGTGGCTTGGCGTCAGAGGATGCCCAGGGTTTTCTTAAGGAGTGCCACCGTATCCTCCATACTATGGGTGTTGCGGAGACTAGTGAGGTTTCCTTCACTACATTCCTGCTTAGAGGAGTGACCTATCAGTGGTGGCGCGCTTACGAGTTGGATAGTCCGGTTGAGGCAGCTTCACTCACTTGGACTCAGTTTTCAGATATGTTCTTGAGGGAGTGTGTTCCCCAGAGTCTCAGGGATGCCTGGCGCGCAGAGTTTGAGCAGTTACGCCAGGGTGCTATGACCGTGTCTAAGTATGCTGTCCACTTCAGTGATTTGGATAGGCATGAACCAGCCTTGGTTGCTACTATTCGAGAGCGGGTTTGTCGGTTTATTTAGGGGATGAACCCCAGTATCAGATTGAGCATGGCCCGAGAGTTGGAGATGGATATTGCATACTAGCAGGTAGTAGGGATTGCTAGGAGGTTGAAGGGTATGCTGACTCGGGATAGAGAGGAGAGAGAGGCCAAGAGGTCTCAAGAGTCTAGCACTTATAGTGGTACTCGTGCCCCAACGGTAGCTCGTCAGGATAGGGGTTATATGGGTTGCCATGTTCATTCAGCACTTCCAGCCGCCAACGATGCTTCGGCCACTACTAGGCCCCAAGATCCTTATTATGCACTGCCAGTGTCTAGTGTGCCTCCTGTACGAGGTGCTTCCAACGGTTAGTCCAGTTGATTAGGAACGAGCTAGTCGTAGCAGCCACATCCCCCGAGAGATTGTTTTGAGTATGGAAACACTCGTCATTTTATGAGGGATTGCCCCAGATTCATGAGGGGTGTACCTCTACAGATTTCTCAGGCACCGCGTGCTCCACCAGGTCCCCAGGCTATGGTTACAGCCCCAGCTACCACCCCACATACATAGCCAAATAGAGGTGGAGGTCGGACAGGTAGAGGTCGCCCTAGAAGGGGAGGCCAGACCAGATATTATGCCCTTCCTGCTAGGACAGAGGCAGTTGCATCAGATTCTGTTATCACAGGTATTGTTCCGGTCTGTCATAGAGATGCATCAGTCTTATTTGATCCAGGCTCCACTTATTCCTATGTGTCATCTTATTTTGCCCCGTATTTGGGTGTATCCTGTGATTCTCTGAGTTCACCTATTTATGTATCTACACCGATGGGTGATTCTATTGTTGTTGACCATATGTATCGGTCTTTTTTGATTGTTCTTAGTGGTTTTGAGACTAAGGCCGTATTGCTCAGTATGGTGGATTTCGATGTTATTTTTAGCAGGGACTGGTTGTCGCCCTATCACACTATCCTTGATTGTCATTCCAAGACGGTGACGTTGGCTATGCCAGGTCTACCGCGGCTAGAGTGGAGAGGTACCTTAGATCGTGTTCCTAGTAGGGTTGTCTCATTTCTTAAAGCTCAACGAATGGTTGAGAAGGGGTGTGATGCTTATCTGGCCTATGTGAGAGATGTTAGTGTTGATACTCCTACCATCGAGTCAGTTCCGGTAGTAAGGGATTTTGCAGACGTATTTCCGGAAGATCTTTCGGTCATGCCGCCTGATAGAGATATTGACTTTGGCATTGATTTATTACCGGGCACTCAGCCTATTTCTATTCCACCTTATCGTATGTTCCCAACAGAGTTGAAAGAATTAAAGGAACAGTTGCAAAAGTTGCTCGATAAGGGCTTCATTCGGCCCAGTGTGTCACCTTGGGGTGCTCCTGTCTTGTTTGTGAAGAAGAAGGATGGTTCTATACGAATGTGTATTGATTATCGCCAATTGAACAAGGTTATAATGAAGAATAGGTATCCATTGCCACGTATTGATGACCTATTTGATCAGATTCAGGGTGCCAGAGTGTTCTTTAAGATCGACTTGCGTTCAGGCTATCATCAGTTGAAGATTCGGGAGCCAAATATTCCGAAGACTGCTTTCAAGACTCAGTATGGTCATTACGAGTTCCTTGTGATGTCTTTTGGGCTGACCAATGACCCAGCAACATTCATGCACTTGATAACAGTGTACTTTAGCCCTATCTTGACTCTTTCGTCATTGTGTTTATTAACGACATTCGAGTGTACTCCCAGTGTCGGGAGGATCATGAGCAGCATCTGAGGACTGTGCTTCAGACCTTGAGAGAGAAGAAGTTATATGCAAAATTTTTGAAGTGTGAGTTCTGGCTAGACTCAGTGGCATTTTTGGGTCATGTAGTATCGAGTGAGGGGATCAAGGTAGACCCGAAGAAGATTAAAGAGGTGCAGAGTTATCCCAGACCATCCTCAGCTACGGAGATCCGGAGTTTTCTTGGCTTGGCGGGGTATTACCGTCGATTTATAGAGGGTTTCTCGTCTATTGCATCACCTATGACCAGATTGACCCAGAAGGGTGCTCCGTTCAGGTGGACCGAGGATTGTGATTTGAGCTTTCAAAAGCTCAAGACTTCTTTAACTACAACTCCAGTATTAGTGTTGCCTACCGGATCGGGGTCCTATACGATGTATTGTGATGCGTCTCGCATTAGTCTCGGTGCGGTGTTGATGCAGGACGGTAAGGTGATTGCCTACGTGTCTAGACAGTTGAAGGTGCATGAGAAGAATTATCCTGTCCACGACCTTGAGTTAGCGGCTATTATTCATGCCTTGAAGATCTAGCGGCACTATTTGTATAGTGTTCCTTGTGAGGTTTTCACCGATAACCAGAGTCTACAACATCTGTTTAAATAGAAGGATCTTAACTTGCGGCAACGGAGATGGTTGGAGTTGCTTAAGGATTATGAGATCACCATTCTCTATTATCCCGGGAAGGCCAATGTGGTGGCCGATGCCTTGAGTCGCAAGGCGGAGAGTTTGGGCAGTTTAGCATACCTACCAGTAGCAGAGAGGCCTTTAGCCTTGGATGTTCAGGCCTTGGCCAACCTGTTTGTCAGATTGGATGTTTCCGAGCCGAGCAGAGTTCTGGCTTGTGTGGTTTTTCAGTCTTCTCTTTACGATCGTATCAGGGAGCATCAGTATGATGACCCCCATCTGCTTGTCCTTAAGGACACGGTTCAGCACGGTGATGCAAGGAGGTCACCATTAGAGATGACGGTGTATTACGGATGCATGGCAGGCTATGTGTGCCTAATATAGATGGTTTGTGAGAGTTGATTCTCCAAGAGGCCCACAGCTCGCGGTACTCCATTCATCCAGGTGCCGCGAAGATGTACCAAGATTTGAGGCAGCATTATTGGTGGAGGCAAATGAAAAAAGACATAGTGGAATATGTAGCTCGTTGCCTAAATTGTTAGCAGGTGTAGTATGAGCATCAGCGACCAGGTGGATTTCTTTAGAAGTTAGAGATTCTAGAGTGAAAATGGGAGCGGATCACTATGAATTTTGTTGTTGGGCTCCCACGGACTCAGAGGACGTTCGATGCAGTTTGGGTGATTGTGGATAGATTGACAAAGTCAGATCATTTCATTCTTGTGGTTACTACTTACTCTTTGGAGCAGCTGACTTAGGTTTACATCCGCGAGATTGTCAGGCTTCATGGTGTATCGGTGTCCATAATCTCTGACCGGGTACGTAGTTTACATCACGGTTCTGGAGAGCCGTACAACGTAAGTTGGGTACTCGTGTGGAGTTGAGTACAACATTTCACCCTCAGACGGACGGACAGTCCGAGCGCACTATTCAGATTTATTGGAGGATATGCTTCGCGTGTGTGATTGATTTTGGTGGTCCTTGGGATCAGTTCTTGCCACTTGCGGATTTTGCCTACAACAACAGTTATCAGTTGAGTATTCAGATGCTGCCATATGAGGCTTTGTATGGTAGATGGTGCCGCTCTCCAGTGGGTTGGTTCTAGTCGGGCGAGGCTAGGCTATTAGGTACAAATTTGGTTTAGGATGCCTTGGAGAAAGTTAAATTGATTCAGGATCGACTTCGTACAACCCAATCCAGGAAGAAGAGTTATGCAGATAAGAAGGTTTGTGATGTTGCATTCATGGTTGGGGAGCGGGTCTTGCTCCGGGTTTCGCCCATGAAGGGTGTTATGAGATTCGAAAAAAATGGCAAGTTGAGCCCTAGGTATATCGGGCCTTTTGAGATTCTTGAAAGGGTTGGAGAGGTAGCTTACAAACTTTCACTACCACCTAGTCTCTCTGCAAATCATCCAGTATTCCATATTTCTATAATCTGGAAGTATCACTTTGATCTATCTCGTGTGTTAGACTTCAGCTTAGTCCAGTTGGACAAGGATCTATCCTATGTTGAAGAGCCAGTGGCCATTTTGGACAGGCAGGTTCGGAAGTTGAGGTCAAAGAACATCACTTCAGTGAAGGTTCGGTAGAGGGTCATCCGGTCGAGGAGGCGACTTAGGAGACAAAGCTTGAGATACGCAGTCGTTATCCTCATCTTTTCACCACTTCAGGTATGTCTCTATACTCGTTCGAGGACGAACGTATGTTTTAATAGGGGGAGGATGTAACGACCCGGCCGGTCGTTTTAAGAGTATTAGCCCCGAACCCCTATTTATTGCTCCCTCTACTTCATTTTGTGGTTATGTAACTTGCCGGGAGGATTTGTTTTTGGTTTCGAAGTAAAATGGGACACAGAGTCCCTAAAATGGAAGTTTAAGTCGTAGGAATTGACCGTAGATCTAACTGTATGAAGACGACTCCAGAATGGAGTTTTAACGGTTCCTATAGCTCAGTAGGGTGAATTTTGTCATAGGAGCGTGTTCGGATGTGGAATTGGAGGTACGTAGGTCATTTTAGCGTCAACTGGCGAAAGTTAGAAAATTTGATGAATTTTGGAAAGTTTGACCGATAGTGGACTTTTTGATATCAGGGTTGGATTTCAATTCCAAAAGTTGGAGTAGGTCCGTAATGTCAATTATGACTTGTGTGCAAAATTTGAGGTCAATCGGACTTGATTTGATAGGTTTCGGCGTCGGAGGTAGAAGTTTGAAGTTCTAAAGTTCCTTAGGCTTGGACCGATGTGCAATTCGTGTTTTTAGCATTGTTTGATGTGATTTAAAGGCTAGACTAAGTTCGTGCGATGTTTTAAGACTTGTTGGTATGTTTGGTTGAGGTCCCGGGAGGGCCTCGGGTGGATTCCGGATGGTTAACGGATCAAATTTGGACTTGTGAGAAGGGCTGAAGGTACCAGTTCTGGTGTAATCGCACCTGCGCAAAATTGACCGCAGGTGCGAGCCCGCAGAAGCGAGCAAGTTGGCGCAGATGCAGAGCTGGGGGAAGTGGCCATTGGTCGCAGATGCGATGTGAAGACCATAGAAGCGGAGTCACTTCTCCCGAAGAGGGATCGCAGAAGCGGACGAGTGCTTGAGAGGCCTGTCCGCATAAGCGGACGAGTTTTTCAAATGCGCACTCGCAAAAGTAGATTTAGGACCGCAGAAGCGAAAGTTCCGCAGGTGCGAAAGAACGACCGCAAGAGCGAGGGAACCGCTGAAGCGGATAAGTTGTCTCTTCTGCGATGCCGCAGATGTGGCTAAGTGTCCGCAGAAGTGAAAATGCTGGACAAAACACTTAAACGCAAGGGTTAGCAATTTTTGCTTATTTTAAACATTTTGAGCTCGGGTGTTACACCACATGTTTTTGTACGTGAAAGTACGTCGTAAGTTAATTGATGTAAGCTCGGAAATGAGATCCTCTTTGAAAGTATATGAAGTGATTTAATGTTGTTACACTCCGTACTTTAGACGTCATTGTCATTATAGGATTAAATAATGTAAGCTCAAAAAGGACGAAATCCTTCTACAAGGATAAGAAAGGTTTACCGAAGTCTTAAGTGAGTTAAGATGAATAAGAGACTTATTAAACATGATTTAAATAGGTTTAAAGTCATGATATGTCTATATATGATTTTTGGATATAAAATATAAAGTTTGGGAAAAATCGGATATAAAGTTGCGGAAACATCGAGCTAAGATTTGCCTTATAATGAACCATATTGAGAAATTAAATTTGTAAGCTTTATGATGTCATTTTGGGACATATATCATACAAAACTTAAGGTATTTGAACCTACTTTCCAACAGTCCAAACCATTTATTCATACGATATCGGGGTAGAGAAATATGAATTTTTAAAGTAGGGTCGCCAAGTCATGTCGCCGCACTTCGGAGAAACTGGCAGGCTTATAGGCCAGGTTACGAGGCGGTTTTCTCCAAATATATTGAGAGTTACAGGGAGAACTTTATATGGAATTAAAGCCCCATGTATCTAGTTTCTAACGCTGCAAACCGTTCGTCATACGACATCGGCGTAGAGAGATATTTGCATTTTTGCGAGACTGCCCAGGAAGCCCCTATGGTACCCACTTGGTCGGGACCCGACCTTCACTTATTCTTATCTCGTTTTTGGAATGAGCTTTGCTCATTTTTCATCTATTTCTAGACTCACACTCTCCAAACCCTCCCAAACAGTTCCCCAAAAGATCCAAACGAATTCCAAAGAAATACACCATAATCAAACATCAAAGTTAGCCTAAGTGAAAAAGAGGGTCTCTATGGTGTTGTGATGTGATTAAGGGTGCTTGTAAGCTAAGGAAAGTTTTGGTTCGAGGTTTTTCAGATTATTTAAGGTATGTATAACACCCTATTTCTTGGGATTAATCTTATCTATGTGTTGGTTAAGTTATTTGGATGAAGATTTCAAGATAACACTTGAAAGGGGAAGAGATGTTGTTATCTTTTGTTAGGTTGTTTTAAGGCTATATATATATATATATATATATATATATATATATATATATATATATATATATATATATATATGTTGTTATGGCTGGAAAATGGTGAAAATAACTTTATTATGATATGGTTTCTATTGTTATGCATGTATATATGTTGATCAAGTGAATTGATGTTTTCAGATTATTTAAGGTATGTATAACACCCTATTTCTTGGGATTAATCTTATCTATGTGTTGGTTAAGTTATTTGGATGAAGATTACAAGATAACACTTGAAAGGGGAAGAGATGTTGTTATCTTTTGTTGGGTTGTTTTAAAGCTATATATATATATTTGTTATGGCTGAAAAATGATGAAACTAGCTATAAAATGGTTAGAATAACTTTATTATGATATGGTTTCTATTGTTATGCATGTATATATGTTGATCAAGTGAATTGATGAAAGAAACATATGAAACTTGAGATTGCAAGTGAAGATTAGCTTAAGTCACTTCTATGGTGTTGTATGGATATTGAGGGATGTTATAAGTTAAATGTAACTTGGATTTCAAGTTGAAGCTACTGTAGGAGGTATGTATATTGTATTCTTATATGTGCTTAAGGTTATCTTGACATTGATTAAGTTAAATGGATGGACTAGACATAAACTAGAGAATAAAGTTACTAATTGAGGATAATTGGAGTTGTAGATTATTTTCTTTATTATAAATATATGGTATAAGGCTGGAATCATTGATGAATGACTTCATTATTATGTTAATGATACTATTAAGTTAAAGTAAGAAGTCTATAAGGGGTGATATGTGGTATACATATTCTAATAGGAGCTTGCTGCTCGTCGTGAAGTAGTTGTGACTTGTTGTTATTATATGGTATCTTGTTATTGATAATTATATATTGCTGGATTGCTCTGCTCATTGTTGTTGGTATATGATATTGGAAGAGGCTCTTGTTATAGGGGAGATGCTGCCCAAATTTACGCAGACAAGCTACTAGTTTAAGTTGCAGACTTAGCCTTTACTCAACAATGATTTTGAATCTCCTTATGCTATGGTAGATTGAGTTGAGTTGTTTGAAGAATTGATTTAAAGGTATTAAGGACACAATGGAGTTAAGGTATGTTAAGGCTATCCCTTATTTCCTTTTGTCATGATCCATATGATACAACGAAACGAGCAAGCACGCAACTTTCACAAATGATTCTATTACTAGAAGTAGTAGGGTTGCATATGTTCTTAATTTCCCATATGTCCTACTATCATATCATTATGTTCATGGGTCTCATGACATTCCGAGAGATCTTATTGACTTACTTCATTGTGCATTGAATTCATTTATACATGTATATTTACCCATGGCCTGATGACGTTATATACGCGTATAGTATATGTATATGAGGTATAGGAAAAGGTTATGTCGTTATATATGCACCACCACCTGATCAGCTAGTATACGTTGATGATTTTGCCCACAGTGGCTGAGATGATATGATGGGATGCCCTCAGAGGCTTGATGATGTTATGTGCGCATATACCTATGCATGGTATGACATTTATACCCACATCCATGACATTATAATTTTTTCATGATTCATAGAGCTATTCAGAATTACAGGTTGAGTTCTTTACTCTATGTTTCTTTTATGTACTACTTTCATGCATTACATACTCGGTACTTTATTTGTACTGACATCCCTTTTGCCTGGTGACGCTGTGTTTCATGCCCGCAGGTTCCGTTAGAAAAGTTGAGAGTTCTCCTAGTAGGCTATCGGCTAAGCGGAAGGTGTTTGTGCACTCCACTTGCTCCGGAGTTGCCTATTTGGTCAGTATGATTTGGACATGTATTGATTGGTATGGCGAGGCCCTATCCCGACCTTTATGACTTTTATGTACTCTTAAAGGCTTGTAGATAGATGTCATGTATATGGATACTTGTATGGCCTTATCGGCCTATGTATTGAGTATACAAAATATAGGCCCGTATGTCACATGTATAAGTTTGTATTCCATATTGGGTCATCCTATGTCTAGTATTCCCTTATGTTTTATTCTGGTTATCTCATGACGTCACTTCTGGCCCATTTACCCATGATGGTATGATAAGAAATATACGTTACGTTGGTTCTCGGTTAGGTAAGGCACCGGGTGCCCATCGTGGCCTTACGGTTTAGGTCGTGACAAAAGTGGTATCAGAGCAGTTCTGTCCTAGGGAGTCTACAAGTCGTGTCTAGTAGAGTCTTGTTTATGGGTGTGTTGTGCACCACACTTATAAGCAGGAGGCTATAGGGCATTTAGGACTGTCACTCTTTCTTCTTACTCTAGATCGTGTGGTAGAGCTCAGTTGTAAGAATTCAAACTCCTAATTTTTATTTTATTTGTAATACAACGATACCTACATCCAGAAAGACAGTTGGTAAGAGATTTAATGTGGTTGTAGAAGAGCTAAATTAGAGGAACTCGATTTTGCATCATGCTTATGATGAGTAAATGTGAGGTCTTCAGCAGATCATGTGTGTACTAAGATGTGTAAGCTTCTTGATAAGGATCCCTAAGGTAAGAATATCTATCCACTCATATGGTAAAAAGGAATAAGAGAATCGGAAGGTAGACATAAGTTTGAGCAAGTAAAAGAAGCAAGATGAAGAAGGGTACGAGGTACCCAATTAATGAAGATTATCAGTATTTACAATTCAGGCAGAGAAATATAAACATTTTGAGTTACCTTCAACATTAACAGAGGTATATACAATTAACCACACCCATCTCAATTATGCCCTATGGGAGCCAACAGATATAGTTTAAAAGGAGGATAGGATATAAGGATCCAGCTGGGGTTAGAGTAACCCAAAATTTTGGATGGATTGTTATCATTAGCTCACATTTCCGAAGGATATTGCAAACGTGGTAATAGTTCTCCTTGTAAGACACCCGGATGGTGCACTCTAGAGTAGTACAGCCAGATATGAACACTAGAATGTTCAGAAATTTCAGAAGATAAGTAGTGGAATCCTTGAAAGGATAAATATTTATCTTAGTATGACTCCCGTCTCTAGAAAAAAAGGAGAGAGAATGTTAGGCATCCCGAAGAGCCAGTGAGATGAAGAAAGGGGAGCTATAAGTGAAAGAATGTTTTGTTGAATTTTTCAGAATAAAGTGATAGACAGAAATATTAGCGGGATAATAGGAAGAGAGTAAATGAATCATTATGAGTAAGATATGATAAATGGATGATAACGGTAAATCAAAATATGACAGGATGATAGAGTGTATAGTCAAGTGAAGGAAAAGATAAGAGGTGACAGGCCTTGAGGTAATAAAAGAGTATAAGCCATAAAGTCATATCCCCATTTCGAGAAATGAGTTGGTGACTCCAACGTGATTACCAGAAGGAAAAGTTAGACCCCCAAAGTAATAGAAATCACTATGGGCTGATGAATAAGATAAACAAAACATGAATTAGGGACCGAAGGATTTTATAATAGTCGGCATCATGAGAATTTCAGAGATAGCATTCCGACAATAATAGAATAGACAACAAGAGAATAACCTTTAAAGTTCATTCAGGAAGACACTTCCCAAAAGCAAGCATGGTGAACAGAGTTAAGCTTAAGGGACTAAGTGTGCTAGTTACACTAAGTGTCACCCTTGTGTGTAAGAAATTCAATTATCCCTGGTATAGAAGGTTACCACAGGGCGAGTAAAATGTCAGTGAAGATGTGGAAAAAATAAACACCAAAGATGAAGAGGTAACTATGGAATAGTGAAGGAAGAATACGGTAAAAAGGTGAAAGGAATGAGATTGCATTTATTCAGATCCTACAGATATGATATGACTCCAGAACATTATACAAGCATGATGCTGATGAGAAGCAATAAGGGTTATACACCCGACGATATTGATAAATAAGTGCAAATGAACACTTGATACATAAGGAGCCAATGCGAGAGGTAGGGATCGTTCTAATGTTATCTGATGTTTGGCATATTTCGATATGTGTTGATGTTACTTTACCCATGTTTTAACCACTTCTTGATGTTATTTAATCTTTAAAACTCCCAACATGGTGTAATTATTGGTTTGATGACTAATTAAGTTATGTGTGACGATTTAAGGTGTTCGGAGTGCAAAATATGAAGAAAAGGTGGTTTAGCCAGAGGAAGAAGGGTTGGATGCGTCGCATCTAACCTAGGAAAACATCATCCTGCGTGCAACCTTAGCAGTGAAGTTAGGCCATAGCGTTCGCCATCGCGTGCGAAACAGGGAAGTAGAAGAGAAGGCTGGATGCGTCGCGTCTACCCTCACATGCAAAGTTAAGAAATGGAGGACGAGGTGGATGCGTCGCATCCGCCTTAGCGTCAACCCCTGAAGCCGATTTGGACTAGAGTTAGGAGAACTCTAGATTACAACTTTTGGACGCAATATATAAGCTTTAAAACGCCTCTTGTAGAGGGAGACGGGGGGGAAGAGAAGAAAAAAGGCTATAACCAAGTTCAAAGACCACGGAATTCGTCTGGAGTTTTATCCTTTCTTTCTTTTATTGATTTTTATGCAATCTTATGAAATTTGGGATGATTTCCTGAATATGAGTGGCTAAGAACCCTGTTATTCTAGGGTCATGGGTATACATGAATGTTGATGTTTGAAGTTTAATTTGACGACGTTGGGTTTATCATATTGGGTTGTTTATTTAATTCTGTTTCTAATTATTTTGCTGAGTAATTAACAGTGAAATACTATCTACGAATCTAGAGTTGAACTCGAAAGTGGGAACCCTAGATTGCATATAGAAGTAAATAGAGTAAGTTTTCAAAACCCGGGCATCGGGGAAAGGATTCGCGATTAGGATAGACATATACCTAATTGCCTTACTCGGTTAAAATACAGGAATTGTAAATGAGTTCTTGTTAAACTTAATTCCATAGACATATAGGTATTAAGTTAACTTGAGCATGCGAGTAAGAACTCGACAGATTCTTACGAGTGAAATTAACCCTGTGAATCAACAATTCAGATAAATCAATTAGCTATTTTAAAATACGAATGCAACATGAATGTTAGATGACCCGTGACCCTGGAATATTATATCCTATTGATTGTTGAACAAAACTATTTAAGTGTTGTGTTGAATTCTTAGCGATTCATTATTTGATCGTCCGTAGGTAGTAAGTTAGAAAATTATATATTTTGTTAGAAATATCTTGAATCAATAAGCTATTCGAGTTTGAATTAGTCAAAGTTAATCATAAGTCTTCGTGGGAACGATACTTTATTCACTACTTTATTACTTGACGACCACGTATACTTGCGTGAGTGTGTTTGGCCGTAACAAGTTTTTGGCGCCGTTGCCGGGGACTTAGAAATTAGCTACGTGACTAAGTTAAGCTTTTATTAGATATTTGTTTTCAAGTTTTAATTTTCAGTTTGCCTGGTTTGTGTCAACGCAGGGTCTTCTCTCGAATGCAAAGGAGTAGAAGTGCAAACAACCTCATTCCTCTTGATCCAGAAATCGAACGAACACTACATAGAGTGAGAAGGGAACACGAAGCTAGAACGAGAATAGAAAGAGAGTTGGACATCGCAGTCCAACCACAGCCAATAGATATGGCAGGCAATGAAGAGCGTCCGATAATTGAAGCCGCAAGGCCCAATCTTGCGAATATGACTCAGGCTATTGTGAAGCCTGATATCACTGGGCATTTTGAACTCAAACAGTACATGGTACAGCTGATTCAGTCCACAGGACAATATGTGGGTCTATCTCATGAGGACCCGCAGAGGCATATTCAGAACTCTTGGAAATCACGGACACTTACAATTATCCGAACGTCTCCAAGGACTATGTCAGGCTGACACTATTCCCTTTTTCACTGTTGGGGGAAGCTAAAGAATGGTTGCAAAAGGAGCCCGCGAACTCTATCCACACTTGGGATGATCTAGCAAGGAAATTCCTGATCAAGTTTTTCCCAACTAAGAAGACAAAGTCGCTGAGGAGCCAAATTCTTGGGTTCCAACAACGGGATGGCGAGACACTTCGTCAAGCTTGGGAAAGATACAAGAAACTACTCAGAGACTGCCCGCATCATTGTCAAACTGATGAGGTATTGGGTCACACTTTTGTTGATGGGTTAGATGAAGCATCAAAGATGAATCTTGACTCAGCTTGTGGGGGTAGTTGCATGGCAAGACCGTATAGTGAAATACAACTCTTGCTAAATAATTTCACTGCTAATGACCATAATTGGCAAGGAGAGGGGGATTCACGAAGGGGAATTAAACAGAAGGCCGCCGGTTTGATTGAGCTTGATGACTTTTCCGCCATGAGAGCCGATATAGCAAAATTGGCAAATCAGATGAATAGAATGACAACACAACAAATGCAACATGTACAGCAGATGTCTATTTGTTGCGAACTATGCGGAGACAGTCATATGATTGACATGTGCCCCACGAATCCTGAATCTATATACTATGTGGGGCAACAAAACAGAGGTCCTATGAATCAACATGCGCAATATGGGAACACTTACAACCCAAACTGGAGGAATCATCCTAACTTCTCATGGGGCGGAAGTCAACAGAATCAGTATAGGCCTCAAGGGAATTTTACTCAACCTCAGAAGCCACCCCAACAAATGGAAGAAAGTACGAACGACTTGCTGAAAAAGTTGTTGCTAGACAATCAACAGCTCAGGACCGATTTCAGAAATCTTGAGAGGCAAATGGGGCAGTTAGCAGCAAACCAAAATACTAGACCTACAGGCTCACTTCCCAGTGATACAGAGAAGAACCCTCAAGTTAATGCAGTTACACTTAGAAACGGGAGGGAACTAGAGGAAGTGCCAAGGAAGATAAAAGAAAAACCTATACCTGGGGGGGAGTTGACACCTAAGGCAACACAAGAGTCAAAGGAAGATGATGCAAGTTCAGAGTGAATGGAGATTACAAGGCCACCACCACCTTTCCCCCAAAGATTGCAGAAAAGGAATGACGATCGCATGTTCAACAAATTTCTCTCCATGTTGAGTCAGGTTCAATTAAATATTCCATTAGTGGATGTACTTCGTGAAATTCCAAAGTACGCTAAGTACATAAAAGACATAGTGGCTCATAAGAGGAAATTGACTGAGTTCGAGACGGTTGCACTTACTGAGGAGTGCACATCAAGGGTCCAAAACAAGCTTCCCCAAAAGCTTAAGGATCCTGGCAGCTTCACCATTCCAGTACAAATCGGTAATATTGACGTGGGACGTGCTCTGTGTGATTTGGGTGCAAGCATAAATCTGATGCCTTTATCCTTGTTTAAGCAATTAGGTCTGGGAGCTCCGAGACCAACCACCGTGATGTTGCAATTAGCTGATAGGTCCATAGCCTACCCCGAAGGAGTGATTGAAGATGTGCTGCTGCAAATTGGAAAATTCATCTTCCCAGCTGACTTCATTATTCTAGACTTCGAGGCTGATGAACAAGTTCCAATCATATTGGGACGACCTCTCTTGGCTACTGGCGATGCAATAATTAAAGTGAGAGAAGGGAAAATGATTATGAGAGTGGACAACGAGGAAGCAGTCTTCAATGTCTACAAAGCAATCCAACTTCCCCGCCACTATGAGGAGCTCTCTATGATATCTGTGGTGGAGGTGGATGAGAAACTTCTTGACACGAGTGTATATCTAGACGACTATTTAGAAAAAGCAATCATGATGTTTGATAGCTTGGAGATGGATGATGAGGTTGAGGAGATGATGCATATCCTAGATACATCATGTGGTTACATGCAAGGAATAATCCCGGTTGAGCCCCTGAATAGGCCAAGTGGCCCCCACCAAAGCCGTCAATTGAAAAAGCTCCAAATTTGGAACTTAAACCCCTACCCCCTCACCTTCAATATGCTTATTTGGGAAGTTCTGACACTTTACCTGTTATTATTTCTGCTCACTTGTCTAAATTACAGGAAGAAAAGCTATTAAGGGTGCTACGTGAGCACAAGCGAGCAATTAGGTGGACAATGTCTGACATTAAAGGCATTAGTCCAGCTTTCTGCATGCACAAAACCCTCATGGAGGACGGACACAAGCCAAGTGTAGAACACCAACGCCGACTAAATCCAATCATGAAAGAAGTGGTAAGAAAAGAAGTGATTAAGTGGCTTGATGCAGGTATTGTATTTCCAATCTCTGATAGTAAATGGGTAAGCCCCGTTCAATGTGTGCCGAAGAAAGGGGGGATAACCGTAGTAGTTAATGAAAATAATGACTTAATTCCTACAAGAACTGTCACTGGATGGAGAATTTGCATAGATTACAGAAAACTGAACAATGCCACCCGGAAAGACCACTTTCCCCTTCCTTTTATTGACCAAATGCTTGATAGATTAGCTGGCCAGGAATACTACTGTTTCCTGGACGGTTATTCAGGGTATAATCAGATTGCTATAGCCCCAGAAGACCAAGAGAAAACTACATTTACATGTCCTTATGGCACGTATGCGTTCAAGAGAATGCCCTTCGGTCTTTGTAATGCACCTGCGACTTTTCAAAGGTGTATGATGGCTATTTTCACTGACATGGTTGAAAGATTTGTAGAAGTATTCATGGACGATTTTTCTGTGTTTGGATGTTCTTTTGATAGTTGTTTGATGAACCTTGATAAAGTGCTAGCTAGGTGTGAAGAGACGAACTTGGTGCTAAACTGGGAAAAGTGCCATTTCATGGTACGTGAAGGTATAGTTTTGGGGCACAAGGTTTCAAAAGATGGTCTACAGGTGGATAAAGCAAAGGTGGAGACGATTGAAAAATTGCCCCCGCCGACATCCATCAAAGGCATTCGCAGTTTCTTGGGTCATGCAGGTTTTTATCGTCGTTTCATTAAAGATTTTTCGAAAATTTCTTCCCCTTTGTGCAGGCTTCTAGAGAAAGATGTTACCTTCAAGTTTGATAATGCATGTCTGAAAGCATTTGAGGAGCTGAAGGGAAGATTGGTGACTGCACCAATTATCATTGGCCCCGATTGGGCACAACCATTTGAGTTGATGTGCGATGCAAGTGACATAGCAATTGGAGCGGTGTTGGGGCAAAGGAGGGATAAAATCTTTCACTCCACTTATTATGCAAGCAAAACTATGAATCCAGCTCAGATGAATTATACAGTGACTGAAAAGGAGTTGCTTGCAGTGGTGTGGGCGTTTGACAAGTTCAGATCCTTTCTAGTGGGAACCAAAGTCATCATCTACACAGATCATTCAGCTATCAGATACTTATTTGAAAAGAAAGACGCCAAGCCGAGGCTGATTCGTTGGGTCCTCCTCTTGCAAGAATTTGACTTAGAGATCCGAGATCGAAAAGGGACAGAAAATCAAGTGGCCGATCATTTGTCCAGATTAGAAAGTCGGGACCATGTAGCTGAAGGAGGGTCAATTAAAGAAACATTTCCGGATGAGCAAATATTAGCAGTCACCTCAGGTGAAGCCCCATGGTATGCAGATTATGTGAATTTTATCGCAAGTGGGGTGACGCCACTAGAATGGACAGCTGACAATAGAAGAAGATTCCTACATGATGTAAGGTTCTACGTGTGGGATGAGCCATTCCTATATAGGCAGTGTGCAGATCAGTTGGTGAGAAGGTGTGTTCCTGAGGAAGAGATGAAGGCTATACTACATGACTGCCATGCGTCACCATATGGAGGTCATCACGGCGGGGATAGAACCGCCCAAAAGTGCTACAATCAGGTTTTTATTGGCCAAAATTGTTTAAGGATGCACATGCCTTCGTTAAAAATTGTGATAGATGCCAAAGAACTGGAACTATCACGAGGAAGCACGAGATGCCCTTGCAAAATATTCTGGCGGTAGAACTTTTTGATGTTTGGGGGATTGATTTTATGGGACCATTCCCATATTCTAACGGGCACAGATACATCTTGGTGGCGGTCGACTATGTTTCTAAGTGGGTAGAGGCCATTGCTCTTCCTACTAACGACGCAAAGGTTGTGGTAGGCTTTGTAAAGAAGCACATCTTCACACGTTTTGGGACTCCAAGAGTGTTGATAAGCGACGGGGGAACTCACTTTTGTAACAAACTGCTGAATAATATTCTTGCAAAATACGGAGTCAAGCACAAAGTTTCCACTGCCTATCATCCCCAAACGAGTGGTCAAGTAGAAGTTTCCAACAGAGAGGTCAAGCAGATTTTGGAAAAGACAGTAAGTATGAATAGAAAGGACCGGGCCGGGAAGCTGGATGACGCATTATGGGCATATCGCACTGCGTACAAGACCCCAATAGGCACTTCTCCGTACAGGTTGGTTTATGGGAAGGCCTGCCATCTGCCCGTCGAGCTTGAACACAAAGCATATTGGGCGATTAAAAAGCTAAATATGGAGATGGACTTGGCCGGTGAGAAGAGATTGCTACAACTCAACGAGCTTGATGAGTTTCGATTGCATGCGTATGAAAATGCCAAATTGTATAAAGAGAAGACCAAAAGATGGCATGATAAGCATATCCAACATCGTGAGTTTGAACCAGGTCAAGAAATTCTACTATTTAATTCAAGGCTAAAGCTTTTTCCAGGAAAGCTTAAATCTCGATGGTCGGGTCCGTTTGAAGTGGTTAGTGTGAAACCTCATGGTGCGATAGAATTGTGTGATAAGGGGTCCAATACGACATTCTTGGTAAATGGCCAAAGAGTAAAACACAATTGGGGTGGTGACATTGCACGTCACAAGACCACAATGGATTTAGTGGAGGCATGAAGAACATGTTGCGTCGTGCCGCGACGTTAAATCAGGCGCTTCTTGGGAGGCCACCCAAGTTAGTTAGTTTATTTTTTTTTATTTTTTTTATTTTTTTTGTAGGACGTAGAAAAAAAAAAAAAAAAAAAGTTCCCCAGATATGAGAAAACGAGGCGGATGCGTCGCATCCCCCTCAGCAAAAAAATTTTTGACGGGCCAATTGCTCAAGGCAGTGAAGTCTGCCTATCGCGTCCGTGTCGCGTCCGAAAATTTTTTGAAGGAAGACAAGGGGATGCGTCGCGTCAAAGCTCGCACGCACAGGTAAGTACTATATATTTTAACACATCTTAAGATAACGAATTCGTTAAAAACTCTTCTTGCGACGCATCCACTCGTCTCTTTTTGCGATGCCTACGAACGCAGAACGGATTTCTTTAATCGAAATTGCAACGCATACAAACGCGACAGGTACGCATCATCCTCTTCGTTCTTCCGTTGGCTTCTCTCCTAATTCTTCTCTCTTCCCTCCCTCAATGGTAGCAACAAGTAGGTTTTGCAATTTCAAAATTTTTTAGGGCTGTCGTTCTTGGTCGTTGTAATGGTTGCGAGATGATAAACTATAATTCCCTTCATCTCGTCAAACTTTGGGAGGGTAGTTGCATTGCTCAACTGATAGAATGAACTAGGCACACTTGTTGCATACCACATGTTCGACGAATTGTCCCTGAGGAAAATTTAGGCGTCGGTGAAGTCTGAGTAACCGAGCAACATTGGTGTATGCTTGAGAATAAGTGTGGGGTCGAGTGAGGGGCTATGTGAAATTGAATTTTTGAAGAGAGTTATCACATACTTGCTGAAAGTCATGAGCTACAATTCCATGAAGTAGTGAATGGCATGACTTTACGAATAATTGGAAGGGCAAGCTGTTGCAATTGCTTTCAAGCTGAACTTCGCTGTTTCATCTGCTAATTGTTGAATTCTTTGCATTGCAGGTACTTAGATTCGTAAAATGACAGCAGTGAGTAAACCATCCAAGCAACAAGACAAAGATGGTGACAAGCAACCGCCCAAAAAGCCTACCGGAAGGGCAGCGGGCGGTCCAAATCCACAGAAAAAAAGGAAGCGGACGGAGAAGGAAATGGAACTGCTGCCTAGGCAGTTAAGTGATGATTCAGAGCAAGAGGAGGAGGAAACATTAGTCAGGAGGACAGTGAAGAAGGGTATTACACCAAGCAAAGGAATAGAGATAAGAGAGCCTGTGACATACCAAAGAAAAGCTTCGAAAATGAGTGATCCGACTGATAAAGGGAAGGAGAAGATTACTACAGAATCTGAATCCGATTCCGATTCGGACAATGACCACCTACATGTCAACATTAGTGATGAAGACGAGGGTGAACCCATAGACCGAGTTGATTGGGAGAAATACTTTGTTAATGAGAAGGCATTCCGAGCCTATAAGAAGATACTGGTTTCAAAGAAGTATATTCCGGAAAAGCCGATAAACATCGGACCACTTAAGACAAAGTACTCAGAGTTTCTAAAGTCAATTCGAGAGGTGCAAAAATGGGGACCCATCTTGAAAGGTCACGGCAAAGCCAACCTCACCATTGTTAGAGAGCTCTACGCCAATTGGCGTCACGCCAGGGGAAACATTGTGCGAGTAAGAGGGGTAGATATTAATGTGTCAGCTGAAGCTCTGAATAACTTCTTAAGGGTGCCACACACACTTACAGATAGGTTTGACTCCATATGCAAAACACCAGATTATGCACACATTAAGTCTGTCCTATGCCCTACCAGGAAGGATGCAGAATGGAAGCATGGGAGTATGGAGTACCACTCTATAGCCAAGGAATTCATGAGTGCGTTAGCACGTGTGGCTCTAAATTTCATATGTAACCGCCTGATGCCATGCCAACATAAAACTGATGTCCCTCGTTACCGCGCACTCGTATTATATGCTTTATTAGAGGGGATACCACTCAACTTAGGAGCCATCATGCATGATCAAATGCAGCGAACCAGGATGAATTACAAGTGGAGGCTGTTCTTTGCTAATAACCTAACGGCTTTTTTGACAGAGATGGGAGTACTATGGGACAAGGAGAATGACGACATTGAGGCTAAAGCTCCAGGACCATATGATGTCACTCATGTTCTAGAGCCGAACAAGGGAAGGTCTTCTAAGCTCACCATTCAACAATTATTTGAGCAAATGCAAGCAGATATGCAAGAGAACAGGGCTGAGCTGATAGCGACTCGTGTCGAGTTGAGTGCCACCAGGGATGAGTTGAGACAGACTCGTGCGGATCTAAGCCGAGTTCAGACCGAGCAGGCCACGATGATGAAGGAGATATCATTACTCCTCAGAGCTCTGGTTCAATGTGCAGGTACAGACATCTCCCAGCTGATTGCATCATCCACTGCCGGACCATCCACTCCTGTTCCTCCCATAGTCACTGAGGCTCCACTCAACAGGCCTACTGAGGTCGCTGTAACACCTGCTACAGAATCAGCACCAGTTGTTGGGAATGCTATGGATGCAGATGCTCCTCCACAGACTGCGGATGAGCCCTCCACCTTGACTTGAGGGAGTTCTTCTCACCCTACTTTACCTTGTTTGTGTGCGTTGGGGACAACGCACAGTCCTAAGTGTGGGGTGGGGGGGTGACTCATGTTTTGATGTATGGATGAATGTAATAAAATATTCACTGAATTAATGGCATAAAATAGCAGTAAATTCAAAATATGTCTTTTAGCTTTCTTTAGGTAGTAATAATCCCCTGTGGTTTTTCTTTGTGCCTCGGTTCTTTTCCATGGGATGTAGTTTGAACCGGGTAATTTTGTTTTCTTTTTAGAGTAGAGTAGGAATGTAGGGAATAAAAGGAGGAAGAATGATGAACCTAGGTGACCTTGACTTGGTTGATAATGGCATATTTAGGCTTTTACATATGTAATATCTTACCTTCTCACTCTGAAATTATTGATGATGCCTTGTTAAAATGGATAGCATGTTTTGTGGCGCCTATTTCTCATTTTCTTGACTTGTGTTCACTTTGCGCTTAATGCTTAATATCTCGTTGCTCTGTGAATACTTGCATTGTTTGAGAGTCGGAATGTGACCGTCCTTAATGAGTCATGTGCCATGTGTGGTAAGGTTTTTGTGTAGTCCATGTAGTGTACTTGTGTCTAGAACTTGCCCGGTATGTGAGTTGAAGCGAAATTTTAGGTGATGCTCGGTTTGAAAAATGATTTTAGGCTTTCTTTGATCTTTTTGAGCTTATTGCTTATCACAAATAGAATCTATCCCTAGTTAACCCTTTTGAGCCTGTAGACCTTTTATTTGGTACCCACATTACAAGCCTATACCCTTTTTATTCTTAATTGACATTGTTTTGATCCTTTTACCTCTTAAAGCACTTTAATTGTTAGATGAGCGCTAAAAGAAGTAAGAAGGGACTAAGTGTGGGGTGACTTTTGAGTGGAACCAATGAAAGAAAGAAGGGTGCACTTATTTTGTAAAATAATACACCACTAGCGGAAATTGAAAGAAAAAAAAAAGAAGAGAAAAATCTGGAAAAAAAAAAGAAAGAAAAATATAAATGAATAAATTATTGTCTTGTTCTTGCTAGTGGGTATGAATTAAAGTAGTGCTTAAAGAAAGAGGAAATATTGTTTGGAGTGATATTATTGGTGAAATTGAAAGGGTGTTGAAGAATTCGCGCTTAAGTTATTTGATGATGTGTTAAAGTGCTTAGGAGGGTGAGTCACTATTCCTTAAATATATCCTACCCGTCCCTTAGCCCACATTACAACCATGAAAAAGTCCTAATTGATTTTAGATCGAGCGAGTTTACATTAGTAGAGATTTACATTAAGGGCAAGCCTATGGTACCAATTACATGCATGTGACTTCTTTTGTGAGAGTGAGCAATTTTCTTTGTGAGCATGAGATTCGAATGTGTGGATTGATTTTACTCTCTCTGCTTTTGTTGTGAGGGCACATGGTTTCACGAGGGATAGGTAACGTTATTAGACTTCTCTATGATGTTGGTTGTTCAAGCCATGAGTGCATTGTGACATTGAGTCGGTTTTTGAGGTTAGGATTGTTGTGAGCATGTTGTCTTTGTTCGAATATGTTTAAAGAAGGGCATAAGAAAAGGGAAGTGTGTTGATGCATAGTCTAGAGCCTAATTGTAGCAAATAACCATGGTCATAGATGTAGTGTGCTTTGAATGATAAGAGCTTAATTTTATTTTGTTTACTATAGTGATGGTTTGTTCGAGGACGAACAAAGGTTTAAGTGTGGGGTAGTGATGTTTGGCATATTTCGATATGTGTTGATGTTACTTTACCCATGTTTTAACCACTTCTTGATGTTATTTAATCTTTAAAACTCCCAACATGGTGTAATTATTGGTTTGATGACTAATTAAGTTATGTGTGACGATTTAAGGTGTTCGGAGTGCAAAATATGAAGAAAAGGTGGTTTAGCCAGAGGAAGAAGGGTTGGATGCGTCGCATCCAACCTAGGAAAACATCATCCTGCGTGCAACCTTAGCAGTGAAGTTGGGCCATAGCGTTCGCCATCGCGTGCGAAACTAGGAAGTAGAAGAGAAGGCTGGATGCGTCGCGTCTACCCTCACATGCAAAGTTAAGAAATGGAGGACGAGGTGGATGCGTCGCATCCGCCTTAGCATCAACCCCTGAAGCCGATTTGGACTAGAGTTAGGAGAACTCTAGATTACAACTTTTGGACGCAATATATAAGCTTTAAAACGCCTCTTGTAGAGGGAGACGGGGGGGAAGAGAAGAAAAAAGGCTATAACCAAGTTCAAAGACCACGGAATTCGTCTGGAGTTTTATCCTTTCTTTCTTTTATTGATTTTTATGCAATCTTATGAAATTTGGGATGATTGCCTGAATATGAGTGGCTAAGAACCCTGTTATTCTAGGGTCATGGGTATACATGAATGTTGATGTTTGAAGTTTAATTTGACGACGTTGGGTTTATCATATTGGGTTGTTTATTTAATTCTGTTTCTAATTATTTTGCTGAGTAATTAACAGTGAAATACTATCTACGAATCTAGAGTTGAACTCGAAAGTGGGAACCCTAGATTGCATATAGAAGTAAATAGAGTAAGTTTTCAAAACCCAGGCATCGGGGAAAGGATTCGCGATTAGGATAGACATATACCTAATTGCCTTACTCGGTTAAAATACAGGAATTGTAAATGAGTTCTTGTTAAACTTAATTCCATAGACATATAGGTATTAAGTTAACTTGAGCATGCGAGTAAGAACTCGACAGATTCTTACGAGTGAAATTAACCCTGTGAATCAACAATTCAGATAAATCAATTAGCTATTTTAAAATACGAATGCAACATGAATGTTAGATGACCCGTGACCCTGGAATATTATATCCTATTGATTGTTGAACAAAACTATTTAAGTGTTGTGTTGAATTCTTAGCGATTCATTATTTGATCGTCCGTAGGTAGTAAGTTAGAAAATTATATATTTTGTTAGAAATATCTTGAATCAATAAGCTATTCGAGTTTGAATTAGTCAAAGTTAATCATAAGTCTTCGTGGGAACGATACTTTATTCACTACTTTATTACTTGACGACCACGTATACTTGCGTGAGTGTGTTTGGCCGTAACAATATCCCAAGGGAGATTACGCGGAATATAGATATGAGAATAGACCAACGAGTAGTTAGTAGTTGATTCACGAAGAGTTTAGTTATGTCTAGACAAGAGGATACAAACAAATCGGCAGATTGTGCAAGATAAACATAGTGAAACCTAGCATAGGGAATTCAGTCTCGCAAATATGATGACATCGTGATCCTTGAGAAATATTCAGATAGGAGTTGGGGTTGTTAAATGTACCATATAAGTGTTACAAAAATAAAAGATAATGCCACTGAGAAGACGATCAAAAATTTTAGTTCAGAAGCAACCCTACAAGCACAAGGGCGTAGAGGTATGTAACTAAGGATAATTATAGGCGAGTAAGAACATCAAAAAAATTCTTTCGGGTATACGATATAATAAGCTCGCAGCTTTACAGGAGTCAAAGGGTCTCCCCTAAGTACTACAAAGAAAGACTAGCTGAGAAAATAAGGAAGAAGGCTTCAACTTAAGCATAGTGACATAAAGAAGAAATGGTCTTGTAATAACAATCTCACTATAACATTGTATGTACTCCATAAGAAAGTGACACCTATCGTGGCTAATGAACTGTAAGAAGAAAAAAATTAAAAGGTGATATTTGAGATCATATGAGTTACAGGAAATTCCAGTATTCGTGGGCAATGAGATATGCCATGTATTCATGCAACAAGTGGAAGAATGACCAGGAAAAATAATTGCTTATGTTTAAAGGTAACTGAGAAGGCACGAAAGGAAATCTATGGTGCTAGCAAGTTAAAGGAAGGTTACGAGTAGTATGAATAGATGTGTGTAGGTCGCAAGCTAAAGTATCATAGAACGACAAGGGTTTAGGTAGATAGGAGTAAGGATAAGTAAAGATGAGTGAGGAGGTAACAAGAATAGGTAAGGCCTCGGGATTAAGTCCATCAAAATAAGAGAGCTAATGGTTTCCGTAAGTTATAGAAAGCTCAGTATAGCTTGAATTGACTCAGAGGAGTCTAAGACTAGGAGCAATTAAAAGAGATGAAATGATGCCTTGTTAGTAGAATAAGGGTGTAATTGTGATAGATAATAGGATGACATTTAGGCTTTTGATTGAGTAATGATTTTGAGAAAAAAGGATTTCATGAATTGCACTGGATTAGAACCCATATGATGAATCTCGTTGGGATGCTATGAAATACGATTATTGAAGTATAATATCGTCCCTAGGTGGATCAGGCAAATCACTTCAAATGTTTCCCGATGAGACGTGAGCCTTAGTGACAATGTATTATGTAAGAAGTTACAAGTTATCAGTAGTAGATTATGTATCAACATTAAGGTGAATCAATAATGGATGGATAAAAGTTACAAAGTATGAGATGATATTAGACTGTCATTCTTAAGATGAACAGTAATGAGGAAGAACTAAAGGACTTAGATTTATACATATAGGATAAGCAGCGAGAGAGTAACCTGGAGTGGGGTAGCAGACCTAGGTAGTAATAAACCGAAGTAAGTGTTATGGTATAGTATAACCTACCTAGATGTAGTAAAGCCATAAGCATAAATAATCGAGGCTATGAAACGAAATATAGCAATAGTCATAAGTTCGACAAAGTACCAAGAAAAGAAGTTCAGTACACTTATATATGCCCCGAGGGACATCTTGTCATAGTTCTATATATGTTCACAAAGTGAGGCCAAGAGATTGGAAAAATTCTGAAGAAAAAAGGAGAGAAGATCCGCACATAAAAGGACAGATTCATACAGGCTGCATCACAGAAGGTAGTCAAAGTTACGAGATTGGAAGAATTCTGACCCCAAGTCGTGATGTGGGAAGAGGCCTAAAGGGGGGAATGTCCTGTTCTTTGAATTTATTCACATAACAATTGCCTAGATGGTAAGGAAAATATTAAATTATTTGCTATATCAATAGGTTATGAGACTGACAAGCACATCAGTCAACATTCGAGGATGAATGTTCCAAAGGGGGGGATGATGTTACACCCCATATTTTTGTACGTGAAAGTACATCGTGAGTCAATTGATGTAAGCTCGAAAATGAGATCCTCTTTGAAAGTATATGAAGTAATTTAATGTTGTTACACCCCGTACTTCAGACGTCACTGTCATTATAAGATTATATAATGTAAGCTCAAAAAGGACAAAATCCTTCTACAAGGATAAGAAAGGTTTACCGAAGTATTAAGTAAGTTAAGATGAATAAGAGACTTGTTAATTATGATTTAAATGAGATTAAAGTAATTATATGACTATATATGATGTATGTATATAAAATATAAAGTTTGGGGAAAATCAGATATAAAGTTGCGGAAAAATCGAGCAAAGATTTGCCTTATAATGAGCCATTTTGAGAAATTAAATTCGTAAGCTTTATGATGTCATTGGGACATATATCATACAAAAATGAATGTATTTGAACTTAGTTTCCAATGGTCCAAACCATTTATTCATACAATATCGGGATAGAGAAATATGGATTTTTAGAGTAGGGTCGCCAAGTCACGTCGCCGCACTTCGGAGAAACTGGCAGGTTTATAGGCCAGGTTGCGAGGCAGTTTTCTCCAAATATATTAAGGGTTACAGGGATATCTTTATATGAAATTAAATACCCATGTATATAGTTTCTAACTCTATAAACCGTTTGTCAATACGACATCGGTGTAGAGAGATATTTACGTTTTTGCGAGACTGCGCAGGAAGCCCCTATGGGACCCACTTGATCGGGGCCCGACCTTCACTTATTCTTATCTTGTTTTTGGGATGAGCTTTGCTCATTTTTCATCCTACTTCCAGCCTCACACTCTCCAAACCCTCCCAAATATTTCCCCAAAGGCTCCAAACAAATTCCAAAGAAACACACTATAATCAAACATCAAAGTTAGCCTAAGTGAAGAAGAGGGTCTCTATGGTGTTGTGATGTGATTAAGGGTGCTTGTAAGCTAAGGGAAGCTTTGGTTCGAGGTTTTATAGATTATTTAAGATATTTATAATACCCTATTTTTTGGGATTAATCTTATCTATGTGTTGGTTAAGTTATTTGGATGAAGATTACAAGATAACACTTAAAAGAGGAAGAGATGTTGTTATCTTTTGTTGGGTTGTTTGAAGGCTCTATATATTTATGTTGTTATGGCTATAAAATGGTTAGAATAACTTTATTATGATATGGTTTCTATTGTTATGCATGTATATATGTTGATCAAGTGAATTGATGAAAGAAACATATGAAACTTGAGATTGCAAGTGAAGATTAGCTTAAGTCACTTCTATGGTGTTGTATTAACATTGAGGGATGTTATAAGCTAAATGTAACTTGGATTTCAAGTTGAAGCTACTGTAGGAGGTATGTATATTGTGTTCTTGTATGTGCTTAAGGTTATTTTGACATTGATTAAGTTAAATGGATGGACTAGACATGAACTAGTGAAAAAAGTTGCTAATTGAGGATAATTGGAGTTGTGGATTATTTTCTTTGTTATAAATATATGGTATAAGGATGGAATCATTGATGAATGACTTTATTATCATGTTAATGATACTATTAAGTTAAAGTAAGAAGTCTATAAGGGGTGATATGGGGTATATAGAATATAATAGGAGCTTGCCGTTTGTCATGAAGTAGTTGTGACTTGTTGTTGTTATATGGTGTCTTGTTATTAATAATTATATATTGCTGGATTTCTCTGGTCATTTTTTTTGGTATATGGTATTGGAGGAGGCTCTTGTTACAGGGGATATGCTGCCCAAATTTACGCAAACAAGCTACTAGTTTAAGTTGCGGACTTAGCCTTTACTCAACACTGATTTTGAATCTCCTTATGCTATGGTAGATTGAGTTGAGTTGTTTGAAGAATTGCTTTGAAGGTATTAAGGACTCAATGGAGTTAAGGTATGTTAAGGTTATTCGTTATTTCCTTTTGGCATGATCCATATGATATAACGAAACGAGCAAGCACACAACTATCACAAATAATTTTATTCCTAGAAGTACTAGGTTTGCCTATGTTCTTAATTACCCATATGTCCTACTATCATATCATCTGTTCATGGGTCTCATGACATTCCGTGAAATCTTATTGACTTACTTCATTATGTATTGCATTTATTTATACATGTATATTTATCCATGACCAGATGGCGTTATATATGCGTATAGTATATGTATATGAGGTATATGGAAAGGTTATGGCGTTATATATGTACCACCACCTGATCAGCTGGTATACGTTGATAATTTCGCCCACAATGGCTGAGATGATATGATGGGATGCCCTCAGAGGCTTGATGATGTTATGTACGCATATACCTATGCATGGTATGACATTTATACCCGCATCCATGACATTATAATTTTTTCATGATTTATAGAGCTATTCAGAATTACAGGTTGAGTTCTTTACTATATGTTTCTTTTATATACTACTTTCATGCCGTACATACTCGGTACTTTATTTGTACTGACATCCTTTTTGCCTGGGGACACTGCGTTTCATGCCCGCAGGTACCGATAGACAGGTTGAGAGTTATCCTAGTAGGCTATCAGCTCAGCGGAAGGTGTTTGTGCACTCCACTTGCTCCGTAATTGCCTATTTGTTCAGTATGATTTGGAAATGTATTGATTGGTATGGTGGGGCCCTATCCCGACCTTTATGACATTTATGTACTCTTAGAGGCTTGTATATAGATGTCATATATATGGATACTTGCATGGCCTTATCGGCCTATGTATTGAGTATACAAAATATAGGCCCGTATGTCACATGTATAAGTTTGTATTCCATATTGGGTCATCCTATGTCTAGTATTCCCTTATGTTTTATTCTGGTTATCTCATGACGTCACTTCTGGCCCATTTACCCATGATGGTATGATAAGAAATATACGTTACGTTGGTTCTCGGTTAGGTAAGGCACCGGGTTTCCGCCGTGGCCCATCGGTTTGGGTCATGACATCGGGTCTTGGCAATTTTTGAGAGCATTTTCGAGGGATTTCTTGATGTAAGTCTCTTGTACTCATTTTTGATCAATAATCTTGTTTCCCCATTGATTTTCCCACCTAGATTGTGTGTGTGTTTAAGGTGGAATTTGGGAGTTTGAAGCTAGGGATTTAGAGAATTTAAGTTGGGGATTTGAGTGACAACTTGGTGTCGGATTTTGGTAATTTTGGTATGGGTGTTCGTATTTTGTGACTTTTACCCGATTTCTAGACGTGGGCCCGGGTCGACCTTTTGGGGCGATTTTTTGATTCTTTACTAAAGTCGTAGATGTATTATTTAAATTAGTTTCTTATAGTTGTATTCATGATATGTAATTACTTTTGGCTATATTTGGGCCATTCTGAGTCGGAAAATCGAGAGAAAGGTATCTATCGATTAATTGAGCGAGATTTGAGGTAAGTTACTTGTCTAACCTTGTGTGGGGAAAATCCCCTTAGGATTTGGTACTGTTATAACAATTTGTGATATGTGAGTGTCGTGTACGCAAGGTGACGAGTGCGTACACGGGCTAATTGTGGAAGTTTCGGTTCTTGCTGAGTTGTTTTCTTTTAAATTCCTTGACTGAGTTCCCTTAGCATAAGTAGTGATCATGTTTAGCCTAGTATCGCATGTCTACGTGCCTTAACCCTTACTTGCAATTTGTGTAACATGCTTAGTTGAATTTCCTGCTTCCCTTGATTTGAATTAAACCTTTAACTGTAAGATTCTTGCTATAAATTTGTTGTTCCTTTGGTTAACTGCTGCATATTTACTTTAGGACTACGAGGCGGTTCCTTGGGAGATCCCTTCTACTGCATATTTACTTTGGGACTACGAGGCAGTTCCTCGGGAGATCCCCTTATACTGCATATTTACTTTGGGACTTCGTGGCGTTTACTCGGGAGATCCCCCCCTGTCTTGCATATTTACATTTGGAACTACGAGGCGGTACCTTGAAAGCACCCCTGTTGTTTACCTCTATTTGTTGAGCTGTTATTTACTGAAGTTTCTTGTTGTTAAATTTTCAGTCATTTAAAATATTATTATATCTTCTGCCTTACTTTTCTTTAAAACCAGTAGGGCCCTGACCTGACCTCGTCACTACTCTACCGAGGTTAGGCTTGGTACTTACTGGGTACCTTTATGGTGTACTCATGCTACACTTATGCACATCTTTTGTGCAGATCCAGGTTCTTCTTACCAGACCAGATACCAATGAGTTGGATCGCACGTGGATACTTCAAGGTATATCTTCCATCGTTCGCAGACCTCGGAGTCCCCCTCTACCCTTATTATGTTGTTTCCCTTATTCTCTTTAGACTTTGATGTATAGAGACACTAAGTATTTCTTGTTAGAAGGTTGTGACTTATTTCTACCGGGTTTTGGGAGTTGAAATTATTGATTTGCAGTTTTATATTTATTTCATGTGTTTAGAATTGGGCTTCAGTTTTATATTATGATATTCCACAAATTGTTAGGCTCTATGTTAAAATATCTCAAAATATGAAAAACTACTAAAAGAAGTAAAGAGCAACGGCTAATGTAGCTGCTAATGTCAAAAGTTGACCTAAAATTGTTAAACTCGTCTATTTATACAAGGCTGGAAATTTCGGACAAAAATGCCATTCGGGAGGTTCTGCGGCCGCACAATTCCATGTGCGGTCCGCAAATTTCTTCAACTTGTCAGGACTGGAGGTCTGCGGCCGCAAAATTCTGATCTGCGTTTGCAAGGCATTCTTTCTGCGGTCCACAAATTTGTAACTGCGGTAGCACTTGGTCTTCTGTGGTCCACACTTTTATGTCTGCGGCAGCACAATTCCAGTGCGGTTCGCACTTTTGAGTGCTTGGAAACTCGAAACTTTGCACATTCTTCGAACTTTTTTCCTAGCCATATTTTGCGTCCGCACAATTCATGTGCGGTCCGCACTTTGTACAAAAGTCTGCTGGCCTTTCCTTCATCATATGCGGCCACAGATAAAATTTTGCGGTTCGCACTTTGTGAGCTTTTGTGCCTATTATGGCCTTGAGTTTAGATTACTCATTTTTGAGTTGGATTTCATCTCGGGAGTCCATATTTAAATATTCCTGTAATTTAACACATTTCATCAGTTTTCGGGAATACAATTCAATGCTTTTAGACTAAAATAAAAGCTAAAAGGCGCTAATAAGTAGTCAAAATCCTCATTTATCAACTCCCCCAAACTTAAGTTTTTGCTTGTCCTCAAGCAAATAAATTAGTTTCCACCTCCACAAGTTAAGGGCCATTCCAGCTAATCAAAGGTGAGTCAGTCACACATCAACTGGGACCAACAATTACCCACATCACTTATGAATTATCAACAAGGCAACAAGTTAAACTTTTATCCACAAATAGTTCTAATGTGACACTTGAGCATCAAGAGTTGACTTTATTCATCAAGGAAGCTCGCTCTTTCATGTTGTTCATTGTGGGTCCCAAACTCTTCCTCCTCCTCTGCTCTCCGTTTGCCTATCTCACTTAAGAACTTTAGCACTCAGTCCAAAGATTTGCGAAAGGTTCACTCATCTCTCTCAAGAGAATGTCGCAAGTACGGTTTTAAGTACCATAGGCTTGCCCCTCATGTAAATCACCACTAATGTAAGCTCACTCGGCTTGAAATCACATAGGGCTTTTTCAGAATGCAATGAAGGCTCTTGGACTAAGTTTGGATATGCTATGATAGAGTTGGTTCATCTTTCCTTAAGCACTACATTTTCTGTTCTCGGTTCATGCTTTGCCAATTCTTTGCGGTATTTTTCTTTTCCTTGGGGGAACTAGAGAGACTTAACATAACTCTTTCTTTATCATGACATTCATTTTCTCTCTCTTTGATTTCTCCATGCTTTGCATCATTACTTTTCTTTGAATTCATTTAACTCTTTCACTTATTCAGTTTCTTTTTGCATTTTTCTTTTTGCTCTTTCCTTTTCTTGCTTTTCCTTCTCATCATTTATTTTCTCTTTTTGTGCCTTGATACCTCTTTCAAGTTCCTCGTCTCTCCCCCAAACTTACGTTTTTAGCCAATTATTTCACAAGAGTGTTAAGGAAAGCTCGGGTGCCAAGAGAGGGTCACGACAAAACGGGTAAAGGATTGTAACATGGTTGTCAAATGAGAAAGGTTTGAGGCTCAAATGGGTTGACTAGGGATAACAATATTGGTAGGCAATGGAAAACTTCAAGCGGGTCAAAGAAAGCCTACAATCACTTCTCAAGCCAAGCAAAACTTAAGATTTCTCCTTGAACATATTCGGGGCAAGTTCTAGACCATTCGCACGGGTACTTAGACTTACAACAAAAATATCTCACCTCTCACGCAGCTGGATTATTAAAGAGGATAGAGTCGAGGGCCCACAACGACCATAGTTGTTGATACCCAATTTTGCCCTCATATATTTTTTCAAACAATATATATACTTTTAAAATATCATTTTGTATTATTATTTAATTTACAAGATTTACACAGCACTTCTTATAATTTTCCATAATTTTAGAGCTTTTAAATTAATTTTCTCGCATTAATTTACATAAAAAATTCAGTAATTACCCTTTTAAATTATTTGTGATGACTTAATCACTTCAAATTATTATTTGCACCCCTAATACATTTTTGAAATATTTTCACTTCATATTTATATAATTACAATTGTATTTTTAGGCTATTCGCATAAATTTGCAATAATAGCCTATATTTTGCATTCTTATTGCAATTGACATTTCATTTAGGGTTAAAATAATATTTTATATTTTTTATACTCTTCTATTATTGTTTAAAGTATTAATTTGCATAAGTAGTATTTTTATATATTGATTTAGCTATTTTATTAAATTATTTCCCTTTTAATTTCTATTTAAAAGAGCTGGCCCAATATTTTAACTAATTTTCGGACCAAAAGGCCCAATACCCTAACCCAATAACCCCTAGCCCAACACCAGCAACCCACCACCCATACCCATTTAATTAACCCTCCCTAATCCCTCTTTAAAATCCTGGTCTTTGATCTCTAAGATCAACGGCCCACAATTAACCTACCCTTTTAAATTACCTAACCCCAAACCCTAATCCCATTTTCCTCTAACCCGCCGCCTTGAAACTCTCCCCCTTATCTGAAGAACCCTAATCGCCGCCTTCCTAAAACTCTCCAAATCTATCTCAAACATGGATTCTTTCCACGATCTGCTTATCTTATTGTATTATCTCGTTACTATTCACCCGTTCGTGGTGTTACTTAGCACTTGCCCGATTTTATCAAGTACTACCTCTCCGAATCAAGTGTAATCATCCTCAACCTACAAGATTCAGACGAAACTCCGTCTGTATACACTCTCAACAGGATCATGTGGGTTCGATTCACCGAGATTCTTGGCTAATATTTTGACCATTTGCCAACTAGGGTTTGTCCGATTTTATTTTACCTATTTCTACTCGGAATAGGCTATGCATGTGACTTTCCTTGTTCCTGCTTAAATTTGACTGATTTTCTTTCCCTATTTGTGTTTAACTGATTATTTTCCATATTTGTTGTTCCAATTTCTGTCACTATATAAACCCCTCCCAAGTCCCCTTTAAGACAGACTTTTGAAATTGATTTTCTTCACTAAAAATTGGAGTTTTGCTACTCTCTTGCTCTGTATTCTGTTTTGGCCGACTGAAAGCCAAGGCCATTAACACCTTGTTACTTAACCTGTTCTTGTTGCGAGTATTGCCCTGAATTCATATAAGCTCTTGAGAACTTTGACGCATTGGGATTCTGGATTTTCTGTGGAAGTTCATTCTTTACTGTTCTTCACTTAACTGGTGAGTTACTAGACTTTGTAATTTCATTCCTATGTATCTATGATTTGCATATGTTTTCACTCCTGAAGTTCGTTAGTTTAATATGTTTTTCTGCTGTTTTGTGTGCAATTCTGTTTGCTTTCTTCAATTTTTTAGGTCTCCTTAACTTTTAGCTTCAAGCATGCCTAAACCTAGTTCTATTAAGTAGATATTTTCCAAATCTGACTAGTCCATATGTTAAGAATTACTACTATTTGGGACCTTTACACTTGTTAGTATCTCTTGGTGTTTAATTTTGCCTTAGGCCATCAATCTTGTTATTCGAATATGCATTGCCTACATAATTTGTGCTCTTTTTCATTGGCTAGTTGGATTGTGTTCAAAACCTGAGTATGTACACTCACTATATGGCATAAATCAGTTTCCTATCCTATTCTGAATTGCTGTGATGATATCCTGCCTATATAGCATGTTTGATCCTGTTAGTATGCCCTTTAGCATGTTTAACCCCCCCTCCCCGATTCACCAGTAGTTGTAATCTGCTTTTCTCATGTCTAAATACTATCCTATTGTCAAATTAGCATGACTGTTTCATAACATCAGGACCTATACTTAGCATAATTTGGACCTCTTCCTTTATTATGAATTTGTGTATGCTACTGTCACCAATCCTGCAAACCTGTTCTGCTAATGTATGACCACTTATGCACTAGGTGTTGAACTTGTTCTTCTGAATCTTTGCTAAGTCTGTTCTAAAGCCCCTTAAGGCCTGTTTGATAATTTTCTCTATATGCTCAACTTGACTATGTTTGTATCCCCTCAGCTTTGTCTCTCAATCTTGGTTTACTATCCTTCACTTGTCATCTATGCTCTCTCTTGAATTCTCATTCTTAGCCGTCTGAAAGCCAAGGCTACCTAGGTTCTATTATTAATCACCCTAGTGTGAGCACTGCTCGGGGTCCAATTGAGACCCTTGTGAATTCTGACACACTAGGGCTTGGTCCTTAGTCATTCCCTAAATCTCAAACTACTCTTATTCATCCTATTTCATCCTGTTATTTGTTGTGTACCTGAATTGGCTGATTTAAATGGTGCAACACTTGGTGCTATGGTTGAATAAATTGAGTTTGGGCTCCTTTATGGATTATGGGGTTGTGTGTTGGATATGGCCCATATTAGAGGTCTGGGTACGATGTGTGAGAGTTGTTGAAGGCCCAGGCAATGCTGGGTATTTCATGTTGAGCCTACTGTGGGCCTATTGTCACTGTTGTGTAATATTTGTATTTTTACTCATTATTGGGCCTGTAATAACTTTTGTATAAACAATTGGGGTGTTAGTAAAAGGGAAAATGTGTAGGATTTAATATTTACATGCAAAATGGGTAGATAACATGCCTATAGGACTTGGTAATTTATTTGCTATATGTGTTGTTCGATTACATGTACACTGTAGAAATCACAACATTAGAAGAAGCACACACACACACTGTTTGCTCGCAAACCCCAAATGCTGAAATTATATTATTGTTATGTGTTATTAGAGAACCTGCCTATAGGAATTAATTTCTCATCGTTGTTTCTGTCAATCCTCATCGCCTACTAGAAATTATGCCTATATGATTGCAATTATTCTACTTGGCGCTGCTCACCTAGAAATTATGCCTATATGATTAAGATATGACGATAAAATAAGCTTTAAAGTGTTGTGCGTTAGAGATCCTGCCTATAGGAAATAATTGCTCGTCAATTGGTTAATACTAAACTACTCAAACACTGTTTCCTGAGCGTCACTGTTAGGAAAACCTGGATAATTCTGGGACATTTCCCAACATATTTTGTTATACTCGCATAACACATATAGGATTGGTAACTTAAAACCTTCAATAATCAGCTTGTAATACCTGAATAATTTTGTCTATAAGCAATGTCCTGCATCTGAAATTGCCCGCATACTTTGACTCAAAAATCTCCTAGAAAGCATGTCTATAGTTTAAGATTCTGGATTCTGCAGCTTCCTAATTGACATATATGTTTGCGTGCATTCGCTGCTTAAGTGTAGAGGTCAATGTGAGCCCTCAATTGCTTTTATGTGAAGTCTTTATATGTTTTGTTTGTTTCCTAGTTTTGCATTTTTGAGCTGCCTAGATAAGGTCTAGAACCATCCAAATAGAGGTCCAAAACCTCTTAGACCATAGGTATGGGATGGGTAGGGCATGTGTAGGGCACGACTTAGAATTGAATTAGAGCGCTCTTAGGTAAACAACTTTAACATAGTAATCGGGTAGTAGGAGATGATAGTCTGTGCCCGCTGGATAATATGAGTAACACCCTATCTCAAGGGAATTATGAAATATTATTTATGTTGCACGGGGTGATCCTTTAGGCTAAAAAACATAGGACCCCCCTTCCTTTCTTTTCTATTAGAATGAAAAATAGTTGTACCTCCCTATTCAAGATCTCTTTGTAATTAAATTCTTAGATTTTGTATTCTCATTGCTTACTTGATCACATAGACTAATCCACATAATTTAAGTTCGGCCGAAACCCACAGTTGTGGACCTCGAGGAGTGCCTAACACCCTCTCTTTGAGGTAACTTGAGCCCTTACCCGATCTTTGATGGCATTGACCAGTTAAACCAGAGTCATTTGCAAATAGGTGCCCTAACGCACCTTAAAAATAGTTAGGTGGCGACTCTCCTCTTTTAATATCTTCTTAAAAGAGTTGTCACATGTCAAAACCCGATTTTGCGAGAAAAAGGGGCGACACAATATTCAAGATTGAAAATCACTATGGTTCGATTAAACCACTTGATGATTGCCTAAGTCAACACAAGAGTCACTAAGTAGAGCTATTTCTTTCCAAAAACTTTGTTTTTAACCATTGGCACGTAGTTAAGTGTGTTGGTACCAAGTGAAGCATGTTTGACTCTTCGAGCATGACTCAATTAGGTCTTTTTATTCATTACTACTACTATTATTACATAAACACCAAAAACGGAACCAATCCCTTAAGAATGTTGTCATGCCATCCATCATTGGGAAGAGTCACCCGGTTCACACAAAAACTATCTTTGGAAAGAACCGTGGCATTAAGAAAACCAAAGGCTTATTATCAACTAAAACACAAAGAGAAGCTATTAAATCAGAAAAAAGCTACTAATTCAAAAAGAAGCCACCTAGTTAAACACTAACTAATAAGAAAACAAACATAAAGAAACTACAAAGCAAAAACTATTGAAAGCGTAACGAATATACATAATGAGAGAGTAGAGAGAATATATACATAATGAGAAAGAAGAAGAAGAAAATAGTATCAAGTTAATTACAGGCCAAATATCTCAGAATCAACAAAATATATCAAATAAACTCCACCCCCCAAATAAAAATAAGCATTGTCCCCAATGCTTAACAAAATAAGAGTACAAGAGAGGTAAGAGTGAAGAAAACTACCTATGGCTCTTTGGCCATCTCTGTATCCACCGCAGCATCACTGACCTCAATCTCATCCAACTGGATCTCATCATTAGCAACTCTACTCGGCAGTATCAGCAACAATGCCTGGCTCCTCAGACTGGCCAGTTGGTGCTGTATGTGTTATAGGATCTGGCCTTGGATGGTGCTGGTCGATCAACATGTCAAATGGAATGTCTCCGGCTGCTGCAAGCTTGGTAACCTGTCTCCGGAGCCTGTCCACTAACTTCTTGGAGGCCTGGGACTTCCTCATCTTCTTCACTTCATTGCCCAGCTCTTCTATCACTGACCCATGCTGCACCAAAGTGGCCATGATTGTGTTCTGATTCTCCTAGAGCTTCTTCAGAGTTTCCTCAATTTAGGGGAGGGGGGGAATCTGGGGTGCTGGAATGGAAGACTGTGCTACAACATTACTGGATATGTCAGACAGATTTGCAGTAGTTGTCTGCATCCAGTTGTTGAGGCTCGCCAGTGTCTGGGAGACTCGCAGCGCAGATAGTGGAGTAGTGGGAATCGGTACCGACTTCAAAGATGAGGTGGAACCTATAATGGGGGATGTTGGAGGCACTGAGGCTGGAGGTGTTGCACTGGATGAAGGCTCTGCAGAAGTAGATGGCATGTCGACTGTCTGTGTAGCTACCACCGATGGCTCATCAGGCTGGCCTATAGTGGTAGTCGGCTGACCCTTTTTCTTAGGGTTGTGTGCATCCATCAACGAATACCATGAGAAGGGCTTTTTTGCCCGCACCTTCGTATCAAAATCTCTCGGCTCCACCCGTGCATCCATAAGATACTCACTAATGGTGTTGGGATACAGATAGGAGGTATCATCTTGCCTAGCAACCACATATATGTTGGCCGACATCACAGCACCCATATTGATCAGGTACCCGACCATGATGGAGGCGATTAGAACGGCCCGCCGGATAGGAAGATTTGTCTCATTCTGACACGGGTCGGGTCGGCTACATACAAAGGTATGCCATCTCTTCGCCTCAAAACTCAGGGTGTTTCTGTGAATAGACACCCCTGCAGTAATCCATGGTGGTAGTGGCCCAGAAGCTGCTAGAATCTCAGCTAGCCATGGGCGAGCTGCATCTCCCATTGCCAACTTGTCCAGATATTGTGCGGGCTCAACATCATCAAACCCCAAGTAGGCGTTTATTGTGTGCTGGTCAAAATGTACCTTCAGGTACTCACTTTGGTTATATTTGTCCCTTTCTTGATGTGCGCCACATTGGCGTAGAACTCCCGGACAAGATATTCCTTTGCATCCACTACGCTCTGGGTGAACCACATCCACCCTTCCAATCTCGAAACTGCCTCAAGACAGCCGGGTTATACTTTTCCAAATCTTGTAATTGGAATTGTCGCTCAAGAGTGAGCGACCTCACCGGCCACCACCAACGGAAGCTATTAAAGGCAGCCAGACTGACGAACCGTTCCTCCCAGACCTATTTTTTCTTTGACCGCTCAAGGCCGGCAACTGTAGTATCTCCCCCTCAGCCATCATCTAGGATGTCATCAACTGTAGTCGTTTGTGCCTCAGGGATAGTTCTAGAGGAGGGTTTGGAAGCCTGACTAATATTGTCCAAACCCTCGGAGGTGCTATGTGATGTAGAAGGCTCGTCCCGGAGTTGATACCTTCCTGGTGGATTTGATTGGACAACCGGCAACTCTTGAGCTGAGTTGCCCTCCGATGCTTCCCTAGACGGGGCATAAGAACTGGATTCTGAGGTCTCTGCATTTCTACCTCGGCTGACTGTAGCCTTCTTTGTGATTATCTTTTGGGGGGGGGGAGGGGTAAAACACTCTTGCCTCGCTGGTTCATTACATAAGCCAAACGGCATCCGCTTGAAAGCGAAAGTGCCATAGGGACATGTGAAAGTTGTTTTCTCTTGATCTTCCGGAGCAATAAGGATTTGGTTGTAGCAGGAATATCCATCTAGAAAGCAATAGAAAGCACGCCGACCATCCTATCAAGCATTCGGTCAAGGAAGGAAAGTGGAAAATGATCCTTCCTCGTGACTTTGTTTAGCTTGCGATAGTCCATACACATTCTCCACCCAGTCACCATTCTTGTGGGAATCAAATAATTCTTGTCATTGGTGACCACTGTCATGCCCACCTTCTTTGGGACACATTGCACCGGAGAAGTCAACAAACTATCGGAAATGGGGTAGACAACCCCGACATCCAACCACTTGATAATCTCCTTTTTGACCACATCTTGCATAGCTTCATTGAGTCTCCTTTGATGTTCAATAGATGGTTTGGAATCCTCCTCCAAGTTAATCTTGTGCATGCAAAATGAGGGGCATATTCCCCGAATATCCGCCAAAGTCCACCCCAATATTCTTCTTTCTCTTGTGGAGCACCGCCAATGTAGAGTCAACCTGCACGTTAGTCAAACAAGAGGAAAGAATAACCGGTAAAGTAGAACAAGGACCAAGAAATTCATACTGAAGATGTGGAAGGCAATGGCTTCAACTCCAAGGTAGGAGGCTCTTCAATTGAAGGCTTTGTAGGAGGAGTTTTCCTATTTTCAAGATCCCAGGAAAGTTTTCGGGGCGCATAGTTGTACGACCCCATTCCTTGTAAAAAATTCACACATTCCATGAAGCCATCCATCTCGTCATCATCAAAGTTGAGCAAGACGACCTCCAACAAATCACCCACATTAACCGTGGCAATTATGTCATCAATAATCACATCGGTCACCAAGTCCACGAAAGAACACACTTCATTGCTATTTGGTTGCCGCATAGATTTACACACGTGGAACACCATCTTTCATCACCCACCTGAAAAGTGAGTTCTACAGCTTCCACATCAACAAGAGCCTTCCCAGTAGCCAGGAAAGGTCTTCCAAGAATAATCGACACCTCATAGTCCACTTCATAATCAAGAATAATAAAATCCGCTGGAAGAATGAACTTATCAACACGAACCAATACATCTTCAATCACTCCCAACGGTCTCTTCATTGTACGATCAGCCATTTGTAATCTCATAGATGTGGGCCTTGGTTGCCCAATTCCCAAGGTCTTGAAAATCGAATAAGGCATCAAATTGATACTTTTCCCAAGATCACAAAGAGCTTTAGCAAACTCAGCACTTCTAATGGTACAAGGGATTGTGAGAGCACCGGGATCTTCCAATTTAGGAGCCATCGAATGCACAATTGCATTAGCACATGCCTGGTTATGCAAAGTTTATGAAGGATTTGGTGATAAAGAAGTGGTCGATGAATTTTGAAACTATCAAATTCACTCATGTTAATAAACGTTTTGAATTGATTCTCGCCATTTTACTTGGAGAGCCTTTGAGGATATGGAGGAGGTGGCTTAGGCAATGGTGCCTTAGCCTTTTGCACTACCGGTTCCGATATGTCAATAACATGATCCTTAGACGGGTTCACTTCCTCGTGAGTCTCTTCCACAGTGTCATCAATATCAATCCGCACTTCATCATTTTCTTGCACCTCATTGTTCGGGATTTATTCTTCTTCTACCACTTGCTCATAATCCACAAGTTGCCTTTTACTTGAGGTGGGTGCATTCCCACCTCTTCCACTTCTTGTAATAACGGCCATGGCATGCCCTGTATTGTTCTCACCCTTTGGGTTTACCACCGTGTCACTTGGTAGTGCCCCCTTAGGACGAGAATTTAAAGCTTGAGAGATTCTCCCCATTTGCACTTCTAAGTTGTGGATCGATGTGTTGTGTGAAACAGGTTGGGCATCAAAAATGACATTCTGCTCCATCATTTTCATGAACATGTTCTCAATATGACCCATTTCATTATTGGAAGAACTAGGACCATGTAAAGGATAAGGAGGTGGGTTACTCGGTTGTTGATACATCGGGGGCCTTTGAAAACCCGACCCCCGATTTCCTTGATTGTTATTCCACCCACCTTGATTGTTGCCTCCCCAATTGCCTTAGTTATTGTTGTTATGCCAATTCCCTTGATTATTGCCTCCACTCTAATTGCCTTGATTGTTGTTATTCCAATTGCTTTGATTGTTTCCACCACTCCATTTACCTTGATTGTGAGAATTCCGATTTCCTTGATTGTTTTGAGGTCTCCATTGTTGTTGGCTTGGGCCTTGGAAGTTATTTCTTTGCCCTTAAAAGTTGTTCACATATTGGACCTTTTCTTCTTGGTCATTGTAGGAATCCTCTTGCTCAAACCCAATATCTTCTTGCACAAAATTTTCCACTCTTTATTGCACTTGCGGACTCTTTGTTCTCCGTTTGTTCACCATCATGTTTACTCCCTCCATTGCATTGATTTGCCTCGGATTTTGCACTTGTTGAAGTTGAGCCTTTGCCAATTGGTTCATGGTGGTGGTCAACTCGGCTATGTCTTGCCCATGGTCATGCAATTCTTTGTGAAGGTGAATCACATTGGGATCACCTTGTGGAACATTTGCTCGGGATTGACACGCCGATGAAGTATCTTCCATCTCATCCAAAATATCACACGCCTCCGCATAAGGCGTAGTCATGAAGTTTTCACCAGCAAGTTGATTCACTACACATTGGTTGGTTGTATTGATCACCCGATAGAAAGTTTGTTGAATCATGTTCTCCGTCATATCGTTGTTGGGACACTCTTTAACCATTGTTCTATAAATTTCCCATATCTCGTGTAGTGGTTCATTGGGCTCTTGCTTGAATGTTAGAATTTCATCCCGAAGTATAGCCATGTGCCCGGGAGAGAAGTACTTAGAAATAAATTTCTCCGCCAATTCATCACAAGTATGAATGGAATGATTTGGTAAACGCTCCAACCAATCTAAAGCTTTCCCCCATAGAGAGAAAGGAAAAGGCCTTAGCCTCAAGGCATCCTCGGAGACATTAGTTTGTTTACTCCCCCAACAAGTATCTACGAAACCCTTCAAGTGTTTGTATGCATTTTCACCCCGTGCACCGGTGAAGAACCCTCGTTGCTTGAGCAAAGTGAACATCACGCTGGTTATTTGAAAGTTGCACGCCCTAATACGGGAAGGGACTATAGTACTTGCATACCCTTCATTCGGCAACACCCGGTGTGGAGCCGCTCTTGTTGGAGGTGGGGGTGGAGCGGGTATATTGTCATGAGCCGCTCGGCCTCATCTATTTTCTTGAGGTTCAAAAGGGGCCTTATCCATTTGATCATCCTCGTCCATGTCCCCCAAAGCTATGTTTCCGAGCTCATTGTTCGCCATGATTGCACCTACAATTTCTCAACACGTTAGTAACAAGGAAGGAAAAGAAGATATTTCAAAAACACACCTAAATATATAGTTAACACCACTTTTTAACTCCCCGGCAACGGTGCCAAAAATTGGTCTCTTCCAATTTCACACCTCAATTCAAGGTTATGAAACGGTCGATGGAATAATAGTACCCAACAAGATTCGGGGTCGATTTCCACAGGGAGTTATATATGGGAGTTAGGCGTATATATTATAGTACGTGCATTTGATCTACCTCAATTTACACTTCCACAAATTGGGGTTGATTCTATGTCTAATTTAAACTAAGATTGCAAAGTTAAGAAATGAGAATAAGAGAATTATTTTTGTTATTTTTTAAGTTTTGTAAAAAGCCTAGGGCTATGACATTCACCTAGGTGTTTGCCAAATGGGATATAATCCTTAATGCTTGTTTTATTGATCGGGGTGTATCATAGCTATCAACTCTCAAATACCCACTCAATACATCTCAGTCAGAGAGTGATTTTGCCCAATTTGGCTTTTTCAAGTCCAAATGGGTATTGTACAAAATGGTTGATAAACGCTTAAGTCGGGTTATTACTATCTCTAGGTTGAACCCTTTAATTGGGATTATCAATCTCTCAATTGACCCAATTTCTTGTTAGCCAAGTTGTCCTAGACTAAGTTTTTTTTCCTCAAGTAGAGACAAAGTCAAATAGGGATGAACTAATGTTTGCAACCATTAATTCCACAAATTAAAGTATGAACAAGGCTAAATAATAAATACCCAACCATAAACAAACATCAAATTAAACACCCATGAGGTTTACACACTAGGGTTGGGTCACAACCCTAGTAAGAATCTAGCTACTCATGCTTGAAATTGAAGAAATATAAGAAGAAATGATAAATAAACTCATATTGTGAAATCAAAATGATAAAATCTATGTTAAAATATCCCAAAATATGAAAAACTACTAAAAGAAGTAAAGAGCAACGGCTAATGTAGCTGGTGATGTCAAATGTTGACCTAAAATTATGAAACTCATCTATTTATACAAGGCTAGAAATTTCGGACAAAAATGCCCTTCGGGAGGTTCTACGGCCGCACAATTCCATGTGCGGTCCGCAAATTTCTTCAACTTGTCTGGACTGGAGGTCCGCGGGCGCATAATTCTGATCTGCGGTAGCAAGGCATTCTTTCTGTGGTCCGCAGATTTGTAACTGCGGTCGCACTTGGTCTTCTGCGGTCCGCACTTTTATGTCTGCGGTCGCACAATTCCTGTGCGGTCCGCACTTCTGAGGGCTTGGAAACTTGGGACTTTGCACGTTCTCTGAACTTTGTTCCTAGCCATCTTTTGTGGCCGCACAATTCATGTGCGGTCCGCACTTTGTACAAAAGTATGGTGGCCTTTTCTTCATCATCTGCGGCCGCAGATGAAATTCTGCGGTCCGCACTTTGTGAGCTTCTGTGCCTTTTATGGCCTTGAGTTTAGATTACTCCTTTTGGAGTTGGATTTCATCTCGGGAGTCCATCTTCCAATATTCTTGCAATTTAGCACATTTCATCAATTTTCGGGAACACAATTCAATGATTTTAGACTAAAACAAAAGCTAAAAGGCCCTAATAAGTAGCCAAAATCTCCACTTATCAGCATGATCCATATGATACAATGAAACGAGCAAGCACGCAACTTTCACAAATGATTCTATTCCTAGAAGTACTAGGGTTGCCTATGTTCTTTATTCCCTATATGTCCTACTATCATATCGCCTGTTCATGGGTCTCATGATATTCCGAGAGGTCTTATTGACTTACTTCATTATGCATTGTATTCATTTAGACATGTATATTGACCCATGACCAGATGGCGTTATATACGCGTATAGTATATATATATGGGAAAATGTTATGGCGTTATATACGCACCACCACCTGATCAGCTGGTCTACATTGATGATTTCGCCCACATATACCGAGATGATATGATGGGATGCCCTCAGAGGCTTAATGATGTTATGTACACACATATCTATGCATTATATGATATTTATACGCATATGCATGACATTTTAAATGTTTCATGATTCACAGAGCTATTCAGACTTGCAGGTTGAGTTCTTTACTCCATGTTTCTTTCATGTCTTTTAGATACTGCTTTCATGCCTTACATACTCGGTACTTTATTTGTACTGATGTCTCTTTTGCCTAGGGATGCTGTGTTTCATACCGGTAGGTCCCAATAAACAGGTTGAGAGTCCTCCTAGTAGGCTATCAGCTCAGCGGAAGGTGTTGGTTCACTCCACTTGATCCGGAGTTGCCTATTTGGTCAGTATGACTTGGACATGTATTAATTGGTATGGCGGGACCTGTCCCATCCTTTATGATATTTATGTACTCTTAGAGGCTTGTAGACAGATGTCATGTTTATGGATACTTGTATGGCCTTGTCGGCCTATGTTTTGAGTGTACAAATGATCATGTCTGCCTTATAGGCCCGTATGTCAAATGTATAAGTTTCTATATTTTCGTACGTAAAAGTGCGTCGTGAGCAAACTAATGTAGGACCAAAAATGAGATCATATTTGAAAATATATAAAGTAAGTTAATCATGTTACCTCAGAGGTTACAATTGTTGAAGATCATGAACAACAAGTACAAAGAGGGTTGGAAGGTTCAGAAGCTAAAGGAATTGAAGAAAATAATGTTTCGTCAAAAGCCGACAAGTTGGGAATGTTATAACATGTAATTTTGGGGTGAGACTAGGGTGCTTAACATGATAAGGAGGTTATGTTATGAGTTATGTTAGTCGTATGATAGTCGTGTGTTATGTTTTGAAGTCAAGCGAGTGGTGGAACAAAAGTCGATGAAAGTCATCACAAATTACGTTCATAAGTTTTACTGAAACTTTGGGTCAAATATAACAGTGATTTTCTCCCAATATACTTAGAGTTATGGGGTGTTCCACCCATAAAATTGAATAACTATGAGTCTATTTTCTAACTCATTAAACCTTTTATCAATATGATATCGGAGTAGAGAGGTATGGGCAGTTTTGCAAGACTACACAGACTATAACCTACTTGCTTAAATGAGAGTCCAAATATGGGCCAGTTCGGGTCGTCCAAAGAGGCCATTATAAAGGCCTGTCTCCTTCATATATTAGACTGATAATAAGGCATAATAACCAGACATAATCTCTGCAAAAATCCTCCCAAAAATTGCCCACAAACCCTAATTGATTTTCTCTCCCTTTCAAGTTCTAATTGGAGGTAAAACCTAGAGTTTGAAGAACCAAGATAGGAGATGAGTTATCCAACAAATAAGTTAATTTTACTGATCTCTTTCATCCATTTTTTTCTGATGTAAATGCATAGTAAGTCGTTCTATATTTGTAAGAACTCACGGGATGGTGATCGGAAGCCGTGAGTTCGAGTTATTCACTTGTAGCGAACTGTTTTGTGTTGCTGTTGGGCTGCATGTTTTACTACTGTTTTGTGGAGTTTTGGAGGAAGAAGGGTGTGGATAAACACCACATAAATTCAGGGTGGTGGGCTGGTCGTTCGTCGTAACATTTTTAGGCTGTTTGACACTACTACGATGGTCGCTTTGTGTATGAAGAGATTGGGGTGTGTTGGGCTCTTTTGTAGTATTTTGTAGTGTATATAAGGTTGGAAAATAATGTATATATGTTGTTATTGTTGCGTTCTTGTGTTGTTAGTGTTATCTTGAATTTGGAGGAAGTAAGGATTATAGGGGAGATGCTGCCCATTTTAATACAAAATAAGCTTGTCGTTCATTGTGCGATAGTTGTACCTTTCGTAACTTAATGATAGTATTATTATCATTGTTGTAGATTAAGGTACGAAGAGGTGAGTTCAACTTGGTGATTGGAAAGATTGTGATAAGGTATGTTAAGGCAAAACTTTCCTTCATTTTGGCATGATCAAGTAACTACATTTGTTTGACAACGAGACATAAAGAGAAGTTTGTATTCATGAATTTATTCACATTATCCATAAAAAGAAGTTCATATTCCTGACTTTATGTACATTATCCTAGTCTCATAAGTTACAGCATTCTCCCTTTTTGGGACTTCATATTCAGTTTAGTTTTGTCTTCTTTTAGCCAAGAGAGCATAGAGTCTATATATATACAATACTACAGTATTTTCACCACCATCGAGCTATAATCAATGGGCAGGCCCCTATTGGGCAACCTCTGATCAGATGGTAAGTTATATACCGAGCCTAATGTGGCCGAGCGCCTATGAGCGACCCCAGGATGGCTGAGATACAGAGCCTAGTATGGCCGAGTGCCTATGAGCAAGCCTACTACAACCGAGCAGTTACACGTACCGAGCCTTATAGGGCCGAACATGTATTTTACTTACTATATTGAAGGAGTTGAGTCAGTATCAACAGGTAAGTATATCTCCAGATCATCTTACACTCCCAGTTACTTTCAGTTATTATATTATTAGTTCAGTTTCAGCTTTCAATTATGTTATTACCTTACATACTCGGTACATTATTTTGTACTGACGCCCCTTTTCTGGGAAAGCTGCATTTCATGCGTGCAGGTTCAGATAGACAGACAGGTAGACCTCCTCAGTAGGTGTTTCCCAAGTTCAGCCTGATCGGTAAGCTGCACGTCCTTCGGAGTTTCCTGGTCTAGGATTTTGTGTACATCTTCTGTATGCATCTATATATGTTATGGGTAGGTGGGGGCCCTATTCCGATCACAATACATCCATCAGTAGAGGCTTGTAGACATATCCTGTTAGCTAGTGCAGTATGTTGGGCTTGTAGGCCTGGTATGTATATTTTGTTGGTTTGTCAGTTGTAGTAGTTATGACGGCCTTGTCGGCCCAGCTTTATATTGATGTTTAGTCAAAGCTAGTTTTCATTCAGTTTTATATTTTGCTTTGCAAATTGTCTTGTACTGTGGCCCCATGGCTAAATTATGACATTATATGCTCAGAGTCCCTTAAGTCGCAAGTTGGTACGCTAGGTTAGGTGAGGCACCGGGTGCCGATCTCGATCCCCAGGTTCGGGGAGTGACAAACTTAGTATCAGAGCAGTTCTGTCCTAGGGAGTCTACAAGCCATGTCTAGTAGGGTCTTGTTTATAGATGTGTTGTGCACCACATTATATAAGCAGGGAACTACAGGGAATTTAGGAGTTGGTTACCCTTCTTTCAAATCTAAATCGTGATGTAGAACTGAGTTATAGGAAATTTGAGTTAAACTTACGTGTTGGTGTTGCATACACAAATGATGGTGACTAGGAAGACTACGGCTAGCCAGAGGGGAGATGCAGCAACAGGTGAGGGGACCACCAGGGTACCCCCAGTAGATGGGTCCCAGTCTGAGGCCCAGAGCGAGACCCTTAATCAGCCATTATCAGCTCCTCCACCACCTTAGGATATTCCTAGGGATACCGTACACCCAGTTCCCCCTTCACTTCCATCAGATCAAGACTTGAGGAGTATGGTGCATTTGTTGACACAGTTGGTAGCTACCCAGCAACAAGCTATGGCATCAGCTAGTGCACGATCTTCTGAGGGGTCTGGGAGTTCAAGGGTCCGAGAGTTTATTGCTTTGAGTCCCCCAGAGTTAACGGGGACAGATCAGAGGGAGGACCCACAGGATTTTATAGATCAGCTTCACAGGATCTTTCAGGTTATGCATGCCATAGAGAAAGAGGCAATTGAGCTAGCAGCTTTTCGACTCCAAGATATAGCCATCCTTTGGTACGAGGGATGGGAGAGGTCCAGGGAACGTGATGCACCTCTAGCTAGTTGGGAGAATTTTTTAGATGCCTTCTTTGACCAGTACTTACCGTGGGAGATCCAACAGGCTCAGGTCGATCAGTTTCTAGCCCTCAAGCAGGGCAGTATGAGTGTTCGAGAGTATAGTCTCTGTTTTGACTCATTAGCTAGAGATGCACCATCCATAGTTTCTACTACACAGGACAGGATCCACAGGTTTATAGCAGGGTTGGCCCAAGAGTTGACCGAGGCATGTGCCACCACTGCATTGCAGGATAGTATGGACATCTCCCGGATTCAGGCATTCGCTCAGAATATAGAAAGGGGTAGGCGTTGGCAGCAGGGTACATAGAGGACTAAGCAAGGGCAGCGTAAGAGGATGAGATTTCCAAGGTCTTAGGAGCAGTCTCAGGGTAGATTTAGGCCCTAGTACTTTAGACTGCCACCTAGGCCTCCGCCACCTCAGTTACAAGGTTACAGGTATGATCGTTATACTTAGTCAGGACAAGGTGAGAGCTCACGGGCGTCGAGTTTGCAACGACAGTGAGGTTCAAGGCAGACATGGTCATTTCCTCCACGGTGTGACATTTGTGGTAGAGGACACTTGGGCCAATGCCGAGCAGGTTCTGATGTTTGTTATACATGTGGGCGTCCGGGGCATATGATGTGAGATTGCCCAAATAGAGATTCTGGGGGTATGGCACAACCAACAAGTTCAGTAACAGGATCATCTATATCCGTGCATCCTTTAGTGCGCGAGTCTCAGTCTTCGGGTGGTAGAGGACGAGGCAGAGGTAGAGGTTCTAGTTTAGGTGGTAATCAGAATCGTATTTATGCTTTAGCGGGTCGACAGGACCAGGAGTCTTCACCAGACGTTGTGACAGGTATATTGACCATTTTCTTTCACTATCTTATGCCTTGATAGACCCACGATCTACTTTATCGTATATTACCCCTTTTGTCGCGGGGAAGTTTGGTATAGTGCCTGAAATACTAAGTGATCCTTTTGCGGTATCTACACCAGTCGGAGAACTGATTATTTCTAGACGGGTTTACCGAAGTTGTACAGTGACAGTTTGTAGTCGTCAGACCTCAGCCGACCTAGTTGATCTAGAGATGATGGATTTTGATGCTATCATGGGCATGGACTAGTTGGCATCTTGCTATGCCACAGTTGATTGCCGAGCAAAGGCAGCCAGATTTCATTTTTCGGGTGAGCCAGTCCTTGAATGGGTAGGTAATACAGCGACACCCAGAGGTAGGTTTATTTCCTATCTGAAGGCGAGGAAAATGATCGCAAAAGGGTGCATTTATCATATTGTGCGAGTTAGAGAGGCAGATGCTGAGATACCTACACTTTAGTCTATTCCCTTAGTCAAAGAGTATGCAGATGTGTTTCTAGATGAGCTTCCACGTATTCCTCCAGAGCAAGAGATTTATTTTAGCATCGATTTGCTTTCAGGAACTCAACCAATATCCATCCCTCTGTATAGAATGGCACCAACTGAATTGAAGGAGTTGAAGGAGCAGTTAAAAGATTTGCTGGAGAAAGGTTTCATCAGGCCCAGTACCTCACCTTGGGGTGCACCGGTACTGTTTGTGCGGAAGAAAGACGGCTCGCTGAGGATGTGTATCGATTATAGGCAGCTGAACAAAGTAACTATTAAGAATAAGTATCCACTTCCATGGATCGATGACTTGTTTGATCAGTTGCAGGGGGCTAGATTCTTTTCAAAGATAGATTTGAGGTCGGGATACCACCAGGTCAGAGTTCGGGAGAAAGATATTTCGAAGACAGCCTTCAGGACCCGATATGGCCAATTCGAGTACCTTGTCTTGTCCTTTGGGTTGACGAATGCACCTGCCGTATTTATGGACTTGATGAATAGCCTATTCCGGCCATTTTTAGATCTGTTCGTGATAGTATTTATTGATGATATTCTGGTTTATTCAAGTTCAGAGGATGAGCATGCGGACCACCTGCGAGCGGTACTCCAAACCCTCCGTGATCGTAAGTTGTATGCTAAGTTTTCTAAATGTGAGTTCTAGTTGAAGCCCCAACACAAAGAGTTGTGGGCCATGTTTGATTTGGGAAAACTTCTTCTCTTGATAGAGGGGTAGCCTCGCCATAGTCAATGACTGAGGAAAGCCGGTCTGTGGCAGTCAACAAGAAGCACTTGTCATAGAAGTGAACCCCACCCTCTTCAGTCAAATAGGGACGAGCTCTATCCACTGTCCCCAGAGTTGATCGACGATATGAAGGAGAATAATGCTACTCTATAATCGGTACAGTCCTCTTTCTGAAAGTGCCTCTTGATCGATCGATTGATTGGATCGAAGTACGAAGGGGTAGTGTTCTTGGGGCATATTGTATCCGATAAAGGTATAAAGGTAGACACTCAGAAGATTGAGGTCGTGAAATCTTGTCCTAGACCTACCACTCCGACAGAGGTTCGTAGCTTTCTAGGCTTAGCAGGATATTACCGGAGGTTCGTAGAGGGTTTTTCTTCCCTTTCGGCATCATTGACGAAGTTGACGCAGAAAGCAACTAAGTTTCAATGGACGGAGACTTGCGAGTGGATTTTCTAAGAGCTTAACAACAGGTTGATCTCAGTGCCAGTTCTAACACTTCCAGAGGGTCCAGAGGGTTATGCCGTGTATTGTGATGCCTCGGGTGTTGGGTTAGGATGTGTCCTAATGCAACAGAGGAAGGTAATTACGTATGCTTCAAGGCAGTTAAGGAAGAACAAGAGGAATTATTCAACCCACGACCTCGAGTTAGCTGCGGTTGTCCATGCATTTAAGATATGGCGACATTATTTATATGGAGTTCATGTTGATGTATTTACAGAACATAAAAGCCTGCAATATATCTTCAAGCAAAAAGAGTTGAATTTGCGACAGAGGGATGGCTTGAGTTATTGAAAGATTACGATGTTAACATTCTCTACCATCCAGGGAAAGCTAATGTTGTAGCAGATGCCTTAAGTCATCGATCTATGGGTAGCTTAGCACATGTAGAGGCCGAGAAAAGACAATTAACTAGAGAGATTCATCAATTGGCTTGTTTGAGTATTCGGTTAGTAGATTCTTACGATGGTGGAGTTGTACTCCAAAACACTGCAAAATCATCTCTCATAGCTGAAGTCAAGGAAAGGCAGTACGAGGACCCAGAGTTGGTCGAGTTGAGAGAGCGAGTTCCGCAGCAGAAGAAGCCATTGTTAGAGCTCAAGGGAGATGGGGTTCTCAGATACAGGGGTCATATGTGTGTTCCAGATATAGCAGGGCTACAAGACAGGATTATGTCAGAGGCACATTATTCGTGGTACTCCATTCATCCTGGGTCGACGAAGATGTATCATGACATTAAGGATGTGTACTGGTAGAACGATATGAAGAAGAACATTGATGGGTTTGTCTCCCAGTGTCCTAGTTACCAGCAGGTGAAGGTAGAGCATCAGAAGTCCGGAGGGCTAATGCAGACTATAGAGATCCCGACGTGGAAATGGGAGGCAATAAATATGGACTTTGTCACGGGTTTACCTCGTTCTCATCCTAAGTTCGATTCTATATGGGTGATAGTCGATAGGCACACGAAATCAGCTCATTTCCTACCGGTCAGATCTACATATACAACAGAAGATTATCCAAAGTTATATATTAAGGAGATAGTGCAGCTACACGGAGTACTAGTATCTATTATATCTGACCGTAGGGCCCAGTTTACAGCACATTTTTGGAGGTCATTTTAGAGAGGTCTAGGGACTCAGGTGAATCTCAGCACAACTTTTCATCCACAGACTGATGGACAAGCCGAGCGCACAATTCAGACGCTCGAGGATATGTTACGAGTATGTGTGTTGGATTTTAAAAGAAGTTGGGATGAACATCTACCTCTTATCGAGTTTGCATATAATAACAGTTACCACTCCAGTATCCAGATGGCTCTGTACGAGGCTTTGTATGGGCGTAAGTGCAGATCTCCTATAGGGTGGTTTGATGTTAGAGAATTTGGGTTACATGGCCAGACCTGGTTCAGCAGGCCGTAAAGAAAGTAAAGCTTATCCGGGAGCGACTGTTGACAGCTCAGAGTCATCAGAAGTCATATTCTAACATGCGACGACAAGACTTAGAGTTCGGGGTTAATGACTGGGTATTCTTAAAGGTATCACCTATGAAGCGCGTGATGAGGTTTGGAAAGAAAGGAAAGCTTAGCCCACGGTATATTGGGCCTTATAGGATCATTCAGAGAGTGGGCCAAGTAGCTTATGAGTTAGAATTGCCCTCAGAATTGGAGTCAGTCCATCCGGTTTTTCACGTATCTATGCTACGGAAGTGCATTGGTGATCCTACCAGAGTGGTGCCCACGGATGATGTACAAATTACGGAGGACTTGTCATACGAGGAAATTCCAGTTGCCATCCTAGAGCGACAAATCCACAAGCTACAAAATAAGGAGGTAGCCTCCGTGAAGGTTTTATGGAGAAGCAAGAATGTGGAAGAGATGACGTGGGAAGCGGAGGAATAAATGAAGTCTAAATACCCCCACCTATTTCAAACTGAAGATATGGCTCGCGATGGGATGCTACAACACAACTCTATTCAGGCTAGTAGGTCATCAGGTAAGCTCTTATTTCTTGACTTTCAGTATTTATGATTTACGGTTGTGTGAGGCAAAGTGTTGCTATTTATAGGCATTGGCCATGTGTGGTATACATAGTATATTTTCTGCCTGCGTGCAGGTTGATTTTAGTCTAGTGTACGGAGGAGACTCTGGCAAAACAAAATTCCAAAGTCTCTAAGAGTAAACATTCGAGGACGAATGTTCCTAAGGGGGGAATGATGTTACACCCTATATTTTCGTACGTAAAAGTGTATCGTGAGCAAACTAATGTAGGACCAAAAATGAGATCATCTTTGAAAATATATAAAGTAAGTTAATCATGTTACCTCGGAGGTTACAAATATTGAAGATCATGAACAACAAGTACAAAGAGGGTTGGAAGGTTCAGAAGGTAAAGGAATTGAAGAAAATAATGTTTTGTCGAAAGTCGGCAAGTTGGGAATGTTATAACATGTACTTTTGGGGTGAGACTAGGGTTCTTAAAATGATAAGGAGGTTATGTTATAAGTTATGTTAGTCGTATGATAGTGGTGTGTTATGTTTTGAAGTCAAGCGAGTGGTGGAACAAAAGTCGATGAAAGTCATCACAAGTTACGTTCATAAGTGTTACTGAAACTTTGGGTCAAATGTAACTATGATTTTCTCCCAATATACTTAGAGTTATAGGGTGTTCCACCCATCAAATTGAATAAATATGAGTCTGTTTTTTAACTCATTAAACCATTTGGTAATATGATATTGGAGTAGAGAGGTATGGGCGTTTTGCGAGGCTGCGCAGACTATCGCCTACTTGCTTAAATAAGAGTCCAAAAATGGGCCAGTTCGGGTCGTCCAAAGAGGCTATTTTAAAGGCCTATCTCCTTTATATATTAGACTGATAATAAGGCATAATAACCAGGCATAATCTCTGCAAAAATTCTCCCAAAAATTGCCCACAAACCCTAATGGATTTTCTCTCCCTTTCAAGTTCTAATTGGAGGTAAAACCTAGAGTTTGAAGAACCAAGATAGGAGATGAGTTATCCAACAAATAAGGTAATTTTACTGCTATCTTTCATCCATTTTTTTCGGATGTAAATGCATATTAAGTCGTTCTATATTTGTAAGAACTTACGGGACGGTGATCGGAAGCCGTGAGTTCGAGTTATTCACTTGTAGCGAACTGTTTAGTGGACTGTTTTGTATTGCTGTTGGGTTGCATATTTTACTACTGTTTTGTGGTGTTTTGGAGGACTAAGGTGTGGATAAATACCACATAAATTCAGGGTGGAGGGCTGGTCGTTCGTCGTAACATTTTCAGGTTGTTTGACACTACTACGGTGGTCGCTTTGTGTATGAAGAGATTGGGGTGTGTTGGGCTGTTTTATAGTATTTTGTGTGTATATAAGGTCGGAAAATAATGTATATATGTTGTTATTGTTGCGTTCTTGTGTTGTTGGTGTTATCTTGAATTTGGAGGAAGTAAGGATTATAGGGGAGATGCTGCCCATTTTAATAAGTTTGTCGTTCGTTGTGCGATAGTTGTACCTTTTGTAACTTAATGATAGTATTATTATCGTTGTTGTAGATTAGGTGCGAAGAGGCGAGTTCAACTTGGTGATTGGAAAGATTGTGATAAGGTATGTTAAGGCTAAACCTTTCCTTCATTTTGGCATGATCTCGTAACTACATTTGTTTGACAACGAGACATAAAGAGAATTTAGTATTCATGAATTTATTCACATTATCCTAGTCTCGGAAGTTACAGTATTCTCCTTTATCGGGACTTTATATTCAGTTAAGTATTGTTTTCTTCCAGTCAAGAGAGCATAGGGTCTATATATATATATATATATATATATATATATATATATATATATATATATATATATATATATATATATATATAATATTATAGTATTTTCACCACCATCGAGCTATAATCGATGGAGGCCCCTATTGGGCAACCTCTGATCAGATGGTAAGTTATATACCGAGCTTACTGTGGCCGAGCACCTATGAGCGAGCCTAGGATGGCCGAGATACAGAGCCTAGTATGGCCGAGTGCCTATGAGCGAGCCTACTACGGCCGAGCAGTTACACGTACCGAGTCTTATAGGGTCGAACATTTATTTTACTTACTATATTGAAGGAGTTGAGTTAGTATCAACAGGTAAGTATATCTCCAGATCATCTTTGACTCCTAGTTACTTTCAGTTATTATATTATCAGTTCAGTTTCAGCTTTCAGTTATGTTATTGCCTTACATACTTGGTATATTATTTCGTACTGACGTCCCTTTTCTGGGGACGCTGCATTTCATGTGTGCAAGTTCAGATAGACAGACAGGTAGACCTCCTCAGTAGGTGTTTCCCGAGTTCAGCCTGATCGGTAAGCTGAACGTCCTTCGGAGTTACCTGGTTTAGGGTTTTGTGTACATCTTCTGTATGTATGCATATATGTTATGGGTAGGTGGGGGCCCTATTCCGATCACAATACATCCATCAGTAGAGGCTTGTAGACATATCCTGTCAGCTAGTGCAGTATGTTGGGCTTGTAGGCTTGGTATGTATATTTTGTTGGTTTGTCAGCTGTAGTAGTTATGACGGCCTTGTCGGCCCAGCTTTATATTGATGTTTAGTCAGCGTTAGTTTCCGTTCAGTTTTATATTTTGCTTCACAAAGTGTCTTGCAATGTGGCCCCATGGCCAAATTATGACATTATATGTTTAGAGTCCCTTAGTCGCAAGTTGGTATGCTAGGTTAGGTGAGGCACCGGGTGCCGGTCTCGCCCCCCAGGTTCAGGGCGTGACAAGTATTCCCTTATGTTTTATTCTGGTTATCTCATGACGTCACTTCTAGCTTATTTACCCATGATGGTATAATAAGAAAGATACGTTACGTTGGTGCTCGGTTAGGTAAGGCACTAGGTGCCTGTCGCGGCCCATCGGTTTGGGTCGAGACAATATCGTAATATGTTTATATCAAGAGCGCGTTCATATTTACAAGCTGTATTAATATTGTCACATTCACTTCAGAGAATGGATTAATATTATCAAAAGTTCTCTTCCTTCAGGTGATGGAACATAATTATCTAAACGTGCAATAACCACATCAAATTGTGATGGTGTGTAACCTCTTTTAATATATTTTCTACTTCAAAAGCAAATCGAGATATGCATGTGATATAGAGAAATTTTCTCTAACTTATCTTCATGTAACCATAGCAAGCCTAAATTATCATTTCTGATGGTAATAGAAATATACCACTTCTGGTGGTTAACAAAATTTAGTTACAATGAGATATACGAAACATAACTACTTCTGTTGTTGTATATTTCTTGCAAACTCTGGTGGAGTGTAAGTCGGTCTAACAATGTTATCCACTTTGTAATCCTTTATTAAGATAATTAGGATAAAAACAAATATCAAAATAGGTATTGTATGCATAGCATATAACCAAGCAAGTGATGATAAAGATAAAAGCAAATATAAACAAAAGGCTCAAATTACTTTACACAAATTTGGCCACTCCAGGCGTAAGTGATATCTACATCATCACTGTCAAGAAGAAAAGCTCACCACCTCAAAGATATAATCTGTCTTATGATGCTCGGAATGAACAAGATCTAACCACGGTCGTAAGAGCGTCGCCTTACATTGGAGATGAATACTGAAATAGAAATTAAATTCGAAGTAAGTACTCAAAATGGCAGAGTCTCGTGCTGATAACATGTTATTAAATAAAAACTGTAAAGTAAATAAACTGAAGACAAGTATAGAGAGAGATTGATATAATATTCAATTTCAAACTGATGTACATAATGAATTGAAAACTCCTAGAAGTAGCTGCGAGACTTTTCTTGAGCTGCTTGTTAGCTGTCTTCATGAGCTGCTCGCAACCTGCCTGTTTAATAAAAAGCTGTTGCAAGTCATTTCGTTGAATTGCTTGCAGCATGCCTGCATCAGCTGCTTGTAGATAAATTTTAATATCTACTGCGGGGTAATAAATGAACATCCACAATATAATATTTTCATAACAGTGCGTACTTTATATCAATTACATGAATACAAAATAAAATGATAATATATATTTTTGCTTTAATTTATCTGCTAACGTTTTAGTAGATGAAACTCAATTAGATGTGACTAACTGGCATAAAACAGAAAGGATTAGGGTCCCTTAACCTTACCCATGCTGGTGCGGTGGGAAAACATTCCTTGTTTTCTTACCCTCTTTTGAGGTATAGTTACCCAACTCATCATGGTCTGCTAACTAAATGGTGAATTGCTTAAATGAGCAGTGAAAAGGAATCGTACTTTGAGAGTATTAATTAAAGACACATTCTTTAAAACTAATTTTTTCTTCTAAACTTAGACCATTTTCTCTCTTTTGTATTTGGTTGGAGCGAACAAATGAGAAAAAAACGGGTGAAAATCGTTTACACCCCAAGTTTATTCTAAAAATTAAACTCATCCTTCAACTTTGAACAATTATCATTTTCATCCTTTTATCTTACACAATGTCTATTTTACTCTTGACATTTTCAACTCTCCATATATGTAATATCTTTTTTATATTATTTAGATATTTTTAATGCATGTATTTATCATAAGTTAAAAATATTATATATACTATATAATTTAATCTAATTTCACTAACATTATAAATATAATAATTATATTATGAATTTATTACAAATTATATTGCTACTTTATTTTTATTATTATTTTAATATTATATATAATTAAATACATATAATGTATGTCAGTGTGTGTGAGAGATTTTAAGTTCAACTATTTTTATTATTCTCTATGTGTATATAAATTTTTGAGTTTTGATTGTTATTGCTAGAGTTTTTTCTAATTATAATTAAAGTTCATGTAAAGTGTAAATAGATAATTTTTGCAAATTTATTATAAACCTTACCTATATTTTTTCCCATTATTTTTTTTATTTCCAGCATTGTATAATTTATAAAAATTTTAATTTCTTTTATTCTCAATTTTGTAAATAGATTGAGTTTTGATTGCTATTAAAAAAAATTACGGATACAAGTAAATTATTTATTTAACTATAACATCATTAACTTGCTTGACTACTAATTCTCACTTTTTTTAGTTTCGAAAAAGTTTTTTTAATTTCTCTATAGGTAAGTCGATAACATAAATTAAAATAAAAAATTATTATATTAAAGATTAAAAATAAGAGATAAAAGTTGTAGAGGGTAAAATAGGCATTTTAAGAAGTCACCTTTGATACGAGGAGTAGAATTATAATGGTTCAAAGTTGGAGGATGAATTTGATTTTTAAAACAAACTTGGGGGATGTAAATGATTTTCACCCGAAATTAAATGATCTCCCGATTATACATTATAGTCTGATCAAATATTTTTGAACTTTTAAAAAAATACTTTTCGTCCAAAAAAAAGCACTTCTGGCAAAAAAGAAGCACAGTCAAACAGATTATTAGTCTTCCATACTTGAGATTTTACTTCATATAGTTCTCTTATCATTAATTCGCCCACCAAGTTCAATAAGAAGATAAACGTAATTTGTGTAGAATAAATGATAAAATCGGTAAGTTGCATTAAAGAACTGAGAGAGAATCAAAGACTTGGATGAACATAATGGACAAATCGTGCTTTGTATGTTTAATAAAATTAAACGTCTCTTTCACGGAATAGTGCTTTTAATGACTATTTCTTACTTATTTAAAGTCAAAGTTATTACGTCGAAATTAGGAGGCTGATATTAGTAGGATTCAAGTTGGAATTATTAGCTAACAACTGCATCCAAACTAAGTACAGTAACGATTAAAAGTAAACCCAATTTTCTTTTCTCAATATCTGATGTAATTATTTGTAGAAATTCCATGCTCAACTACCATTCGCAGCCTAACTAGTTTGAAAAGTATGACGCACAAAATGTTCGCAGCTCATCCAAAGCTGGATTTAATTGAGTAACGGGCTAATGTATGACGGGCTCTCTCATATAATAATCAAGCTAATAGAAGACACTAAGTTACTGTATGTGCACTAAAATACATCCGTATTATAGTGTAAAGAAATTTTGAACTATATGTTTCATGTCCAGAGTAGATAGACAGTATCATCCGGTCAGTGGCGAAGCCAGAAAATTCAATAAGAGTGTTCAAATTTTGAACACCCTTTGCCAGTGGTTTATGCAAGGGTATTCTATTTTTTAATCAATAATGTATACAGTCAAAACCGGATAGTCCTTCGTACGAACTGATCGAAATGGTAATACATTGGATCGAAGAGCGTCTTCATAATATCAGGTTGAGGTCCGAAGTCAGGTCATCAAGTTTCAAGCCCTGAGGACCGATCAATGTCGAGCTCGATATCATTATCGAGCTCGAGTCAAGATCGAGAGCTCGAGTCGATATCAAGCTCGAGTCAATACCGAGCTCATAGACAAGAACCGTTGCAACCATACTATAGGAGAGAATCCTGGCAGGAATTATGGAAAAGTTGATTTATCATGGGCCTCCCACTATGTATTTTTAATTATATCTAAAATAGGATCCCTCCACTATAAAGGGAATGATTATTATTTCTGTAAGGGATCAAGTTTGGCATACATTGTAACTGAGATATCATACACTCCTATATTGAAGAGTTATCCTTTTTTAGCTTCATAGATTGATTCATCTTGCTCAATCCATAAGTTATCTTCTTTTCAACTTTGCTTATTTTTCATTCTCTACAATCAACACTCGATATTTCTATTAATCTGTACGATTTATGTCAAGTTATACCACATACCCTTAGAACTACGTACAAATTTAACTCTATCCATTTTTCGAGTAAACAGTTTGGCGCCCACCGTGGGACTAAGGATAACAGTGGTTGTTTGACACAAATCTCTGAAATACTCACTGTTTCACGCTTATTTTGAAGCATCTCTGATTTCAGACTAGCAACAGCAAACTCCCGATTAATGGCCTTGCCTATCGACAACGAAGCTGGCCTTCAAGATGAGAACAATAACTTGGCGCCTGGTGGCGAAACACCACTCGTCAACACCGTTGGAGCTCGATTGAATTACCATTGGACGTTAACTCACATGTGGCCATCGAGGCAGACCAACGTTCTAAACCTGAAAATAGCATTCATAGTGGTACTCGATCTGCAGCTCGAGATACCCATAACGTTGAAGAAAACGGAGTTAGCTTGTGTATGATTTTCGAAATGTTGCAAGCTCAACAGGTAGTAATAGCTCAGTTGCAGAGTCAAACCCAGATACCGAGCAGGCTGAAGCCCAATCTGCCCCGGGAGGTCACCCACAGAACGGAACCAGCTATAGTGAGGTCAAATGAGCAAGAATCGGGGACTAATCCCGAAATTATTAAGATGTTCGAAGAACTGAGAAAAATGAATAGAATCAAGAGAAAAAAAGGATCGAAGAAAATAACAAAAAAGTGGAAACGTACAACTCCAGGGTCGATCAAATCCCGGGGGCACCCCCGATATTGAAAGGCTTAGATTCCAAAAACTTCGTAAAGAAGCCTTTCCCCCCGAGCGTGGCCCCTAAACCAATCTCAAAGAAATTTCGCATGCCCGAAATTCCTAAGTATAATGGGACGACCAACCTCAACGAACATGTCACCTCTTACACATGTGCCATTAAAGGGAACGATCTAGAGGATGATGAGATCGAATCTGTATTATGGAAAAAATTCGGTGAAACCCTGTCGAAGGGGCCAATGATATGGTATCATAATTTACCATCTAACTCTATCGATTCTTTTGCTATGCTTGCAGATTATTTCGTAAAAGCACATGTCGGGGCCATAAAAGTCGAGACCCGGAAGTCGGACCTATTCAAGGTAAGACAAAAGGATAACGAGATTCTAAGAGAATTTGTATCTCGTTTCCAAATGGAGCGAATGGATCTACCACCAGTCACAGACGATTGGGTTGTTCAAGCTTTCACTAAAGGTCTGAACGAACGAAGCTCGATGGCTTCACGGCGGCTGAAGCATAACTTAATCGAATACCTAGCTATTACTTGGGCCGATGTGCACAATCGGTATCAATCTAAAATAAGGGTCGAAGACGACCAGTTGGGTTCTGGATCCGATTTTAAAAGGGATACCGATCGAGAACCAAGGTCAAGCAAGGATCGATACCGGCCGTACAACGGAGAACGTCGGGGTAGCGAACTTTCATGCAACCCCGTACGAGGCAAAAAGAGAAATGATCGAAGCCAAGGGTCTCAGGGACTGATGAACAGAAATGGGTTCTATATGCATACCGGACCTAAGGAAGCACCACGGTTGTCGGAGTATAACTTCAGCATCGACGCATCCGCCATCGTGTCGGCTATCGAACGCATCAAAGACACTAAATGGCCTCGACCCATACAGACCGATCCTGTCCAGAGGAACCCCAATAAAATGTGTGAATATCATGGCACCCATGGACACAGAACGGAAGATTGCAGGCAACTAAGAGAGGAGATAGCCCGATTATTCAGTAAAAGGCACCTTCGAGAATTTTTAAGCGACAGGGCCAAAAACCATTTCAAAAATAGGGATTTCGGTAAACAAAACGAACAGGAAGAACCACAGCACATCATCCACATGATCATCGGTGGCTTCGATACCCCTTAGGGGCCGGTACTTAAATGCACTAAGACCTCGGTTATGAGAGAAAAGCGACCTCGAACTTAGGATTACGCACCCATAGGAACTTTGTCTTTTAATGATGAAGATGCAGAAGGAGTCATGCAACCTCATAACGATGCACTGGTAATATCCGTACTTATGAATAAAACTAAAGTTAAGCGTGTGTTAATTGATCCAGGTAGCTCGGCCAACATTATTAGATCGAAGGTTGTAGAACAGCTCGGTCTATAGGACCAGGTCATACCCGCAACCCTGGTTCTAAACGGATTCAATATGGCATGTGAAACTACCAAAGGCGAGATAATTCTGCCGATAAAAGTGGCCGGGACTATCCAGGAAATGAAGTTTCACATAATAGAAGGTGTTATGAGATACAACGCCCTTTTTGGAAGGCCATGGATCCACAATATGAGAGATGTGCCTTCGACCCTCCACCAGGTTCTTAAATTCCCAACATCGGAGGGAGTCAAAATAATGTACTGAGAACAACTGGCCGTGAGAGAAATATTTGTCGTCGAAGAAGCAATTCTGATATCCTCACCTTCGTCAATAAAGGGGTTGGACTCAAAAGGGGAACAAGATGCCAAATAGCAATCACAGACATCAGCCTCAACCCAACTAGAAAATCAGAAGATTGACGAAGATGATGATCAAAGGATCCCTCGATCCTTCGTGTTCCCCGATGATTCCGATGCTACCCGATCAACGATTGAAGAACTGGAGCAAGTCATACTAATCGAGCATTTTCCCGAACGAAAGTTATACCTGGGAACGGGATTAACCCCCGAACTCAGGAAAAGGCTTATTCAATTTCTTATCGATAACATAGATTATTTTGCTTGGTCCCATTTAGATATAACAAGGATTTCACCGGATATAACGACGCATCGGCTAAGCCTGGACCCTAGGTTCAAATCGGTGAAGCAAAAGAGAAGACCCCGGTCTGAGGTAAAGCACGCATTCATAAAGGACGAGGTAACTAAACTTCTTAAAATAGGGTCCATTCGGGAGGTGAAATACCTCGAATGGTTAGCCAATATAGTTGTAGTCTCTAAAAAAGGGAACAAACTTAGAATGTGTGTAGATTATAAGGATCTAAACAAGGCGTGCCCCAAAAATTCTTTTTCGTTGCCTAACATCGATCGCATGATCGATGCCATGGCCGGCCACGAGATCCTTACTTTTCTCGATGCCTATTTCGGGTACAATCAAATCCAAATGAACCCGGAGGACCGAGAAAAGACTTCGTTTATCACCAAGTATTGAACCTATTGTTATAATGTAATGCCCTTCGGGCTAAAAAATGCAGGAACTACTTACCAACGCCTAGTAAATAAAATGTTCGAGAAACAAATAGGTAAATCAATGGAAGTTTATATTGATGACATGCTAGTTAAGTCCCTGCGCGCAGAGGACCATTTGGCTCATTTGCAGGAAACATTCGAGATTTTAAAGAAATACAACATGAAGCTCAACCCCGAGAAATGTGCTTTCGGGGTCGATTCGGGCAAGTTTCTTGGCTTCGTGGTATCGAGATCAACCCCGATAAAATCAAGGCCATCGAAGACATCACCGTCGTGGACAGTGTAAAAGCCGTGCAGAGTCTAACGGGATGGATTGCTACCTTAGGCCGATTCATTTCAAGGTCGTCGGATCGAAGTCATAGATTTTTCACTCTGCTCAAAAAGAAGAAAGATTTCTCCTGGACCCCAGAATGCCAACATGCATTAGAGGAATTGAAACAATACCTATCGATCCCACCACTGTTGCACACTCCAAAGGCAGACGAGAAACTTTGCTTGTACTTGGCAGTATCGGAAATCGCGGTAAGTAGTGTCCTAGTTCGAGAAGAGCAAGGTACGCAATTTCCCATTTATTATGTAAGTCGAACCTTAGGGGAATCAGAAACTAGATATCCACACTTAGAGAAATTGGCATTAGCGCTGATAAGCGCCTCTAGAAAGTTAAGACCATACTTTCAATGTCACCTCATATGCGTATTAACCACTTACCACTTCGTAATATTATACACAAGCCCGAACTATCAGGTCGATTGACCAAATAGGCCGTCGAACTCAGTGGGTACGATATCGAATATCAACCCCGGATGGCCATCAAGTCTCAAATTTTAGCGGACTTCGTGGCCGATTTCACGCCAACCCTCGTACCCGAAGTTGAAAAAGAACTCTTGTTGAAATCGGGTACATCATCGAGGGTATGGACCCTTTTCACATACGGGGCTTCAAACCTAAAAGGGTTCGGGCTAGGCATCGTTTTAAAGCCGCCTACGGGTAGCACTATTAGGCAATCTATCAAAACTACTAGGTTGACTAACAACGAGGCCGAGTATGAGGCCATGATTGCAGGTCTCGAATTAGCTAAAAGCTTGGGAACAGTAGTCATTGAAGCCAATTGTGACTCTTTACTGGTGGTCAATCAAGTAAACAAAACCTTCGAAATTCGAGAGGATAGAATGCAAAGGTATGTGGACAAACTACAGGTAACTTTGCACCGTTTCAAAGAATGGACTTTATTGCATATACCTCGAGAACAAAACAGTGAGGCCGATGCACTTGCAAATTTGGGAACATCAGTCGAGGAAGAAGAGATCAGCTCGGGGACTGTCGTTCAACTCTCGAGGTCCGTGATCGAAGAAGGTCATGCTGAGATAAATTCTACAAGCTTAACCTAGGAGTGGAGGAATAAGTATATTAAATACTTGGAGAACGGAAAACTCCCATCGGATCCTAAAAATTCGAGGGCCATGCGAACCAAAGCTACTCGATTCACATTGACTGCAGATGGAACATTATACCGAAGGACATTCGATGGACCATTGGCGGTATGTTTAGGTCCAGGAGACACTGACTACATCCTACGTGAGATTCACGAGGGTACTTGTGGAAATCATTCTGGTGCCGATTCATTAGTCCAAAAAATAATCAGAGCAGGATATTATTGGATCGATATGGATAAAGATTCAAAGGCGTTTGTTCAAAAATGTGACAAATGTCAAAGGTTTGCATCGATGATCCATTAGCCCGGAGAGCAGCTTCACTCAGTCCTATCCCCATGGCCATTCATGAAATGGGGAATGGATATCGTCGGCCTTCTGCCATCGGCCCCAGGTAAAGCTAAGTTTATTTTATTTATGACTGACTATTTCTCTAAATGGGTTTAAGCACACGCATTCGAGAAAGTAAGAGAGAAAGAGGTTATAGACTTCATCTGGGATCATATCGTATGTCGATTTGGGATACCCGCTGAAATAGTGTGTGACAGCGGGAAACAATTTATCGGCAGCAAAGTGGCAAAATTCTTCGAAGACCACAAAATAAAAAGGATATTATCGACACTGTATCACCCTAGTGGGAATGGACAGGCCGAATCGACGAACAAGACTATCATTCAAAACCTAAAGAAAAGGTTGAATGACGCTAAGGGAAAATGGAGAGAAATCTTACCCGAAGTTCTTTGGGCATATCGAACAACATCAAAATCCAGTACGGGGGCAATCCCGTTCTCCTTAGTATATGGCTCTGAAGCCTTGATTCCAGTCGAAGTCGGGGAACCAAGTGACATGTATCGATATACAACAGAAGAGTCAAATCACGAGGCTATGAATACTAGCCTCGAATTATTGGATGAAAAACGAGAAGTCGCTCTCGTCCAATTGGCCGCCCAAAAGCAGCGGATCGAAAGATACTATAATCGAAGAACCAATCTTCGCCATTTTAAAATCGGGGACTTAGTGCTAAGGAAAGTCACCCTCAGCACCTGAAATCAAACGACGAAAAACCGGGTCCGAACTGGGAAGGACCGTATCAAGTACTCGAAAACATCGGTAAAGGATCCTACAAACTCCGTATTATAAACGGTAAACAACTACCAAGCAATTGGAATGTGTCACACCTAAAACGATATTACTGCTAAGGTACGACCCTCCCATGTTCGTTTATATTTCGAAACTAACCCTTGCAGGAGTTCAATCAAGAACAAGGATGGATCGTTCAACACGAAGCCTTAGGTCTGAAAGCACGCGTTGCACTCTTTTTCCCTTAGACCGGTTTTATCCTAAATGGGTTTTTCAGCAAGGTTTTTAATAAGGTAACCATTGATCGTGCTAACTTAGAACAATTTAACAGTATCCAAGACCTCTTTACAATCAACCTCGAATACTGGTGGGGCATTATCCTCAAATATATCAAGTTCAATGCAAGAAAGTTACTTCATAACAACAGGGTTCCGGTAGGAAAAATTGTAAGAGCCAAATGGTTAAAACGAATCATGCTCGTGTAGATTGCTCGATCCCTGGTACAAAATATAAACACATGTATAACGACATGAAAAGAAACTTCTCTGCTCATATCTCATGTCTCACGACCCATCCTCTATTTCATGATCTATTACGCAAACAGGCTCAAGGGCCGATGATTACCCCACAAATCGGGGACTGCCAGTCTACCATTAAGCCTACGGGCTACTCTCACTTCGAGTTCGAGCAAGCAGTCACTCGACTACTAAGCCTACGGGCTACTCTTATTTCGAGTTCAAGCAACTACTCACTCGACCATTAAGCCTATGGGCTACATTATTTCGAGTTCAAGAAACTACTCACTCGACCATTAAGCCTACGGGCTACATTACTTCGAGTTTGAATCACTCACTCAATCATTAAACCAACGGGCTACATTACTTCGAGTTCGAATCACTCACTTGAACATAAATCCTACGGGCTACATCACTTCGAGTTCGAGCAAGCACTCACTCGACTACTAAGCCTACGGGCTACTCTTATTTCGAGTTCGAGCAACTACTCGCTCGACCATTAAAGCCTACGAGCTACATTACTTCGAGTTCGAATCACTCACTCGATCATTAAGCCTACGGGCTACATTACTTCGAGTTCGAATCACTCACTCGATCATTAAGCCTACAGGCTACATTACTTCGAGTTCGAATCACTCACTCGATCATTAAGCCTACTGGCTACATTACTTCGAGTTCGAATCACTCACTTGAACATAAAGCCTACGGGCTACATCACTTAGAGTTTGAGAAAGCACTCACTCGACTACTAAGCCTACGGGCTACTCTTATTTCGAGTTTGAGCAACTACTCGCTCGACCATTAAAGCCTACGGGCTACATTACATCAAGTTCGAATCACTCACTCGATCATTAAGCCTACGGGCTACATTACTTCGAGTTCGAATCACTCACTCGATCATTAAGCCTACGAGCTACATTACTTCAAGTTCGAATCACTCACTCGACTAATAACCTATGGGCTATATTACTTCAAGTTCGAGCAATCATTCACTCGACTACTAAGCCTACGGGCTACCTTATTTCGAGTTCGAGCAAGCACTCACTCAGTTATAAAGGCTACAAGGTCCAAATACGATCAAATTGCCTAAAGCCTTATGAAAATCTTCATAAGGCATGAATGAAACAAAATCTTCACGAGGCAGAGAATAAAATAGAAGAGAGTCGGGAAAAGAAAAGATCTTTATATATATATAAGAATATTTACAATGTCCGAACAGGCCCCTACACAAAAAAACAAAATGAAAACTAAGGGCTAAGTTTCTTGGTTATCTATGGGGGCAGTATCTTCTCCATCGGGCTCTTCCCCATTCTCGGGCCCACTCTTGCTCCCATCATCACCATCATCATCACCGGAAGCCAAGGCTTCAGGATCGGCTTCAAGCTCTCTTTTTTTCTCTTCGGTGAGATCGAAACCTCGAGCATGGATCTCCTCGAGGGTCTCCCTCCGAGATCGGCACTTAGCAAGTTCAGCAACCCAATGTGATCGAGTGTTGGCGCTCTCGGCTGCCTCTCTTACTTGTACCTGAGCAGCTTCAGCATCGGCCCGATAGACTGCCACGAATGCATCCGTATCGGCCTTTGCCTTTTCGGCGTCAGATTTGGCCTTGGCAAGTTTGGAGGCCAACCGAGCCTCGAGCTCCTCTATTTTTCTTGCTTGAACCGAGCTTTTCTCCTTCATGCTTTGAAGTTGGTTTTCGTTGATGATAATTGGGCTCGAGCAGCCTCTTTCTCTACAGCGAGGCGGTCCATACTTTCTTTTCACTTCAAGGACTCTGCCTTTATCACATCGACCTCCTCACGGAGTTTCCCGATCATCTCAAGTTTCTGTTGCAGTTGTGAGATCAAAAAATTAGCCATCATTCCGATATCGAGCCCATAGGCTTTTAATAGTATCAATACCTTCTCAGACAGATCAGTCTGATCTTGGTGAGCCTTGGCCAACTCAGCTCAGAAGTCTTTGATTTCCTCTCCCATTTGCCCTAAGAAGAGTTTAAGGGCGTTCCTCTCCTCCATGACCCGTTGAAGGTCGGCCTCGTATCGACGCAGCTCGGCTCGAGACCGAGAACATGCTTCTCGATAAACTGTTGCGGCCTACAAAGAAAGAAGAAAAGAAGTTAGAAAAGAATAGCAAACATGAAAGTGGTATCAACGAAGGGAGTTAGAGCTTACCCGATTTAGAGCTTGTTGCACTTCACATAAAAGGCCCGACACATCACTTAGGCCAGCAACATCCTCGACACCAGTAAACAAATCACATAAGGGGTCCTCCCCTTCATGAGATCGGTTTATCTCGAGGGCCCCCAAAGCTTGGGCTTCCCAAATCGCCCCTTCGGAAAAGGCAGGGAGATTGGGCGAGTCTCCGATTACTATTTCCCCAAGCAACTCGCTTGGGGCATTCTCCTCAGTTCAGAGAGCTTCAGGATCGGCCTCTCCTGATATACCCACCGTTTGTTGACTTCGGTGGGGAGCATCCTCGATCTCTAACGGTTCGGGGACTCTGCTCGAACCTTCCTTCGATATCTCCTCAGTCTGAGGCGGATCTTTATAAATCACCATCGACGCAGCTGCCTTTGGTGCATCGATGGTTTTCTTCATTCGGGCCACCAGTACGGACCCATCGTTTTCTTCTTCTTCCTCATCTTCATACCTTAGACGCAGAACTGATTCCATGGTTAAAGGGATGGTATTCTTCCTCGGCTTACGAGCCATCCTCGTCTTCGATTTTGGATCTTCGAAATCATAGGCCTTTTTTCTCTTATTATTCTTCACCGGTTTTGGAACAGAGATTGAAACCACTTCCTCGCCGGGTGGGGACCTCAGAACCGCATCTTTGCCCATACCTACATATAGGAAAATTGATTTAAGTATATGGAAAACATCTCGTTCGAATTACCAAAGATACGAGAAAGAGGCTTACCATGATTCTTGGCCTCCCATCGGCCCTTTGACAAATCGCGCCATGAGCGCTCAGCATATATGGAGGTCGAAGCTAGATCCCGTACCCAGTTCTTGAGGTCGGGAACTACACCGGGCATCCAAGGAACCGCTACATCACAAAAAGGGGATATCGGTGAGAAAAGAAAATAAAGGGGGCAAAATAGTAGGAGATAACAGCAGAATTACACTTACGCTTCATGTTCCACTCCTCAGAAAATGGCATCTTTTCAGTCGAAATCAGGTCCGAAGTCTTCACTCGAACGAACCTGCCCATCCAGCCTCGATCCATGTCCTCGTCTATGCTCGAGAACAGAACCTTGGTAGCTCGTTGCTGAAGTTTTATTAACCCGCCTCGAAAGAGGCGAGGGCAGTACAATCGAATGAGATGGTCGGGGGTGAAAGGCATCCCCTCCATTTTATTCACGAAGTAACGGATCAAAATAATGATCCGCCAAAAAGAAGGATGGATCTGGCCTAGGGTTATTTGGTATTGACGGTAGAAATCAATAATAACAGGGTCGAGGGGGCCTAACGTGAAAGGGTAAGTATACACACTTAAAACCCCTTTCACGTAAGTGGTGATAGCTTCTTCAGAAGACGTGATTACTATTTCTTTGTTCTCCCAATTGCCATCTTTCTTTAGCTGTTCGAGGTGCCCCTCGGTTATCGAACACATATACCTCGATACTGGCTCACATTGGCCGGGAACCGACGAGCCTTTATCGACCTTAAAATCGAAGGTAAGAACACACGCCCCAAGAACGCACTCCTCGGGCCATGGCTCCACCGGTGTTGTGTCGGCGGCAGGTTGTGAAGAATAAGCTTTTTCTTTCTGAGGAATGATTTTTGATGTTTTCGCCATTTTTGGATTTAAAGATCGGAAATAGAAGGAGGTAACAAAGATTTGGTGTTTTTTGAAGAGAGATTTTGCAGTGAAAAAATCACAGATTTACAGATAAACACAGAAGATGCAAGAAAGAACTTTTATAAAATTTGGAGATTGGAGACGCAAAAGTGGTAAATGGTAAAGAAAGGGGCTATTTATAGATTAAGCAATGTCAGTTCAGTATCAACAGTGGCTGACCATCGTCTGACACGCATTAAATGCCTTGGGAAGCTAAACCGATGGGACAGCTATCACGTACGTCATGATCGAGCCCGATGTAAACGCCGGCTTATATCTGATCGAGCCGTTGGGAAATCATATCGTTTCTCGCCACATCCTTCCCGAGAAATGAGGGGACTATCTGTATACGGTCAAAACCGGTTAGTCCTTCGTACGAACTGATCGAAATGGTAATACATTGGATCGAAGAGCGTCTTCATAATATCAGGTTGAGATCCAAAGTCAGGTCATCAAGCTTCGAGCCCTGGGGACCGATCAATGTCGAGCTTGAATCCAAATCGAACTATGATGCGAAGTGAAGTTATCGAGCTTATGAGGAAGAGACCAACCAACACTGACCCCGAATCAATACAAGGCTCCGAGTCAGAATCGAGCTCGAATCAAGATCGAGAGCTCGAGTCAATACCGAGCTCATAGACAAGAGCCGTTGCAACCGCACTAGAGGAGAGAATCCTGGCAGGAATTATGGAAAAGCTGATTTATCACGGGCCTCCCACTATGTATTTTTAATTATATCTAAAGTAGGATTCCTCCACTATAAAGGTGGTGGTTATTATTTCTGTAAGGGATCAAGTTTGGCATACATTGTAACTGAAATATCATACACTCCTATATTGAAGAGTTATTATTTTTTAGCTTCATAGATTGATTCATGTTACTCAATCCATAAGTCATCTTCTTTTCAACTTTGCTTATTTTTCATTCCATACAGTCAACACTCGATATTTCTATTCATCCTTACGATTTGTGTCAAGTTATACACATACCCTTAGAACTACGTACAAATTTAACTCTATCCATTTTTTGGGTAAACAAATAACAAGTAATATTTCAGCTTATACGTAGTATTATTTTTCGACGCAGGGTGTTCAGTGGACCACCTTGGGCCAACATAGCTTCGCCCCAGCATCCGGTAAAAAAAATGGCAAATACTTGACGAATTGAAAGCTAAAATAGTTAGAGCGTCCAACATAATAAGCATTATTTATTGACACTGGTTCACATAATAGTTCACAAACCCAATACAGCAATTTCAATCATATATGACACTTCCTTTGAGGATCACACAAAGCAAACAATGATACACTTAAGCACAATATAAATATATGGTATATGACGCATGACTGTACGTAGGATTGAATTGCCTTAGAATATGCCGAAAGTGCTTGTAACTGGTGGAGGAGGAACCTTGTAGCAATATAGTTGCGGAATATAAGTGGAGCCCTGGCGTTCCATGGACTTCAAAGCAGGTTGGTTTAGATATGCATATTTGCTCTTTGTCCACCTGCAAATCTCAAAAATATAAGTATATACTTGAAAAGGCTTTTGCTTTTAAAACTAATGAAAGAAAACGATATCATAGCAGAAAGTCTCTACCACTTACCAGTCTTTTATACCAACTCTCTTCTCCTTCATGTTGTCATCAATTTTGGATATGTACTCAGTTGCCATTTCATTCTCCTTGTCATCATCATCCTGCTTTAACGAATCCACAAACTCTTTGTAGTCCTCCTCCTTAATACCACAGAAATATGGAAGCAAGTTAATTAAGAATATTGGAATCTAAATCAAATACTAATTAGGATGCCCGGCAGCTCGGTGCACGAAGTATACCGCACTCACGCAGGGTATGAGAAAATATCGTACCCTAAGGGGTGTGATGTACGCAGTCTATCCTGATGCAAGGCTAGTTCTCAAGCATCTCTATTTCTTTTGATAATCAAATATCACAAGGTATCCCACAGAAAGACAAGTATTTCCCCTGATGACGAGATAGGCTCTGTTTGTACACAGTTGCAGATGACAGGCAAGATATAGTGTTGTAAATTGACCTTCTGTCAAAATCTACTCTTTAATGGAGTAGTATAAGTTCCAAATTCCTCTTGACAGTTCCCATAGAAATAGTGCACAGATTGGGACGAGTAAATTTCAGTCATAGTCATTAGCCATATACGGAGTATGTCCCAAAGTGCAGCTTACGCATTTCTTTAAAGATTCAAGAGGTGGGGAGTGGTATATTTTCTTAACTTATTTTATATTCCTATCTATATTAGACAGAAAATAACAATGAATATTCATCCAATACTTTTTTAATCATTCATTGTTGTAGTGGCCTACTGGGCCCATAAGAAGAATCCAAGTATAGTGTATATAATAATGCAACGTAATAGCCTTTGCTTGTGGACATCGTCCTTCAATTAACTATTATTATTGTACCTTCGGATGGATATGACTTCTAAGGAATCTTATTGATATATAGGAAAACACGCAAAGAAAGTGGAGCACTCAATATTTCTTACTAACTACTTATCTAGTTTGAGTATGGAAAAATTGAGAAGTCATATATTGTGTGATTTGACATATCTCCTACTTTATAAGACTCTTGTAAATGCCTATATCAAAAAAGTTGTGGCAAGTTGCAGGACATGGATCAGGATGAGAATTCCTTGACAGATGAGAAAGGATGCAATTTTAAGATGATAGGAATTAAACAAATGAATGAAAGGATAAAGTTGTAAAGACGGACTGTTTCCCTATACTAATTCACAAGGTGTATGCTTGATCAATGATTCATCTATCAAACTTTACCAATTATTTTGTGCTTTTAATCCCTTCTCTAAAACTTTACCGAGAGATTGCGCGCCCTGATACGGGCTGCAGCCTTAATAGCATAAAGGAAATGATCTTCTTCAGTTTTGCGCTTCTGCTTCCAATACTTAGCAATCTCCTGTTTGGTCAGGCTTGGTGCTGCCATCGGCTTAAATAGCTGTTTCCTGCTACAAATGAACCTCCATGCTGGTAGTGGTGGCGGTGGTGGTGGAACCGTCTTCTTGATCTCTTTTCCATCAGCTACACTTTTACCTTCCCTTTGCTTCATTTCAGCAACTATTATCCAATAGATTCTTGCCGGATTTAGAAGTTTGAGCTTTCAAGATTATGAAAAATATATGCTGAAGCTGAAAAACTGGAGATAGCTATATATTGTTCAAACCAAACTTTCAAACCTTCAATATGACTGTAAGTTCCAGCAGAACTTGTTTTTCTTCTGTGGGGACTGAGTTTAGACTAGTCGGCAACAAAATTAGTAGGGCAATTTGACTAGTAGTTAGAATCACAAATATTTCAGTAAGGTTCAAGAATAGACTTGTTTGGGACCAGATGTAGAAGGACTTACAGGTTTGATGTACAATAGAGTCGGCAAATAACATGGATTAGCCAGAGAGCTATATTGCTGATACTTGAAATAGATGCATTCGAACTTTGAAGGAGTCTTTAAGCTTGATTCTAGCAAACTTGCGGATATATATTTACAATAAATAAATTTTATTAGAATATGACCCTGATCGAAGACTTCTGAACCACTTGCTTAATTAACTAATAAAACGGCTTTTCATTATCCTTATCTTTTCTCAGCAATTTGGTATGACGTTATCAGTTACCCACCATTGTTTTGTCTTTTTGTGTGTCATGCTGCAAATTTCTTCTAAAAAGCAACATTATTGTTTCCATCAGAAGTAGAATTTTTGACCGTTGCAATGGACAATATGCACAATACCTCGGATCAAGAAACTTTTTTTTTGTTTTACCCGGTGTCCAGTATTCACATTGGAGCTCGACTAAATCTGAATTTGCATCGGAAAGTCCCGCATTGGGGTAAAGCACTCTCTAACAAAGGCGACTCCATATCCAGAGCTCGAATCCGAGACATCTGGTTAATGAAAAAAGAGTACTCACCATAACCCTGTAGGTCATATCAAGAAACTTTAATGGTGCTTGCCTTCTGACCTGCTCTCCAACCCTACTCCTTCAGAAAAGTAGTAGAATAGAAGAACAACTTCAGCATCGAATTTATCCTGTCACAGTAACTCCAGTTTTCTCAGTCAGCACATTTTTACCAGAATTATTAAGAACGACCTTGGACAAGATTAGGGCGGTGATTGAAGTGAAAATTAGAGAAATGCATCCCCAAACATTCTGATTTATGAGGTGATTAATTGGATACCAACCACTTATGATTAGGTATAGTCCAGGTTTAAATTATTGTACTTTAAGTTTAATTGGTACCTATTGGCTGGTTCTTGATGGGTCAAACCATATGCACCAATCATGTATGCATAAAAGTGATTAACCCAATTTTCTTTTCTCAATACATGATATAATTATATTGTTTGTAGAATTTTACCTTCAACTACCATAGTATTCAGCCAATTCAGATTGGAAATTATAAGTCACAACTGATTGCTATTCAATGATATCGGCTCCACACCCGAATAACAGTTGACTGATGGCCTTTTAGATGTGAGTAAATGTCACGTATCTACAATATCTCCGTTTTAGAATTGGGTAAAATGTTGCTATCAAAACGTCTGACATACGAAGTAAAATAATCATATGCCGTCTACTCATGATGGTTTAATAATGCAGGCTAAGGAAGAGTATCGTCGGATTAATATGGTCCGCAGATTCAACTACAAGTACTGTGGAGAACAATGATGAGCTGAAAGCTGAAATAGATCAAATATATATCCGGCAACATAACCATTATTAGTTGCACAGTTTTCATAAAAGCACAGATTAGTTCATAAACTTGAAACAGCCATTTCAATCATTAGACACTTCCTTTGAGGATCACACTCCACAAGAAAACATTTAGAAGCAAAATAGCAAATGAACGAAATATGACACTATGAGCGGCTAAATTTGGCTAGAGAAAGCCAAGGGTGCATGTAACTGGTTGCAGAGGAGACCTATAGCAATAAAATTGGGGAATGTACCAGAAGCCTTGGCATTCAGATGCCTGTGTTCCATGGACTTCACTACAGGAGGTTTATGCTTGCACTTTTACTCTAACATGTCAAATGTATTTTTTGCATTACTAGGACTTACCACTTCCAGTCCTTTATACCAACTCTAGTTTCCTTCTTGTTCTCAACAACTTTGGTGCTGGTCTTAGTCACCATGTCATTCTCGTTAATCGTCATCTTCCATCAAGGACACCTTAAATTGTTTGTAATCCTCCTCCTTAATGCAGACAACTGGAATCAAGTTAATTTGAAGTACCAGGGCGAAAATCAAGAACACGTCTATTTCATGTACTTGCTGCTCTTGATAACCAATTACAACTAGTGATACCACAAAAGGATAGGAGTAACAAATTCCCCTGTTCACAAAGAGATATATTGCATACAAGTTGCCAGTAAAGATGATGACAAGATAACTATGTCCTCAATGTAAAGGAGAGAGCTTGTCCACTCTTAGCTTGTTTTAAGAAAGTATAGGTGAATGTTAATCTCCTTCTTTTGTAATTACTTGTTCTCAATGAACCGGAAGGAGAGAGAGCCTGACCACCTTCTTATGTGGATTCTGAAGTCAAGAAAAAGAAACTGTGTTCTAATTATCTTTCTGTCTAATCTCCTCTGTAATAGTATAAATTCCTCATTCACCTTAACAGTTCCAACAGAAATAGTACTGAGATTAGGAAAGCGAGGATGAGATAGGAACAAAAGTTGGATCATACTCATAGTGAAGCTAAGTTGTCGCAAATAGTAGGCTGAGAATCTCTTTTCCAGCCTCATAAAAGTACAAGGGGTGGGGGTATCTTTTCCTATCTTATTGTACAACATTTCTCAATAAAGAGAGAACAAAAATGGATATTCATCCATGAACATGACTGATAAGGGATCTAATCAAGAGAAGGGTACATAAAGCAAGTGGAGCACCAGAATTTCTTGGATGGTCCACCATATGCAGAAACAAAAAAATTAGAAGGACAATTGACTGGTGTATACTAGAAAAAAGGTGTTGTCTTGCATAATATGTTGGGCCAGATGCTGGAGGATTTACAGGTTTGATACTTTGATGTTCAAAAGACTGGGTAGATAACAAGGATTAACCAGCGAGTCATATTGCAGAAGCTACCGAAAATTTTGAACTAGATGGCCCTTGAAGGAGTCTTTAAATAAGATTCTGGCAAAACGTCAATAGAATAGCATTGACGCCAGACTTCTAATCCACTAGCCTGCACTTATGTAGTTAGTTAATAATGTCTATTAAGGGGAGGAACCACACACCCAGTACCTCAAGGGCTGAGTGCTACCTCCACAAAATGGTGTAAAATTGCATCTCTAAGAAGAAACTCGAATAAGTTGTCAGAAAATTTGGCAAGGCCAATGGTCAGGACTTCTCAGAACAGTAATTTGTTTATCTTTCTATAACAGCCATAGCTCCCACGGAGAAGGTACTCTACAGTCACCTAAACTAGATAATGCTGAAAAAGCATGTTAAGTGAAAAAGTCTGCAGCTGTTTCATTCTGTCATAATAGATGAAATTTTGGAGCAAGATCGCTCTTCTTTTTTGCTTACTACATGACCACAATAGTTATCCTTTTATATAGCTAGAAGAGGAGCCACAGAGGTTCGACAAGTTTCTATAGGTAGCCATTGAAGTGGATAATCAGAAAATGCATCACCAAACATTCTGAATATTAGTTCACCAAAGATTCTGAATATTTGTGCACACATATGCCTGATCTCAACAAGGCGATCTTGGACAAACATCCAAGTTTGCTATACTATAATGACCCTGAATGCCAGCTACCAGTAATCAGACAAATAACTGTATTTGGTATTTGTGAGGACAATCATCAGAATGGTGCCAAGAGATCTTGCAGGGAAGGTGTCTCACCATGAAACTGCTAATGAGGAAGGACAAGGACCAAATTATTGAATGCAGGGAAGAAAGAGGAAAAACTACAGAGCAAAACTTATGCATGGATTTAACACTGGCTCCTTTTGACTACAATAACAAGCCAATGCGGAAAATTGTACAATCATCAAATATGCAAAATCATTGCAAATAACCTCAAAATGGGTCGACAAACTATTCATTGCTAGCTTTCTCAGTAATAAACGTACAATTGTCTGTAGGGTAAGAAATTCCATGCATCTAAATCATCAAATTACTTATTGGCAAACTAACATGCTATTGCTCTTCAGACATCTTATACAACAAAACAGGAAACAGTTCAAAGCATTCCAAGTTCACTAATTCTCAGATATGTAATAGCCATTCAAATTCTGATTCCAGCTTAATTTCATCCGTTTATTTCTCTTTGAAACAGAATTTAAATTCAACTGCTAAAATAGTTGGAGAGAAAGGCTAAAAAACGAATTTTTTTTATTCAACCAGTATGAATATTTACACGAAAGAGAACAAATCACAAAAAGGAAATATGTAATGAAAAATCTCATATACACAAACATCATACATCTCTCGAAATTCGTATACAAATCCCTGCATCTAAAAAACTGAAGAACAAGTCAAGTCTCAGAAGTAATGTTCAAAGCCTTGTTTTTAATCCTATATCTGGGGGCTCTAGGAATAACCTGACTAGGTCCAAAGTGAAACTGACCCGGACTATCAGTCATGGGCGGCCCATCATCATACACATATCCCACAACCTTCCCACAGTTATTGCACGCCATCTTGGTCCTTTTCCTTTGGATACCCCAGTAATTGATGGTCTCAAAAAAAGGCCTGATTTTATCTTCTTTTTCGAACTTGAATTTGGTGGAATCAACGGCGGAGAAAGATAGAGTACCTTTATTGCCTGCTTCGAAGTAAAAATCGGGTGGGTAAAGGTAGGTGGTGTGGAGGCTGAAGTTTGTACCGCATTCTTTACAACTGTAGATCGATGCCATTGTTGATCGCTGAGAGGGTTCAGTGGAGGAAAGAGGGGTTTTATTTTGGGGAAGATGATTTGGGTTTGCAGAGTTTCAAAACCGCGTTTCCATTGATTTGACGAAGCGTTGAAAAGTCTGATAATCTAGAAGCTAGGCGGCAAGATAGAGTTTTCCTTTCCTTTTACATTTTGGGATCGTTTGGTCGGACTTATTGCAAAAAGTAATGGAAGCATTTGCATTACTAATATCTTATTTGATATATTTTTTTAATATATATATTATACTTGGTATTAGTCTATGTATAAGTAATATATAAAAAACTATTATATTAGTAATACCAAGGCTATTAATGCAATGCATTAGTATGGTTAAAGACAAAATTATCCTTAAAGTCCCTTAAAGCTAAAGAATGTGGAGCACATTTTTATAAACAACTATTTTTCTTAAAAATTATGCAATGCATTATAATTTTTAATACTCCGCACTAAACAGTTTATAAGAAATAATATCTGCATAACTAATGCTTGCATTACTAACCCATGTATTACTAATCCCTGCATTACTAATACATTGTATTCTGCATTATTCTTATACACCCTACCAAACGACTCCTTTGTGTGTTTTTGGAAGTTAGGGGTGGTTCGGTTACATGGATAAAGATATTAACCCTGGTATAGTATTTGAACTTTGTTATAAAATAAAGACTATAAAAGAAATAAATTGAAGACAAACAACTTTCAAAGTTATGTTCATAATGAACTGAAAACTCCTCTATTTATAAAAGAAAGGAAGCAGCTGCGAGGCTTTTCAGGAAGCAGCTGCAAGGCTTTTCTTTAGCTGCTTGTAAGTTGTCTGCATGAGCTGCTTGCAACCTGTCTGTTTAATAAGAAGCTACTGCAAATCAATTCATTGAGTTGCTTGCAACCTGCTTGCATCAGCTGCTTGTAAGTTGTCTGCATGAGCTGTTTGCAACCTGCATGTTTAATAAGAAGCTGCTGCAAATCATTTCATTGAGTTGCTTGCAATCTGCCTGCATCAACTACTTGTAGATAAATTTCAATAGAATACTAAATGGATTATCTTCTTCATGAAGATTATCTACAACAGAGTAATAAATAGACATCTACAATATAATATTTTCATAACACTCCCCCTTATATATTCATTAAAAGATAACGTGCCTCGTTAAAACCTTACTAGAAAAAATCCAGTGAAAAAAAATCTAGTGAAGAAAAAAGAGTACACATATTTAGTAATACGCATTTCTAGCTGCCTCATTAAAAACCCTACAAGAAAAACCCCATGGGAAAAAACTTTAGTAAGGAAAAAAGAGTACAGTGCGTATTTCACTCCCCCTGATAAAAATCTTGTTTCAAATATTTGAGTCTCCACATTCCAATCTTGTATACCATCTTCTCAAAAGTTGAAGTTGGCAAAGACTTAGTGAACAAATCTGCCGGATTGTCACTTGAACGGATTTGTTGCACATCAATGTCACCATTTTTCTGAAGATCATGTGTGTAGATAATTTTGGTGAGATGTGCTTCGTTCTATCTCCTTTTATAAATCCTCCCTTTTATTGGGCTATGCATGCAGCATTGTCTTCGTATAAAATTGTGGATCTTTTATCACATTCCAAACCATATTTTTCTCGAATGAAATGAATCACTGATATCAATCATACGCATTCCCTACTTGCTTCATGAATATCTATTATCTCGGTATGATTTGAATAAGTAGCAACAATAGATTGTTTTGTGGAGCGCCATATGATAGTACCTCCACATGTAAACACGTACCCGATTTGAGATCGAGCTTTATAGGGATCAGATAAATAACCTGCATCTGCATAACCAACAAGATCTGCACTACCTTTGTTAGCATAAAACAAACCCATATCAAGAGTTCCCTTTAAATATCACAATATATGCTTAATCTCATTCCAATGTCTCCGTGTAGGAGAAGAGCTATATCTTGCTAGTAAATTAACAGAAAATGTTATGTCAGGCCTTGTAGCATTAGCAAGATACATAAGTGTACCAATTACACTGAGATAGAGTGTTTCATGACCAAGGAGTTCCTCATCCTCTTCTGGAGGTCGGAACAGGTCATTATTCACTTCAAGTGATCGAACAATCATTGGTGTACTCAATGGGTGCGCTTTGTCCATGTAAAAGCGTTTTAAGACCCTTTATGTATATGCAGATTGATGTATAAAGATTTCGTCTGCTAAATATTGAATTTGCAGACCAAGACAAAGTTTTGTCTTTCCAAGATCTTTCATCTCAAATTCTTTCTTAAGATATTCAATTGCCTTTTGGAGCTCTTCTGGAGTTCCAACAAGATTTATGTCATCAACATAAACAACAAGTATAACAAATTATGATGCCATTTTCTTTATAAAAATACATGGACAAATAACATAATTTATGTAACCTTCTTGCAATAAATATTCACTAAGGCGATTATACCACATGCGTCCAGATTGCTTTAAGCCGTACAAAGATCTTTGTAATCTGATTGAATATATTTTTCGAGATTTTGAATTTGCTTCAGGCATTTTAAATCCTTCAGGGATCTTCATATAGAATTAATCAAATGAGTCATATAGTTTATGACTTACATTTAAATGGCATGACATCTTCAGGTGTCTGGACTACAGGTCTGATTCTCACAATCGTTTACAATATTGTGCACTATATTATATCAAATATATCGTCGACGATCATTTTGTATCAGTTTGCAAGCGACATAACTTGTTGAGATCTCATCACTTTCTTTATTTTCTGGTACCTGAACTTCTTCTGGAGTTTCATGAAATGTTATGTCGTGGGCTCTTCCAGAGCTTATTTCCTCCTTATTATGATCATTTTGATCATTTGCTCCTATTCTTTTCAAGGATTGTTATCTTTGGAACCGATTGGTCTATCACGCTTCATGCGTACAGTAAACTCTATCCTTCAGAGACTTTAATTTTAATAGGAGCATTTGCAGCTGAAATATGATATTTAAATTTGGATCAACAAATGCTTCTGACATTTGACTTGAATTAACTTCTAAGCGAGGATCATATTAATGATAATTCAATTAATATAGCATATTTTTCAGTTGTTTTATTCCATCCCCCAAATGTTAGAAAAACTAACTCATATCCCCAATCTTCTTTGGAAAACATATCTTTGTGCATTGTGGTAGAGAAATTAATCATATACCATACATCAAAAGTTATTAGATAGTAAAAATATTTGGTTTTTTATCCTAAACCAATTGTGAGGGGAGGACTTATCATATTTTGTTGGTCTGATGCATACAAGTGTTGTTGTATGCAATTTAGAAAATCTTAGACCAACACATAAGGCTTTGTTCTCATAAGCAATAGTTTAGCCATTAATAGGAGGTGTTCAATACTAAACTAGCTTGGATATAAACTAGCATCATCAAGATGAACTATCTTGATTTCATAATCTGAATATTATGCTCTTAATTGAGAAAGACAATTTCAAATGCCAAATTGCAGGTTGACAATAAACATACATGTAACCATCTTATATATGCATCTATAAGTGGTTCACATGATAGGTGAATGAGCCCATATTCACCTTTTATATATTCCAGAATTCGGGGATTTTAGTCCCAACTTTAGCTGGTATAATCAAGTTATTATGAGAACAAGCAACACAAGAGAATTCTTGAAGAATCTTCTAGTTCTTCAGTATATGCTTATCTGAATTCTCAAATAGCTCATTTAAAAATGGCAAATGAAAACTTCAAATTTATCATGGCATGTGCTATTTCTAAGTAAACTTCTGGTTTACTATGGCATACACTTTTGCATCAGTAAACTTCTGATTCACTGTGGCTACTTTTGTATCAGTAAATTTCTGATTTACTGTGACTGCTTTTGCATTAATAAACTTTTGGTATATTGTGATACATGATGTAGTACAAATTTGAAGAATAAGGCAGGTATCTTTTCACATACATATTTACGTCATATAATTGTGGAAACATGAAGATTTTCAATCTTTCAATCATTTGTAGTCTCAGTATGATAGTCATATGTATTAGTAAACTTCGGTTTATCATAACATATGTTTTGACCACAATAATGACACATAAGATCTTCGGGAGCCTTCCATTTATTCTCCACAATCAAATATTATTCAGACACTACTTGTGTCACGTGTCTTCTAGACAAACAGTTAGCTCTTCAGGAGCTTTTGTTGTACTACCAAATATTGCTCAGACACTTCTGGTGTCATGAGAGAAAATCATAATCAAATGAACAATATAAAGTTAATTCTAAATTTATAAATGACGAAAATTAAGAATTTTAATATTTTTACCCCTAATTTTGTGACAAATATCTCCTTCAGGGAGAAATATCATTAACATCTGAATATTTTGTATCAATACGGCAACCACATAGTCATTGCATCTTTTAAGGAAAGATACACGAGTTATTATTTCCTTCGGGGAACTCAATAACTAACCATAATATATTAATGTGGTTGTAGTAGAAAGCATTCTATAAAAATACTTTTGCCTTAGAATGATACTTAATAAAATTATCCAAGATATTTTATGTACAACAAGTACATGTGGCAATGATCTTTATGCTACAAAAATAATATTTATATCCTCTATTATTCTACCTCTTAAGGAGGTGAGTTGTGGTATTTCTTCATTCACTCCAGAGAATGAAAATGTGCTTCAAAAATAACTTTGAATAACTCATTATTTTGTTTAAGCACATAAAGATACTGCTTCAAAAATATTTTCCTACTTCGGGAGGAAATTTTAATTGTGTTACTTCTTCAGGAGCAAATTTAAAATACGAAATATTAAGTATATATTCTCTCAATCATATTAACTCTTTTAGAGGTTAATTGTAATATATTTACAACAAGAACGTGTTCATATTTACGACTTTATTAATATTATCACATTCACTTCAGGAAATAGATTAGTATTTATCAAAAATTCTCATCCTTTAGGAAATCGAACATAATTATCTGAACGCGCATTAATCACATCAAATTGTGATGTTTCAACCTCTTTTAAAATATTTACTACTTCAGGAGCAAATCGAGACGTGCATGTAATATAGAGAATGTTTCTCTAGCTTATCTTTAATTGTAACCATAGAAAACCTAAATTATCACTTCTGGTAGTCATAGGCATATAACACTTCTGGTGGTTAACAAAATTTAGTTACAATGAGATATACGAAATATAACCACTTCTGGTGGTTGTATATTTTTTGCAAACTCTGATGGAGTTTAAGTGGATCTAACAATGTTATCCACTTTGTAATCCTTTATTAAGATAATAAGGATGAAAACAAATACCAAAATAGGTATTGTATACGTAACATATAACCAAGCAAGCGATGATAAAGATATTAAAATATAAGCAGAAGGCTTAAATTAAATTATGCGAATTTGGTCACTCCATATGTAAGTGATATCCACATCACTACTGCCAAGAAGAAAAACTCACCACCTCAAGGATATAATCTGCCTTATGATGCTCGGAATGAATAAGATCTTACCACAGACATAAGAGTGTCGCCTTACATCGGAGATGAACAGTGAAATAGAAATTAAATTCGATGTAAGTGCTCAAAATGGCAGAGTCTCGTGCTGATAACGTGCTATAAAATAAAGACTATAAAAGAAATAAACTGAAGACAAGTATAGAGGGAGATTGATATTCTATTCAACTTTCAAAGTTATGTTTATAATGAACTGAAAACTTCTCTATTTATAGAAGAAAGGAAGCAGCTGCGAGGCTTTTCAGGAAGCAACTGCAAGGCTCTTCTTTAACTGCTTGTAAGTTGTCTGCATGAGTTGCTTGCAACCTGCATGTTTAATAAGAAGCTGATGCAAATCATTTCATTAAGTTGGTTGCAACCTGCTTGCATCAGCTACTTGTAAGCTGTCTGCATGAGCTGCTTGCAACCTGTCTGTTTAATAAGAAGCTGCTGCAAATCATTTCATTGAGTTGCTTGCAACCTGCCTGTATCAGCTGCTAGTAGATAAATTTCAACATAATACTAAATGGATAATCTTCTTTATAGTAGAGTAATGAATGAACATTCACAATATAATATTTTCATAACAACCTTACAATTATTTCATGCTTGATTGTGAGTATTAAATTTTTCGGCAATGGGCCAAATATACCCCTCTACTTTCGAAAATGGTCTAAGAATATTCATCGTTATACTATTGGGTTATCTATACTCTTGCAGTCATACTTTGAGTTTCAAATATACCCCTCATTTAAACGGAGGGACACGTGTCATCGTCTTGTTGGTCAATTCTAAATATCTCCTAATTAATTAAAAAGATTCATTATCCATACCCGAAAATTATTTTTTTTTGTAAAAACTGGAAAAAACTAAAAAAAATTTTACTAAAAACTGAAAAAAAAAATGAAAAATATTTTTTTTCGAGTTTTTACAAAAAACTGCTTTAAAAAAACTGAAAAATATTTTCTAAAACAATATTTTTGTAAAAACTGGAAAAAAAAACTGAAAAATAATTTTCTAAAGCAATTAAAAACTGAAATATTTTTAACTAAAAACTGGAAAAAAAATAAAATATTTGTTTTTTCAGTTTTTACAAAAACACTGCTTTAGAAATTTGCTTTTTAGTTTTTTTCCAGTTTTTACAAAAATATTGTTTTAGAAAATATTTTTCATCTTTGTTTAAAGCAGTGTTTTTGTAAAAACTGGGAAAAAATATTTTCGTTTTTTTCAGTTTTTAGTAAAAAAAAATCCAGTTTTTACAAAAAAAAATTACTTTAGAAAATTGATTTTCAGCTTTTTGTTTTTTCAGTTTTTTCAAAAACATTGTTTTAGATAATATTTTTCAGTTTTTCTAAAGCAGTTTTTTGTTAAAACTGGAAAAAAATATTTTCGTTTTTTTCAGTTTTTAGTAAAAATAATTTCAGTTTTTTCCAGTTTTTACAAAAAAAAAATTGCTTTAAAAAATTATTTTTCGGGTATGATTAATGGGTCTTTTTAATTAATTAAAAGATATTTAAAATTGACCAACAGGAGGGTGATACGTGTCCCTCCGTTTAAATGAGGGGTATATTTGAACCCAAAGTATGACTGCAGAGGTATAGATAACCCAATAGTGTAACGAGGGGTATTCTTAGACCATTTTCAAAAATAGATGGGCATATTTGGCCATTTGCCGTAATTTTTTTTTTTTTTTTTTTGGTAATTTTTATTGTGAGTACTAATTTTGTAAACTAGCCAACATTAAACATGCCGATGCAAATTCGCAAAGTCAACAGGTTGAATTAATACATTTGAATTGCCTTACACTGGATTTCTAGTGTCCCTGTGACAGATTTTATCGCATACTTATTTGTGGTACTCGATGCTGCTATAAACTGACAATATATATATAGCTAATGTGACTTTTAATTAATGAAAGATTTATAACTTTTCAAAATTATTAACCTTGCACTGGCTACGTACATAATTGATACCTAGTTTATGCGCATGTACCATATCTCAATGAGTAAAAAAAATTTTCAAAAAATTACATAATTTAAGTAATAAAAGAAATGTGTATGTACCTGAAAAAGACGAATATTTATCTTATATAGCTAACTCAATAAATAAAATTATCATATAGAAGTCCTTAATCATTCGTTGATATGTTCAACTTAGAATTTGCTTCGGTTTCATAAATTTATCACTTTAAGTTCAGACTATTATGCTCCCTTTTCAGTTTCAACAAGAATACACAATTCTTTAAGACTTAAAATAGAATAAATTTAAAGTATGTTTTGAAGTATTAGCTTAGAAGAAGCTTGCTTGAGAATCTGACATTACCAAAAAATAATTATTATTATTATTAGTCTAAAACAAGTATTTACTATCCGTGAAACTTATTTACCATTGCAATTTAACTTCTTCTTTTTTTGTAAAATAAAATAACTCTGTATCGTGGCTTCACAAAAATAACTATTGTCACCTAATAAATAAAACAAAAACTTATTTAAAGAAGAACAAAAAGGGAGGGTTAAAAGAGATGTTCAACGTGAAATAAAACAAATATGTTGATTTTTCTATCTTAATGGTTTCCATGAAATATAGATTAATTTATAGTAAGTTTGATTTAATAAAATCTAAAGAAAATATTTTACTATATATTTCAATAAGTATCACGAGTTACAATTTACTGATATTATAAAAAGAATACGAATATTATACAACTTTAATTCATATCACGATCACCAATGTATTAAATCCTTATAGATGTACCTTTCTAACTCAAGTATAATTATTAATTTCTGCATGATTAGAAATAGAGGAATATTCATAAATCACACTATTTAATCGTTGTTAACTTGTATCACTTGTATTCAAACGCACAACGAATACATCTCGTATCAATTGTATTCGTTCGCACAATGAATACAACGTGTATCAACTGTATTCATTCGCGCAATTGTATTTATTCGTGCAACGAATATAATATGTATCAATTGTAACCAAGGCGAAATACAAGGGTGTATACAACGGATACAATTTGTATCGACTGTGCAACGAATATAATATGTATCAATTGTAACCAAGTCGAAATATAAGGGTATATACAAAGGATACAATTTGTATCGACTGTATACGTGGATACAACATGTATCAATTGTATTTGTTCGCGCAATGAACACAACTAAGGCGAAATACAGAAATACAGAAAAATAAAATGTTCTTGTTGAGAGTTGAACTCAAGACTTCGACTAACTAAGCACACGCTCTAACCAACTGAACTTGTTTCGGTTCAAAATAGTTAATCTCTTATTTCATGGATTTGCTATAAAATTCAAACATAGCTATGAATGGTAAATTTACTGAAAGTATGGCTACGAATAATAAATACAGTATAAATATTTGATGTGTCGCTTAATTTTCCCTTAGGAATACGATAATCAAATTTAACTGTGTTACGATCCGAAATTCTCACTTTCGGACCGTGATGACGCCTAACATTTCACTTGCTAGGCAAGCCAACGTTAGAATGATATTAATCAATTTTTAAATAATTTTTAAATTATTAATAATCAAAGAAACAAATGCGGAAACAAAGTTTGAAATATAGTGAATAATCCATAAAACCAATGGTGTCTAAATACCATCCCAAAATTAGTGTCACAAGTGCACGAGTTTCTAGAATAAATACAAATAAAAGTCTGAATAAAATAAAGTTGTTTGGAAATAAACACACAGCTAAAGTAAAATAGACGGGGACTTCAGAACTGCGGACGCCATGCAGTTATACCTTAAGTCTCCTCTGGTAGCTGAAATCCGAGCAAGTCTATGGTACGCCGCTGGGACCAACTCCAAAACTTGCACAAGAAGTGCAAAGTATAGTATCAGTACAACCGACCTCATGTACTGGTAAGTGCTGAGCCTAACCTCAACGAAGTAGTGACGAGGCTAAGGCGGTTCACTTACATTAACATGTACGCAATATTAATAATAACCACAAATAATAGAAATAAATCAGGTAACTCATTTATAATAATTGAAGCCAACCCAGCAGTCATAATCCATTATTATTTCAACCAATTCTGTTGCAGTGTGCAACCCGCTCTCACAATATATTCACATTCAATTCTGTTGCAGTGTGCAACACACTCTCCGAATATTTTCCTTTTAATAAGTCTGTTGCGGCGTGCAACCCGATCCTCCAATATTAACTTTTAATAAGTCGGTTGCGGCATGAAACCCGATCCTCCAATATTTCCATTTCAATCAATTCTTATAGAAGAAATTTCCACAATAAATGCAATAATTAATATAAAATCATAAGACAACAAGCATACAACAATTATGATTTAATCATGAAACAAACAATGACAAATAGCAAATTATTATAGAGATCAGGGAGAAAATAGGCAGTTTAATATTTAATATGCTAAATGTCATATAACAATTAAAATACATAATTCAAACAGCATGTAACAATTAATGCAGGAAGCCAGGAATTAATATTTGACAAAGAATAAGAGAGAAACAATTATTATAATAATTAATTTATGATTAAAAATAATTTATGATTTTTCAAGTAAGCAGGCAAACAATTAATTTGACGACGTATAGACACTCGTCACCTAGCCTATACGTCGTTCACATACAATTCACATAACAAATAATTTAAGGGTTCTATTCCCTCAAGTCAAGGTTAACCCCGACACTTACGTCGCTTTGCAAATTCCAATTAATTATTCAACCACAACTTTTTCTTTTAAATTTGCCTCCAAAAGCTTCAAATCTATTCACAAACAATTCGATATATTCAATACGAATCATAGGAATAAATTCCATATGAATTTACAAATTTTTCGGATAAAAATCCAAAATTCATTAAGATATTCGGCAGTGGGACCCACGTCTCAAATCCCGAAAAAATGCAAAATCTGAACACCCGTTCCGATACGAGTTCAACCATACCATATTTGTCCAATTCCGATATCAAATGGACCTTCAAATCTTAATTTTTCGTTTTTTGGAAAGTTTTACAAAAAATCCAATTTTTTTCATCTAAATCCGAAATAAATGATGAATATAGATATGGATTTGTGAAATATAATCACTTCTGGTTAAAGAACACTTACCCAATTCAAAGTCATGAAAATCTCCCTGAAAATCACCCAAATCCGAGACTTAAAACTCAAAAATGAGTAAAAATGGCAACTTCCGAATTTATGGGCTCTATCCACTCATTTCGCATCTGCGGATAAAAGTTCTGCATTTGCGGACTCGCATTTGCGAGACAAAGCTCGCATTTGCGATGCCATGCTGCCAGGTAAAGTTCTGCATCTGCAGGCATCCCTGTCGCACCTGCGAAAACCCCAAGCCAGCCCAGTCTCGCATCTGCGATGGAAGGCTCGCTTCTGCGAGCTCGCACCTGCGGTCAAAAATTCGAAGGTGCGATTACACCAGAACCCAAAATTTCAGATTTTGCTTAAGTCCAATTCTTGTTCCGATTTCGATTCGAATCACACTCGGGGTACTCCGTAACATAATACGGACTGACTCGGGGTCTAAAATCACGTCAAACAACACTGAAATTATAATTCACGCCCCGATTCGAACTTTGAATTTTAAACTTTCAATTTGCAAATCTCGTGCCAAAACATATTAAATGAATCCGGAATGACTTCAAATTTGGCACACAATTTCGGCTCCGATATCAAAACGTCAACCTCGTGGTCAAACTTGAAAATCTTTAGCCTTTAAATTATTAGTTTCTGTTAAATGGTCATAACTTGAGTTAGGGACCGCCAAATTAAATTCCGAGCATACGCCCAAGTCCCAAATCACAATACGGAGCTATCGAAACTGTCAAAACACTAATCCGGGTCCGTTTACTCAAAATGTGGACCAAAGTCAACTCTGTTGAGTTTTAAGGCTCTATTTCACATTTTAATCCATTTTTCACATAAAAACTTTTTGGAAAATTGTACGGACTACGCACGCAAGTCGAGGAATGATAAATGGTGCTTTTTGAGATCTTAGAACACAGAATTACTTATTAAATTTAAAGATGACATTTTGGGTCATCACATTCTCCATCTCTAAAACAAACGTTCGTCCTCAAACGGAGCTAGAAAAAGTACCTGAGCTAGAGAAAAGGTGTGGATATTTACTCCGTATGTCTGACTCGAACTCCCAGGTAGATGCCTCTACCTGCTGACCTCTCCATTGCACCCGAACTGAAGGATAACTCTTTGACCTCAATTGTCGGACTTGCCGGGCTAGAATAGCCACCGGCTCCTCCTCGTAAGTCAAATCTTTGTCCAATTGGACTGAGCTAAAATCTAACACATGAGAGGGATCATCATGATATTTCCGGAGCATAGACATATGGAACACCGGATGAACCGCTGATAAACTAGGTGGTAATGCAAGCTTGTAGGCTACTTTACCCACCCTTTCAAGAATTTCAAAGGGTCTGATATACCTAGGGCTTAACTTGCCCTTCTTTCCGAACCTCATTACACCTTTCATAGGTAAAACTCGGAGCAATATTCGTTCTCCAACCATGAATGCAATATCACGAACTTTACGGTTGACATAACTCTTTTGCCTAGACTGAGCTGTGCGAAGTCGATTCTGAATAATCTTAACCTTATCCAAGTCATCCTGTACCAAATTGGTACCTAACAATCGAGCCTCTCCCGGTTCAAACCAACCAACTGGCGATCGGCATCGCCTTCGGTATAATGCCTCATATGGAGCCATCTGAATGCTCGACTGGTAGCTATTATTATAAGCAAACTCTGCAAGTGGTAAGAAATGATTCCAAAAACCTCTAAAGTCTATAACACAAGCGCGAAGCATATCTTCCAATATCTGAATAGTGCGCTCTGACTGTTCGTCTGTCTGTGGATGAAATGATGTACTCAACTCCACCAGCGTGCCTAACTCACATTGTACAGCCCTCCAGAAATGTGAGGTAAACTGCGTACCTCGATCTGAAATAATAGACACGGGCACATCATGAAGGCGGACAATCTCATGAATGTAAATTTCAGCTAACCTCTATAAAGAATAGGTAACTGCCACTGGAATGAAATGGGCTGACTTGGTCAACCTGTCCACAATGACCCAATCTGCATTAAATTTTCTCTGAGTCCGTGGGAGCCCAACAACAAAATCCATAGTGATACGCTCCCACTTCCACTCAGGAATTTCTAACTTCTGAAGCAAACCACCAGGTCTCTGATGCTCGTACTTAACTTGCTGAAAATTCAGACATCGAGCTACATGTGCAACTATATCCTTTTTTATTATCCTCCACCAATAATGTTGCTGCAAATCTTGATACATTTTAGCGGTACCAGGATGAATAGAATACCTGAAACTGTGTGCTTCTTCAAGAATTAATTCACGAAGCCCATCCACATTAGGCACACAAATACGGCCCTGCATTCGCAAAACTCCATCTTCCCCCACAGCAACCTGTTTGGCATCACTGTGCCGCACTGTGTCCTTAAGGACAAGTAAATGAGGATCATCATACTGGCTCTCTCTAATGCGCTCATATAAAGAAGATCGAGTGGCTGTGCAAGCTAGAACCCGACTGGGTTCTGAAACATCTAACCTTATGAACTGATTAGCCAAAGTTTGAACATCTGCAGCTAATGGCCTCTCACCAACCGGAATATACGCAAGACTGTCTATACTCATAGCCTTTCTACTCAAGGCATCAGTCACCACATTGGCTTTTCCGGGGTGATAAAAAATGATGATATCATAGTCTTTCAACAACTCCAACCATCTTCTCTATCTCAAATTAAGATCTTTTTGTTTGAACAGATACTGAAGGCTGTGATGATCAGTAAAAACCTCACACAAGACACCGTAGAGGTAATGCCTCCAAATCTTCAGCGCATGAACAATGGCTGCCAATTCTAATTCATGAACAGGATAATTCTTCTCGTGAACTTTCAACTGCCGCGACACATATGCAATTACCTTGCCATTTTGCATTAATACTGCACCAAACCCAATGTGAGATGCGTCACAATATATCGTATACGATCCTGAACCTATGGGTAATACCAATATTGGCGCCGTAGTCAAAGCGGTCTTGAGCTTCTAAAAGCTCAACTCACACTCGTCTGACCATCTGAATGGAACACCCTTCTGGGTTAGTCTGGTCAATGTGCTTGCTATAGATGAAAACCCTTCCACAAACCAACAATAATAACCTGCCAAACCCAGGAAACTCCGGATCTCTGTAACCGAAGTAGGTCTAGGCCTTCTGCCAATACAACATGTCCCAAAAAGGCAACAGAGTCTAACCAAAACTCACATTTTGAAAATTTGGCATATAACTGATTATTCTTCAAGGTGTGAAGCACACTTCGAAGATGATGCTCATGCTCCTCTCGACTGCTGGAGTAAATCAAGATATCATCAATGAATACAACCACAAAAGAATCCAAATAAGGCTTGAACACCCGATTCATCAAATCCATAAATGTTGCTGGAGCATTTGTCAACCCAAATGACATCACTAGGAACTCGTAATGCCCATACCGAGTTCGAAAAGTTATCTTAGGGACATCAGATGCCCTAATCTTCAACTGATGGTAACCAGATCTCAAATCAATCTTCGAAAATACCTTGGCACCCTGAAGCTAATCAAATAAGTCATCAATTCTTGGCAGCGGATATTTGTTTTTGATAGTGGCCTTGTTCAACTGCCGATAGTCTATACACATCCGCATCGAGCCATCTTTCTTCTTTACAAATAATACTGGTGCACCCCAGGGCGAGACACTAGGTCTAATGAATCCCTGATCAAGCAAGTCTTGTAACTGCTCTTTCAATTCTTTCAACTCTGGCGGGGCCATACGGTATGGTGGAATAGAAATGGGCTGAGTGCCCGGAGCCAAATCAATACAGAAGTCAATATCTCTGTCGAATGGTATCCCCGGCAGATCTGCAGGAAATACTTATGAAAATTCACGAACAACTGGTACTGAGTCCATAGAAGGGACATCCGCACTGGGATCACGAATATAAGCCAAATAGGCTAGACACCATTTCTCTACCATACGCCGAGCTTTCATATAAGAAATAACCCCGCTGGCAGAATGGCCAGGAGTTCCTTTCCACTTTAACCGAGGTAACCCCGGCATAGCTAGGGTCACTGTCTTGGCATGACATTCCAATATAGCATGATAAGGAGACAGCCAATCCATACCCAAGATGACATCAAAATCTACCATATCAAGAAGTAGAAGATCCACACTAGTCTCAAGATTACCAATAGTAACCACACACAAATGATAGACATGATCTACTACAACAGAGTCTCCTACCGGTACAGATACATACACAGAAGCACACAGAGAATCACAAGGCACAACCAAATATGAAGCAAAATAGGAGGTCACATAGGAATAAGTAGATCCTGGATCAAATAGAACTGAAACATCTCTATAGAAAACTGGAATAATACATGTGATCACAACATCAGATGACTCGGCCTCAGGCCTAGCTGGAAAAGCACAAAATCGGGGCTGGGCCCCATAACTCTGAACTGCATCTCTGGGACGACCTCTAACTGGCTGGCCTCTACCTCTAATGGCCTGACCTCCACCTCTAATGGCCTAATCTCCACCTCTAGCTGTCTGACCCCTACCTCTAGCTGGCTGAGCAGGCGATGAAGAAACCGATGCCGGTATGATGGCACGAGAATCTTGTCGAGATCTGTTACTCGCCAATCTAGGGCAATACCTCCTGATGTGACCAATGTTCCCACACTCATAACACCCATCTTGATGCCGTGGCTGCTGAAGCTGAAGCTGACCCAGATGGGCCGGATAACCACTGTAGTAACTCTGGAGTGGTGTTGCACTGATAGGAGCTGAATGTGCACTGAATACTGGCTGCCCAGAGTAAGGCATAATAGGATCGTGAATCCCTGAAGCACCGGGAGATACATAAAGTGCTGAATGAAATGGTCTGGGAGGATGACCCCTACCAAAATTACCCATGCCTCCAGACGAGGCACCACTGTAACCACCGAACTGACGAGGCCTCTTATCGGACCTCTGCCCTCTTTCCTATGCAAGAATCATCTCGATCCTCCTTGCGACATTAGCAGCCGCCTGAAAAGAAATCTCACTTCCGGTCTTCTTGGCCATCTGAAGTCTGATAGGGTGAGTGAGTCCCTCAATGAACCTCCTCGCTCTCTCTCCCTCTGTAGGTAGTAAAAGGAGAGAATGACGAGCCAAATCCACAAAATGGGACTCATACTGAGTAACCGTCATACTGCCCTGCTGTAGACGCTCAAATTGCTTGCGGAATTCCTCTCTCAGTGTGATAGGGAGGAACTTCTCCAGAAATAGCTGAGAGAATTGCTCCCAGGTAAGTGCAGGTGATCTGACTGGTCGAGTCAATATGTAATCTCTCCACTACCTCTTGGCGGAATCCGTCATCTGGAGTACAGCAAAATCAACTCCATTGGTCTCAACTATACCCATGTTTCGCAACACCTCATGGCAACGTTCAAGATAATCTTATGGGTCCTTAGAAGGTGTACCACTGAAGTGAACTGGAAAGAGCTAAGTGAACTTATCCAGTCTCAATAAGGCCTCAAAAGACATGGCGGGCCTATCACCGATCTGTGCCGCAATAACTGGCTGAAATACTCCAACTGGCAGGACTGCTGGAGCTGGATTCTAGGGAGCCATCTGCTCTGGAGCGGGAGTAGTAGGAGTTTATGCTCCTCCCCCAACCTGTGAGACGGCTGGTGCCACTGGAAATGTACCATTCTGGGCCACACCCTCCATAAGACTCACCAATCAGACTAGAGCGTCCTGAAGCACTGGAGTGGCTATGAATCCTTCCGAGACTTGAACTGGTCCAACTGGTACATTCTAAACTGGAACCTCCTCCTGAAGGTCCACCTGAGGTTCTACAATAGGTGCAGCTGCTCGAGCTCTGGACTGAGCTCTACCTTGGCCTCTGCCTCAGCCTCTCCTCGACCTCTACCCCTGGCCATAGTTGCCACCGGGGGTTCTGGTCCCTGTCCATCGATAGAGGTATTACGTGTTCTCACCATCTGCGAGAGAATAAGAGTAGAATGGTTCAATCATGGATGATAGAATAAATCTGCACGACAGAATAAGAAAGAAATGATATTGTTCCTAAACTTCATACCCTCTGAGAGATAAGTACAGACATCTCCGGCTCCGATATCAAAAAGTCAACCCCGTGGTCAAACTTGAAAATCTTTAGCCTTTAAATTACTAGTTTCCGTTAAATGGTCATAACTTGAGCTAGGGACCTCCAAATTAAATTTCGGGCATACGCTCAAGTCTCAAATTACGATACGGAGCTACCGGAACTGTCAAAATACTAATCCGGGTCCGTTTGCTCAAAATATTGATCAAAGTCAACTCAGTTGAGTTTTAAGACTCTATTTCACATTTTAATCCATTTTTCATGAAAACTTTTCGTAAAATTGTACGGACTGCGCATGCAAGTCGAGGAATGATAAATGGTGCTTTTCGAGATCTTAGAACACAGAATTACTTATTAAATTTAAAGATGACATTTTGGGTCATCACAAACTGCATACATCACATAAAACTACCGGATAATGAGTATGTGGTAAATTTTATATATTTATTGGCTATAACGATATTAAGTTTAACTAATGAATTTATTGATAATTAATAACAGAGTAAGAAAGGGAAAAAAGACAAACTTGGAAAGAAGCAACAATCTCACTACAATGCGTTAAGCAAATATTTTTTTTTTGTCAACCGACGAAATAACTTTATATTAAAAACATGTTAAAGTTACGTACAAAGAAAATAAAGCTCTTGCATACTAAAGTCCTAAATATTAGGATTTTCTACCTAGTTCAAATAAGGAATGAGTAAAAAATTTATTGTTTTTGAAGTCCTAATATGTTAGGAGAATAATTAAAGGACAATGTTGTCTTATGTGAACTCTATTTTTTAAGGGTAAAAAAGGTAAACGACAATATATTCGTGTTTTTAGTATAATAATATATATATAGAGAGAGAGACTAGACTTAGTGTACGTGCGTTGCGCGTGTCTCTCGTATTAAGGAGAATAAACTTTTAAAAATAACATAAGTATTGTTCAATAATATGTTTGCGCAACGATATAAAAACTACAAAAAAAAAAAAAATCAAGTTCGAAAATGATAATGGTTTAAATTATTTTTATAGTAATTTTCTTACATGTGTTCTAGTACTTGCTTCATTATACAAAAGTATCATAGGAGCAACATTTGATTGAAAGGTAAACGGTCGTTCAACTTTACAAGAACACTTGCATACATACATTGCGTGTATATTAGTAGTTATTATTAAACTTTTGTCTGATATATTATCAACAATTAAAAGTTCTTTACACACATTTTACTTATTTTAAGAGAGTGCTAAAACTTGGTCTTAACTTTCACATTTTATTAATAAAACAAAAAGACTGCTAAACTTTGAAAAGTGTTCGACACTTTCCTAAAGTTGTATCATATAGAGAGTAGTTATTAAAAAGCAAATTCATGCACTTTTGGTCAATAGTTATTAGATTTAAAATTTTTTTAAAAAAATTATGGAGTAAAAGATATTGCATTAGAAGTTGTGTTTTTCCGCAATTGTGATATTTGTGTGAATTGATGAAAGTAATTTTTATGTTAAAAAACATAATTATATGCTCATTTGTGAAATTTACTTTTTATTTTAATTCAATTCGCGTTTCTTTCAGTATTTCACCCCTTTGTTAGTTAGCTTTCCTCAACTACAACTCTTCGTCCTATGAATCCTAGTGAGAGTTATTTTAGTATATGTTTGTATCGTGGCTGATTTATAAAAACAAAAAGTTTAATTAGTTGATTTCAAAATCTTATGTATATATTACTGAATTTTTTTATTTGATAATGGGAAATTAAAAATAATAAGAGAAGAAGTTGGATACTAAATAGAACCACATCCGAGAAGTGAGAATAGTACAAGTAAATAATGTGGTTGGTTCACGGTTGTATGTTAGGAAAAGTTGGCTTTTATAGTTTGAAGTATGTAATAAAAGCGAGTAATAAAATGGTAAAAGAAAGTCAAATAATTCGTAGGTTAGGTTTTTGTCACGATCCAAAATCTCATCACAGGCGTCGTGATGGCATTTAGTCTCTAAGGCTAAGTAAGCCGATTTTAATTACAATTCAAGCCATTTTAAAAAAAAAAATAGAAACTAACAACGGAAATAATTACAAATATAGCAACCTTCCTAAGACTGGTAATACTAAGTCACGAACTCTAACTGAATATATGAAATGATCTCAAAGATCGAATACTCCATAATGTTTGAATAAAACTTAACAATACAATAAAATGTGAAGACTCCAAAGAATTACGACGACCAAACAGTTCTACCTTGAATCCTTGCTTTGCAATCTCACTTTAACTTTGTCTGAGTTCGATAGCTCCAATACCTGACTCTGCACAAAAATATGCAGAAGTGTAGTATGAGTACACCACGGTCGGTACCCAGTAAGTATCAAGACTAACCTCAGTGGAGTAGAGACGAGGTACAGTCAAGACACCCACTAGTCTAATAACTTGTGCAATATGATATACAAAATAATAGGAAACAAATAACAAAAATGGCAACATAAATCAACGAGTGATATGCACAGCAAGACAACAAGAACACCATTAATATCGCTCAACAAATAATAAATACAAGTACACCCAATTAAATCAAGTTCTTCAAATAAATGTCTTTCACATATAATTCTTCCAAATAACTCTCTTTCAAATATAATTTTCTCAAATAAATATCTTTCAAATATAATTCTTTCAATAAATCTCTTCAAATATAATTTCCTCAAATAAATATCTTTCACATACAATTCTATCATATAATATTTTTTGAATAAAAATCCTTTCAAATAAATATTTTGATTATAATTCTTTCAATTAAAAAGTCACCATGTGACACCTCATTTCATAACCATAAAAATACGGGTCTCAACCCATTTTTATATTTTTCGTAAATACGGGTCTCAATCCATTTTCATATTTTCACGGTACTTCGTGCCCATAATTAAATCATCATATTTCCCCCGCACCTCGTGCCCACTTTTCATATTACATCTGCACGGACAGTTCACGTGCCAATAATAAAACCATCATATTTTTTCCCACGTTTCGTATCCCGATTGTACGGACAATTCACGTGCCAATATCATCATTATTTACTCACCGCACCTCGTGCCCACATTTCATTTCATAATCCGCATGGCAATAGCCACAAGCTCCCAATTTCAACATAAATCAGATCGTTATCAATTTACCAACCACAAGACAAATTGCACAAGGTATAAAAATAAACACAAGGAAATCACAACATCACATGAAAATCACCAACACAATAACTTCACATTATCATATATCATCCTTAACAATAGCCACTCTTATCTCTCCTAGAGCCACCCTTATCACTCCTATAATAGCTTCCCTTACCCCTATGTGCTGACAATATCAATAGCCACCCTTATCACTCTTATAATAGCCTCTCTTATCCCTCCGCCCTCACAATATCTATAGCCATTCTTATCGCTCTTATAGCCACAACATCAAATTGTCATATAAAAATAAATTCAACAAACGCGAATTTAGGCATGGCAAATGGATGATTAAATAAATGCCACAGTTATCCAATTTACTACACAATAATGCCTAAGACTTTAACCCAATAAATTTTTTACATATAAGCCCGAGTACGTACTCGTCACCTCGCGTACACGGCTTTTCACATTTCACACTTCACAAATGGCACATAACGCTCGATGCCTAAGGGGTAATTCACCCACTCGAGGTTAGGCAAGACACTTGCCTTTTTGAAGTTAGGCCGATATTCTAAAATATCCTTCTTGCTTGAATTGACCTCCGGACAGCTCAAATCTATCTAAATTAATTGTATAACTTCATGAAAATTTATCGGAAATAATTCCGGATAATAAAACGTCGACTTAGAAATTTATCCCAAAAAGACAACAAAGGTCAACGCGGGGGCCGCCTTTCGGAACCCGATATAATTTTCATGAAATCCGAACACCCATTCCGATACGAGTTCAACCATACCAATTTTATCAAATTCCAACAACAAATCGTCCTCCAAATCTTGAATTTTCGTTTTTGGAAGATTTTTCAAAAATCTTGATTTCTTCCATTTAAATCTGAATTAAACGATAAATATAACCATAGATTCATGAAATATAATCACTTTTGGATATAGAACACTTACCATAGTCGAAGTCGTGAAGAAATTCTCAAAATCGCCCAAGAACCGAGCTCTAAAAATTCCAATCGAAAATGAAGAAATGACAGATTTTCAATCCATAAGTTTCTGCCTAGGTTCGCATTTGCGGACAAAAACTTTGCATTTGCGAATGAACAGTGTTTTCATATTTGCGGACAAAAACTTCGCATTTACGAATGAACAGTGTTTTTGCATTTTGCAAATGAACAGTGTTTTCGCATTTGCGGACAAAGTTTTCGCATTTACGAATGAACAGTATTTTCGCATTTTTTGCAAATGAATAGTGTTTTCGCATTTGCGAACATAGACTTCGCATTTGCGAATGAACAGTACCGCACCAGAAACAAACAAAATCTAATCTTCTCCGAAATGATCTAAAACCACCTTGAAACTCATCCGGAACCTCCAGGACAAAAATCATATATGAATTTCAATCATAAAACATGCTACGGACCTGTTCGCGCACTCAAAATACTGAAAAGAGGTAGTCTTGACCCGATATTGACCATGGTCAAACTCCCAAATTTTTTAACTTTACTAGCCTCTCAACTAACAACAACAACACAACCCGATAAAATTCTACTAATGGGGTCTGGGGAGGGTAGTGTGTACGCAGACCTTACCCCTACCCCAAAGGAGTAGAGAGGCTGTTTCCGAAAGACCCTCGGCTCAAGAAAACAAAAAGACAAAAGGACAAAAGGAGACAATATTAGTATCACCACAACAATCATAGGAAAAATAGGAACACCATGAAATGCAGAAGAAAGATGCAAAGCAAAAGCGATAGCTAGTAAATAAGACATGCACTGAAAAGCAAAGTAGTAAAACACAATATTGTCACTAGCTATCTTAGACAAAAACCCTACCTGGCTAGTCCCACAATGGTACGAAGTAAGTCAAGACTCAACTACATCCTAATCTACAACTCTAATAATCGACCTCCACATCTTCCTATCAAGTGTCATGTCCTCGAAAATCTGGAGCCTCGTCATATCTTGTCTAATCATCTCTTAACAATACTTCTTAAGACGCCCTCTACCTCTTCTCGTGCCCTCCACAACCAGCCGCTCGTAACTCCGTACCAGAGCATCTGGGCTTCTCCTTTGAACATGTCCGAACCATCTAAGTCTCGCTTCCCGCATCTTGTCATCAATGGGAGCCACGTGCACCTTCTCCCGAATAACATCATTCCTAATCTTATCTATCCTAGTGTGCCCGTACATCCACCTCAACATTCTCATTTCTGCTACTTTCATCTTCTGTTAGTCTCTCAACCAAGGATCCAAAAATACACCTAAGCCCCTCGGGACCCGTTAAATCATTCCAACAAGTCCTAAAACATTATACGAACTTAGTCGAAACTTCAAATTACATCGAACAATGCTAGAACCACGAATCATACCCCAATTCAAGCTTAATGAAACTAAGAAATTCTAACTTATACATTTAATGTCAAAACATATCAAATCACGTCCGATTAACCTCAACTTTTGCACACAAGTCATAAATGACATAATGGACCTATACAAATTTTCAGAAATGGATTCCGACCCCGGTATCAAAAAGCCAACTCTCCGGTCAAACTTCCTAAAAATTTTATTTTTGCCATTTCAAGCCAAATTCTACTACGGATGTAATGACCCAACCGGTCATTTTAATTTTAAAACCATGTTCCCTAAAATAAAACTTTTCGTAGGTGCTTGTAATGATTTATAACTTGCGGGGATGGTTGGTTCGGGATTTGGAAGTGTTTGAGGTGAAACCGGAATACTTGGTTCCTTAAGTTGGCCTTAAAGTGCTAAGTTTGACTTCGGTCAATATTTTGAGAAAACGACCCCGGAATAGAATTTTGATGATTCCAACAGCTCCGTATGGTGATTTTGGACTTAGGAGCGTGATCGGAATTTTATTTGGAAGTCCTTAGTGAAATTAGGCTAAAATAGGAATTTAAAGTTTGAAAGTTTGACCGGGGAGTTAACTTTTTGATACCGGAGTCGGAATCCAGTTTCGAAAATTTTCATAGCTCCATTATGTAATTTATGACTTGTGTGCAAAATTTGAGGTCAAACGGAGTTGATTTGATGGGTTCCGACATCGAATGTAGAAGTTGAAAATTCTAAGTTTCATTAAGCTTGAATTGGAGCATGATTCGTGAATTTAGCGTTGTTTGATGTGATTTGAGGTTTCAAATAAGTTTGTATGATATTTTAGGACTTGTTGGTGTTTTGGGTTGAGGTCCCGAGGGCCTCGGGTGAGTTTCGGATGGTTAACGGATCAAAAGTAGGACTTAGCTGCTGCAATTTTTTCTACTGGAAATGCTGTCAAAATCGGGCTGCCTGTCAAAAATCGAACCCCTGACAGATCGAGCTCCCGAGATCGAACTCCCGAGAACGAGCTCCCGAGATCGAGCTCTCGAGATCGAGCTCCCGAGAACGAGCTCCCGAGATCGAGCTCCCGAGATCGAGTTCCCGAGATCGAGCTCCCGAGAACGAGCTCCCGAGATCGAGCTCCCAAAGATCGAGCTCCCAAGATCGAACTGGACAGATCGAGCTCCCAAGATCGAACTAGACAGATCGAGCTCCCAAGATCGAACTGGGGAGATATGTAAGTTATAAAACAAAATAGAGGCATTCAACCCATTTGCCATTTTTTGACAAACTTGATCTTGAACAGAGGAGATATTTGACAGATTTTTAAGGAAAGACATTTGGGATAAGTGATTCTAACTTGGATTGGATCAATATACACGAATACATTATTGTTTTCATAATTTAATTAGTGTTTTGAGATTGAAATTTGGAAAAAGTTTAGAAATCTCATAGAAACGAAATTTTGAGATTTCGGTATCGATTCGGAGTCGGATTTGAGTGAAACTGGTATGGTTGGACTCGTAATTTAATGGGTTGCCGGATTTCATAACTTTCGCCAGATTCTGAGATGTGGGCCCCGCGGACGAATTTTTAATTAATTTCGGATCTTTTCTTTAAAATGTAGTGTTTTCTTATAGAATTGATTCCTATAATATTTAGTGATTGTATCGAATTATTTTGGCTAGATTCGAGCCAGACGGAGTTGGATAATCGTGGAAAAGGCCTTATAGTGGATTAAATTGGAGCAAGACGAGGTAAGTCTCTTGTCTAATCTTGTGAGGGGGAAATTACCTCATAGGTGATTAAGATTAAATAATTGTTGCTAATTGTGGGGGCTACGTACGCACGAGGTGACGAGAGTCCGTGCGTAGCTACTATTAATGCTAAAGTCCGGGTAGTTTAGGACTCAAAGCATGTATTACTTGTGTAAATTGTATTCTTTGATTAATTAATATTAATTGATATATATGAATATATATTGTGAATTGTTTGATAAAGATATTAAAGGATGAAAATCTCATAGGCTTGATTTCTATTTAAATCAATTAATTGTCAAAAAAAATTGTTCTCCTCCCAAATTTATCTTATAATAAATATACTCTCCTTCCGGAGGTGCATAAAAATGTCCTCCTTTCTTGTGGAGCGGGCCGAACGCCTCGGCAGGATAGATGCATCTATGGATCGCGCCGCACGTCCCTCGACAGTGTACACGACACTCTGGATCGGGCCGTACGTCCTCGGCAGAAATCGTGCTTAATAATAATAATTATACGATACTTTAATAATTTATTTCGGCTTGAGAAGCTAATTAATAAATTGAAAAATCCTTGAAATTTAATGGATTATTATTCTTGCTTGTTTATGGAATTAATTGTTACTCCTGTAAATGAGATTTAAATTGATAAATTGGAATTTTTCTGAATTGAAGAAATTTAATTAATATATTGTTAATTATTACATTTGAAGGAATTTGATTATCTCTGCTGATTAAATAAATTATTGTAAATTCTGTAAATCATGCTGATTTAAATATTCTAGATATATTTTAGTTATTATTATTGACCCATAGTGAGTGTCAAAGTCGGCCATCTCGTCTCTACCACTTCGAGATTAGGCTTGATACTTACTGGGTACACGTTGTTTACGTACTCATACTACACTTGCTGCACTTTTTGTGCAGGATCTGAGACAGGTACTAGTGGAGGACCTATCATCACATACCCACGTCATCCCGAGGCATAGTGGTGAGCTGCCTTTCTGAGCCGTTCTGCAGCTACCAGTGTCTCTTCTTATATTTATATTCTGTCTATTTCATTTCAGACAGTATTTGGAGTTTTGTATAATCTACTAGATGCTCATGCACTTGTGACACCGGGTCTTGGCACACACACATTGGTAGAAGTTGGTATTTTATTATTTTTTTGGAATAAAAGTTTAACCAATGTACGTATGACTTATTAGTTGGCTTGCCTAACTGTAGTGTTGGGCACCATCACGACCTATAGGTGAAATTGGGTCGTGACAACGGACTTCCAAATAATTTTTCGGACATGCTCCTACGTCCAAAATAACCATACGGAGGTATTGGAATCATCAGAATTTGAATCCGAGGTCGTTTACACATAAGGTAAATCTTCGGTCAACTCTTTCTATTTAAACTTCAAAAATGAGAATTGTTCTTTTAATTAAATTATGAATCTTACGAAAATCAAACTCGATCACACATACAAGTCATAATACGTATTACGAAGTTGCTCGGGATATTAAGTCGTTGAATGCGGCATAAATTTCTAAAATGACAAGTCGGGTCGTTACATTCTCCACCTCTTAAACAAACGTGCGTCCTCAAACGAGCTAAGAATCTTTCTGAGGACTTTAAATTACTGAGTGTATTCTTACGCATATACTTGTGGGTGATTCTACGTTCTCGCAATTTAACACGGGTCCGACAACACCATCTCAATTGAGATTATTTCTTTTTCCCATTCTTATAAACTTTAAAGCAAAATCCCTAACTCTCCAATCATTTCCAAAATGCCTGATTTTTACAACAACGCATGGTATTAGTCTCAACTGGATATAGCAACTCGTGCCTACGCACACGTCAACTTTCTTGATAGTGTTGAAGTACTTCAAAAAAATTTTGGGGTATTACATTCTCCCCCGCTTAGGATCATTCGCCCTTGAATGAGAAGTAGAGTCCACCCTCAAACACATAACATAACTTTTTTCTTCTTTCGTACATATCAATCTCCCAAATTTTTCTAACTCCCAAATTTTTTCAGAAATTTCGGCAGAGTCTCTCCTGTAAATGGGCCTATCCGCCTGCTAGAGTAACACCAAATCAACTCCTAACAACACATCCACAACCCGACAAAACACCACAAGGTATATATCAATAACACTAATCTCAGCATTACAAGCACTGCATTATCATAATGACATCAGGACATGAAGTACATCATATGTATGCCCATTACCATATCTCTGGTCATAAAATCTGTTCATAATTAAATCCAGAATCATCAATTAATCTCATATTAACCAACACCTCGTTTCGAATTTTCACAACACTGATAATAAAATGTGAGGCATGAAGACCTTATAACTATTTACTCGAATTAACAAGTCATATTTAACGTCACCTAGGCACTCACCTCGTAGGCTAAAACTCAATAATTGCAGCACAATTATGGCACAAAAACACATAAAAGAATTATCACATAAGCCTATTAAGCATAACTCCATATTAGTACTATAGTACAAATTAAAATCCACAAAGGGAGAATTTAACTCATAAATATTTCACCACAAGGACCTCGTCCTTATATAACTTCCAGCGCGGCTCGTAGCCTAGTTTAAATATTTCTTCTTATATAAAAATGTGAGGATCTCATCCTCAACTCCGAATCACAAGTATTTTGCACATTGTGCCAACTGAAATTTTCAATTTTCTTTCTTTCTTCTTTTCAATAAATTTCGTAAATATATTTTTTTTCATAACACATAATGAACCCTTATACCGGTAGGGCATATAATTCATAAAATTGGAATAAATTATTCTGAAACACATCAAACCCACTGTAAAGAATAATAAAAGTTACTTTTGAACTTATATCCCTCAATGGTGCCCAAAAAATAAAAATGACAGACACGGGCTCACATCTTCAAATCACCCAACAGGGATAAATATATATGTGGGTCACAAAATTACGAAGCTCACCCATAAGCGGAGCATAATAGGAGGGCGAATCAAATTAAGGAAAGACATTCTTTTATAACAAATCAGGATCGTACCTGTAAAGACACCATCTGGTGTAGTAGCCTTAGCCATAATATAGCAATCATATCAACGGGCTGGGCCTCCACCTCTTAGGTGCCCTCTATCCGCATGTCCTCCACCCCTAACCGGCTATTCACGTGGAGTATTAACTGGAATAAATCTTGTAGCCTGAGTGTTCTGATGAAATCCACCCCTCCCGAGTCTAGGACAATTTCTCTCTATGTGTCTAGTACCACCACACTCATAACAACCCCTCTGCGGGTTCGGCTGCTCCCACTTAGTCGGTTCCGAATAACTGGAATAACCATTATAGGAACCTCGTGCCGGTGGTGCATTAAAGAACTTACTGGAATACCCTGAGTATTCTGAAATTGTTTCCATAACCCCGTTGATAATGAAATGTAGAATTATTAAGGACGCGGGAATACCGCAAGTCCCAACATCATCCCATACAAATATCACCTCTTAATCATATACAAGTTTAGGAGAACCTTTCAATACCATATAAATACATCTCAGGCCAAAACTCATATAACACATGACCCCGCAATCTGATCGTTGATAGAGGACTCTCTCACTTGGCACGAAGCCATAGGACACATTGTGATGATCCATAATACTAACTTCATCGCTCGTAGGACACCGGTCTTAAGACATCTCAAGCCATTTATTTGGCGCATGTCATCCTTGTGACAGTTAAACTCGCTTCCTCCAGTGCCTTGGCTACGTATGTACCCTTCGCTAAATAGAAATCCCATACGAACTATATAGTCTCTAATACCACAAACTATTTCAGATCTACATCTACCTCGTGACCCTACCACAATTGCGATGATTAGGTAATTAATTAAACCTTCTTAATATCATACTTATCAACCAGATGTCAGAACCTGCTGCACCCCAATGTGCACAACTGAATGATCTCTCAATACTTTCGCATCCTCGATCTGGATGACACATTGTAATAATGGTTGAGCAACCCTGGCTCCCTTATAACCCCTCTGCGGTATCACGAACCGTTGGCGCATAGTTGATACCGAGTGTACAATTTCATATACGAGTGGATGCAAAAGAACATAAGATATATGCTTCAAGCTGAATAAATACCGCACGATAAGGAATGAAAGAAGTGAAAAATTTTCCTACTAGCTTTGTAGCCTCTCGAAAATAAGTACAGACGTCTCCGTACCGATCCACAAGACTCTACTAAAACTAGTTAGTGACTCGTAGAACCTATGAACCTAGAGCTCTAATACCAACTTGTCACGACCCAAAATTCCACCACATGCGTTGTGATGGCACTTAGTCTCTAAGACTAAGTAAGCCGGTTTTAATTACAATTCAAGCCATTTTTTTTAAAATAGAAACTAACAACGAAAATAATTATAAATATAGCAACATTCCCAAGACTGGTAATACTGAGTCACGAACTCTAACTGAATACATGAAATGATCTCAAAGATCGAATACTCTATATTGTTTGAATAAAAATTAACAGTACGATAAAATAGAAAGACTCTAAGGAACTGCGACGACCAAGCAGCTCTACCTTAAATCCTTGCGATCTTACTTTAACTATGTTCGAGTTTGATAGCTCCAATACCCGACTCTGCACAAAACTATACAAAAGTATAGTATGAGTACACCACGGTCGGTACCCAGTAAGTATCAAGACTAACCTCAGTGGAGTAGAGATGAGGTACAGTCAAAACACTCACTAGTCTAATAACTTATGCAATATGATATACAAAATAATAGGAAACAAATAACAATAATGGCAACATAAATCAACCAGTGATATGCACAGCAAGACAACAAGAACACCATTAATATCGCTCAACAAATAATAAATACAAGTACACTCAATTAAATCAAGTCCTTCAAATAAATGTCTTTCACATATAATTCTTCCAAATAACTCTTTTCCAAATATAATTTTCTCAAATAAATATCTTTCAAATAAAATTCTTTCAATAAATCTCTTCAAATATAATTTCCTCAAATAAATATCTTTCACATACAATTCTATCATATAATACTCTTTGAATAAAAATCCTTCCAAATAAATATTTTGAATATAAGTCTTTCAATTAAAAAGTCATCATGTGACACCTCGTTTCATAATCATAAAAATACGGGTCTCAGCCCATTTTCATATTTTTCGTAAATACGGGTCGCAGCCCATTTTTATATTTCCGCGGCACTTCGTGCCCATAATTAAATCATCATATTTCTCCGGCACCTCGTGCTCACTTTTCATATTACAGCTGCACGGACAGTTTACGTGCCAATAATAAAACCATCATATTTTTTCCGGCACCTCGTGCCCACATTTCGTATCCCAATTGTACGGACAATTCACGTGCGAATATCATCATTATTTACTCACCGCACCTCGTGCCCACATTTCATTTCATAATATGCCTGGCAATAGCCACATGCTCCCAAATTCAACATAAATCAAATTGTTATCAATTTACCAACCACAAGACAAATTGCACATGGTATAAAAATAAACATAAGGAAATCACAACATCACATGAAAATCACCAACACAATAACTCCACATCATCATATATCATCCCTAACAATAGCCACCCTTATCTCTCCTATAGCCACCCTTATCACTACTATAATAGCCTCCCTTATTCCTCTGCCATGACAATATCAATAGCCACCCTTATCGCTCCTATAGCCACCCTTATCACTCTTATAATAGCCTCCTTTATCCCTCCGCCCTGACAATATCTATAGCCACTCTTATCGCTCATATAGCCACATTTATCTCTCATATACCCACCCTTTTTACTCCGCCCAGATAATATCCTAACACACATAACAACAGTGAAATGCCACCCTTATACCCACACAATATCAATAGTGGAATGCCACCCTTATATCCTCAAAATAACAACTCACACAACACAACAATTTACACGAAAATTATCACGGCAACATAACAAAATCAATTCATATTACAGTTTGCCCAATGGCCACAACCAATTCCAACGATACAACAAATCAATTAATCTTACAACAAATAGCCGAAGGCTCCACACAATGTATATAAGACCTCAAAAATAATCAACAGAGATAAAAATTACTCAGTATAGGGCAACACCTTCATTAATCCAAATTCTCAATAATTATGTAAACACCTCTCTTAAGTTCATTTAATTAATTATTTGCAGAGGGACAATCCATAATGAAATTAAATTCCAAGAATATCAAATCATCAAATTCACGGAATCCACATAAATATAAAAGTAATAATCATATCAAATTGTCATATAAAAATAAATTCAACAAACGTGAATTTAAGCATGGCAAATGGATGATTAAATAAATGCCACAGTTATCCAATTTACTACACAATAATGCCTAAGACTTTAGCCCAATAAATTTTACACATATATGTCCGAGTACGTACTCCTCACCTCGAGGCACATAAGACTCGATGCCTAAGGGGTAATTCTCCCACTCGAGGTTAGGCAACACTCTTACTTTTTTTGAAGTTAAGCCGATATTCCAAAATAGCCTTCTTGCTTGAATTAACCTCCGGACAACTCAAATATATCCAAATTAATTGTATAACTTCATTAAAATTCATCGAAAATAATTCCGGATAATAAAACGTCGACTTAGAAATTTATCCCAAAAAAAAAGTCAACAAAAGTCAACGCGGGGCTCGCCTTTTGGAACCGGCAAAATTTTCATAAAATTCGAACACCCATTCCGATACGAGTTCAACCATACCAATTTTATCAAATTCCAACAATAAATTATCCTACAAATCTTGAATTTTCGTTTTTGGAAGATTTTTCAAAAATCTTGATTTCTTCCATTTAAATCTGAATTAAACGATGAATATAACCATAGATTTATGCAATATAATCACTTTCGGATATAGAACACTTACCCCAGTCGAAGTCGTGAAGAAATCCTCAAAATCACCCAAGAACCGAGCTCCAAAAATCCCAATCGAAATGAAGAAATGACATATTTTCAATACTTAAGTTTCTGCATAGGTTCGCATTTGCGGACAAAAAATTTGCATTTGCGAATGAACAGTGTTTTCGCATTTACGGATGAACAGAATTTTTGCATTAGCGAATAAACAGTGTTTTCGCATTTTTTGCAAATGAACATTGTTTTCGCATTTGCGAATGAACAGTACCGCACCAGAAACCAGCAAAACCCAATCTTCTCTGAAATGATCCGAAACTCATCCGGAATCTCCCGCACAAAAATCATATATAAATTTTAATCATAAAGCACGCCACGGACTTGCTCGCGCACTCAAAATACTGAAAAGAGGTCGTCTTGACCCGATATTGACCATGGTCAAACTCCCTAATTTCTTAACTTTACTAATCTCTCAACTAATGAACCAAAAATACACCTAAGCCCCTCGGGACCCGTCAAATTATACCAACAAGTCCTAAAATATCATACGAACTTAGTCGAAACTTCAAATTACATCGAGCAATGCTAGAACCACGAATCATACCCCAATTCAAGCTTAATGAAACTAAGAAATTCCAACTTCTACATTTAATGTCGAAACCTATCAAATCATGTCCAATTGTCCTCAAATTTTGCACACAAGTCATAAATGACATAAATGGACATATATAAATTTTCAGAACTGTATTACGACCCCGATATCAAAAAGTCAACTCCCCGGTCAAACTTTCCAAAAATTCTATTTTCGCCATTTCAAGCCAAATTTCACTACGGACTTCTAAATAATTTTCTGGACACGCTCCTACGTCCAAAATCACCATACGGAGCTATTGGAATTATCAGAATTTAAATCCGAGGTCGTTTACACATAAGTCAAATCTCCGGTCAACTCTTTCCATTTAAACTTCAAAAATGAGAATTGTTCTTTTAATTAAATTTTGAATCTTCTGAAAACCAAACTCGATCGCACATGCAAGTCATATTACGTATTACAAAGTTGCTCGGGATATTAAGTCGTTGAATGGGGCGCAAATTATTAAAACGACTAGTCGGGTCGTTACAGTTTTATATACTACTTAATGATATTTTACCTTGTAGTTGTATAAGGTAAAAAAACAATTAATTTAAAGTACTAAATATTAGGTTTTCCTACATATTAAATAAGGAAAGATTTAAATATGTAAAAAAATAATTGTTTTTAGAGTCCAAAATATTTGGAAAGTAATATAAACACTTAGTCTTTCTCTATTTTTATTTTTTTTATCTTTACTAATATAATATTAATTGGTTATAATCTTAGTACATAGAAGAATTCAAATCTACAATAAGTAATAGCTATTTTTACTTACTATCAGTGGGTATTTTTCACTTTTAGTATTGTTTATCTTTTACAAAACTATTTTGTTACATAATTCAATTAAGAAAATAGTTTGCACAATATATTTAATATAATGATTTTACATAAAGTTCAAATAAGAAAGTATGTAATGCGTAAAATTTAGTTAATTTAAAACTCATAAATATTAGGAAAAGACTTAAATTCTCGAGGAAAAGGGTATTGCTACTAATTAAAGACGTCCAAAATCAAACAAATTGATTTTTGTTAACTATATCGTATGGAAAGTTAATTACCTATTAGTTTAATAACAAACTTTGAATTGAATATCATAATAAGAATTTAAAAGTGCATGCCTAAACTATGCATATCCGATTTTGAATATGAAATATATATTACCTATTTATAAGTAGAAATATATTTGCTTTTGAATTCCTAAATATTAGGGCAGTTCAAATAAGGAATGATTCAACGGAAAATGGCCAAAAATGCCCTAACATATTGTAAATGGCTCATAAATATCTTATGTTAACCTTTTGGTCCACAAATACCCTCAACGTTTTAATTTGGCTCAAATCTATCCTTTTATTTAACGGACCATCAATTACAAAATCTGAGACTTTACAATATCCACGTGGCATGTTATAAACATGCCACATGTATTTTTCAATAATAACATTAAACCCACCCGTCTGTTTAAAAGTACCCAACCCGCCAACCAGTTGATTTCGAGCCAATTGGTTGTACCAACCTTTGGTTTGAAGCACGAAAGTTTGACCCTAAATCGCCTATTTCGTCACTTCAACGGAAATAACATATGTTTTTGGTAAAATTGTAACGACCCAACCGGTCGTTTTAACTTTTAGAACCACATTCCCTTGAATAAAACTTTTCGTATGTGCTTTAATGATTTATGACTTGAGGGGATGGTTGGTTCGAGATTTAGAAGTGTTTGGGTTGAAATCGGAACACATGGTTCCTTAAGTTGGCTTTAAAAGGAAAAGTTTGATTTTGATTAACATTTTATGCAAACATACTCGGATCAGTATTTTGATAGTTTCGGTGGGTCCGTATCGTGATTTGGGATATGAGCGTATGCCCGGAATCAAATTCCGAGGTCCCTAGCCCGAGATATGGAATTTTGATGAAAATGATTAAAATGTTTAAGTTCAAATAGTGATCGGATGTCTAATTATATGAAAATGACCCTGGAATAGAATTTTGATAATTCTAACAGCTCTGTATGGTGATTTTGGGCTTAGGAGCATGTTCGAAATTTTATTTGGAAGTCCGTAGTTAAATTAAGCTTAAAATGACTAAAAACAAGAATTTAAGTTTGGAAGTTTGACCGAGTAGTTGAATTTTTGATACTGGAGTCGGAATCCAGTTCCGAAAATTTTTATAGCTCTGTTATATCATTTATGACTTGTGTGTAAAATTTGAGGTCAATCAGAGTTGATTTGATAGGTTTCGACATCAAATGTAGAAGTTGAAAATTTTAAGTTTCATTAAGCTTGAACGGGAGCATAATTCGTGGTTTTAGCATCGTTTTATGTGATTTGAGGTTTCAAATAAGTTCGTATTATATTTTAGGACTTGTTGGTATATTTGGTTGAGGTCCCGAGGGCCTCGGGTGAGCTTCGGATGGTTAACGGATTAAAAGTTGGACTTAAAACAGCTGCTGCAATTTTTCCTTTCTGCTGGAAATTCTGGCCCAAAATCGAGGCCCAAGATCGAGCTCACAAGATCGAGGCTGAGGATCAAGGCCATGGATCGAGGGCTGCCTAGGCAGAATTATAAAAGAGGGCATTCGTCCCATTCACCATTTTTACAAATTGGAGCTTGAGCAGAGGCGATTTTTGATAGATTTTCAAGAAAAGACATTGGGGTAAGTGATTCTAACTTGGATTTGGTCTATAAACATAAATATATCATTGTTTTCACCATTTAATTAGTGTTTTGAGATTGATATTTGGAAAATTTTAGAAATTTCATAGAAACGATTTTTTGAGATTTCGATATCGATTCAGAGTCGGATTTGAGTGAAACTGGTATGGTTGGACTCGTAATTGAATGGGTTGTCGGATTTCATAACTTTCACCGGATTCTGAGATGTGGGACCCACTGATAAATTTTTAATTAATTTCGGGATTTTTATTAAAAATATAGTATTTTCTTATAGAATTGATTCCTATAATTTTTAGTGATTATATCGAATTATTTTGGCTAGATTCGAGCCAGACAAAGTTGGATAATCGTGAAAAAGGCCTTATAGTGGACTAAATTGGAGCAAAACGAGGTAAGTCTCTTGTCTAATCTTGTGAGGGGAAAATTACCCCGTAGGGATTAAATTGAATAATTGTTGCTAATTGCGGGGGCTACGTACGCACGAGGTGACGAGTGTCCGTGCATCGCTACTATTAATGCTAAAGTCCGGGTAGTTTAGGACTCAAAACATGAATTACTTGTGTGAATTGTATTCTTTATTAATTAAAATATTTGATGTATATATTGTGAATTGTTATGAAAAGTAGAAAAATATGAAATTTTCATATGCTTAATTTTTTTTAGATTAATTAATTATTGAAATAAATTGTTATCCTCTCGAATAAATTTTACAATAAATACTCTTATTCCGGAGATACATAAGAAAATGTTCTCATTTCTTGTAGATCGGGCCGAACGCCTCGGCAGGGTAGATGCATCTATGGATCGTGTCGCACGTCCCTCGGCAGTGTACACAAAACTCTGGATCGGGCCGTACGACCTCGGCAGAAATCGAGCTTAATAATAATAATAATTACACGATACTTGGACAGTTTATTACAGCTTGTAAAGCTATTTGATAAATTGAAAATTTATTGAAATTGAATTACAGCTTGTAAAGCTATTTGATACAAGCTATTTGATATATTGGAAATTTATTGAAATTGAATTGCAGCTTGTAATGCTATTTGATAAATTGAAATTGAAGGATTTAATTAATAGATTAGAAATTATTTGAATTGAAGGAATTTTATTAATATATTGAGAATTATTAGAATTGAAGGAATTTAATTACTTTTGTTGGTTCAATAAAATTATTGTTAACTCTGTGAATCACGTTGATATAAATATTTCTATTTTCATGATTATTTAATATTATTGACCCATAGTGAGTGTCATAGTCGGCCATCTCGTCTCTACCTCTTCGAGATTAAGCTTGATACTTACTGGGTACACGTTATTTTCGTAATCATACTGTACTTGCTGCATATTTTATTGTGCAGGTACATATATGTATAGCGGCCTTGTGGGCGCATAGGTGTGGTTAATAATTGTGGGAACATAGGTGAGCTGCATTCTATATTACGATCTGCAGCTAACAGAGTCTCCTTCAGAGTTATTATATTTTTCTATCTAATTTGTATTCTAGATAGATGATGTATTTTATTTTAATTCCCTAGTAAATGCTCAAGCACTTGTGACACCGGGGTTTGAGACGATTATGGGTTGCACTGTATTGGAATTTTTTAAAGATATTAGTACGTTTTTGGTAAATGTCATATTCTGCTATTTAATTGAGGGGAACAACTATGACTTCAAAAATATTAAAATGAGAATTTATTTAGTATTTATTGTTGGCTTGTCTGACAGCGGTGTCCGGCGCCATCACGACCTATAGGTGAAATTTGGTCGTGACAAAAATGTACAATAGTGGGGGTTAAATTTTTTCACTGGGGAATGGGTAAGGGGATAATCTGTCTGGCAGTTGAGGAGTGGACTGGGTACTATTAAACAAACGGAGTTTAATTTTATTAATAAGAAATACACATGGCATATTTATAACGTGCGAGGTGACTGTTGTAAAGTATTAAATTTTGCAATAGATGGTCCGTTAAATATAATAGCATATTTGAGCCAAAATAAAACGTTAAGGGTATTTATAAACCAAAAGGTTAATAGAGGGTATTTATGAGCCATTTCCAATACGTTAGGAGCATTTTTGGCCCTTTTCCGAAGATTCAATAACAAAAAATTTAGTTGATTTACTATCCCAAAAAAGTAGCAAAATAATTAAATTATAATTTTGTCTAATGTAAATACTATTTTTAAAGGGTAAAAAAGGCAAATGACATTTCGCTAAGGATTTCGTGCTTTTAATATAGTATATATAGATATAGATATAGATAGATAGATAGATAGATAGATAGATAGATAGATAGATAGATATATTAGTTTATTTTGATAGACGACCCCTTAAAGTTGGTTCCAAATTTCATTTTAACACCTTAACTTAGTCATTTTCCTATTAAATACTTAATCTTAACATAAATTGTGCCTATTAGATACAAATGCTGAGGTGGCAAAGTGAGTATATCACACTTCTTTTTGAGAGCGTGGATACAAAATATTGAGTGTCAATTGAAGATTAGGCTATAATTTTTCTTCCATCTCCTTTATTTGGCTTCTCTGCATATATCACCCCACCACGCCACCTCCATAGCCACTGTTTTCATCACTACCTCATTCTCATCTCCATCGTTTTGGCAAATTCCACCACATGTACTTTCACAGCATAAGCACCTCCATCTTCCACCGAACTATCACTGTGAAAATCACTTCGAACTCCACCACCTCTCCACCATTAGAAACAAAATTTCGCATCATAATATCAAAACTTCCCTGCTTCTTCAAACAATTCCAGACCAGATACCCCCAAATTCGCAATTTCAAGCTGGTAATTTATAAATTTCTCATTAAAGAAGAAATCAAAACACCAACATAATAATACCCAGATAAAATTGAAAAATAAAAATAACAGAGGATAAAGAATTGAAATAGAGAACAAATTTCTTCAAGGATTGGCGTCTTGTTTTAGGACAAAAAAAGTTCTTGGGAAGTTCCACCGGAAAAGTAGCCAGTAAGACTCCATTAATGGAGTATGATCATGGATTTAAAACAAATGACAGTGATAGACTTTTGCCGGAGGAACCAGAGGGGTCAACGACACCGGTGTGGAATTTCACCTACTGTCGTTCTCTAAGACAAATAATAGAAAAAAATGGTTAAAAGAGAGAGTTTACTAATGAGAGAGATTTGACAGAGAAAGGGGTAGAGTGATGATTGGGAGGGGGTCATTTAGAGAAGAAGACGATGGGAGAGGCAAGGTGGAGATAGAAAAAAGTTTATATTTTTTGGGGGTATATTGTTAATATATTATTTGGGTTAAATACAAGTGTTGTTATTTGATTTGTTTTTTTGGCCACGTCATCGCGCTTGACTTCATGTTACTTTTGTTTACTGGTGGTTAGACGATGGCCTAATAGGTACAGTTTATGTTGGGATTAAGTGTTTAATAGGAAACATTTTAGTTTGAGGTGTCAAAATGGAATTTGGAGCCGGGGCTCTCTATGTATTTGGCCTATATTATATATAAGTAAAGTTGTTTAGACGAAATAATTACATGGAAAACTAATAAGATTCTTTAGTGGTAAAGAAAAAAGAATTTATACTAAACGGGAATTGGCCAACTCGCCTTATTTCTACGATTAAAATTTAGCAAAAGAAGCAATTAAGCTCGAGCAGAAATTAAGACTGAAACAAAAATTTGGCCTCATAGCAATTAATATTACGGTAATTAAAAGTAGAATATACCGAATTGTTTCTTCCCTTCGCGCAGGCCACACCATTATCAACTATAATTTGCCAAGAGATTGATCCCATTCCCAAGTTGGCTAACACACTGGTATGCCACTAAAGCATATCCAAATTCCATACTCCCTTCGGTCTACAATAAGGGATCATTTTACTTTTGGCACATCCATTAAGAAAATACAAACTCATAGAGAAAAAAATGTATTCACTAAATTAATATTAATTAATTGTTACCTTGACACATTGGAATATGTAAATAAGGATAATTTTTTTTAAAAATAAAATTAATTCATTCTTGATTATGTAAATGAACACTTGTTTGAACCAAAATAAAAAGGTAAAATAATCACTTATTGTAGATCGAAGGGAGTAATATTTTTTATTCGTAGACTAGTAACATATGATTACAATACATAATTGATATGCGAAAAATATAACCCTTACATTTTAATACAATGAGTATAAAGTATGGTTTGTCATATGTATATGTATGTGTATATGTATATGGACTAGTATCTATGAACGTGCTTGCATGTTAATAATGACACGTGATGGTTTAAATATTTATTTATATGAAGGAACAACAAAAATTAATTAATGAGAGAAATTTTATGTATAATAATACAACAATCATCTAAATAACGAAAAATATTATTACATTAGCATAATACGTGAATTCAAATTGAAATGACATCATCAAAACTTACACAAATGATCAATTTACTCATATTAGTTAGATAATTATGTATCATAGTTTAAAAGTATTTAATGTGATGGTATCTTACCGAACACTTCTTTGTATATGTTTCCTTCTAATGTTGTGGTTGTTCTGCCATAACCATAACTCTTGTTGTCGATATTGATAACACTCTTGAAAGTGAACATATAGTTGCTCGTACAAGAAAACATATTGCGGTAAATATAGTCCAATATTTAGGATGTTTGTCCTTGTGCTTTATTTATTATTATAATTGCAAAATATAAACATATTGAAAATTATTTTCACACAAATTTAAAAGGTTATTCTTTAATTTCGGAAGATGAAAGTTGAATTCAAGGATAAACATATACTTAGAAGTATTGACCAGTATTATAATTTTTGCATGTATGACGTTATTGTCAAAATTTCTATATACCATATGTATGCTATTACATAAGCTATTTGGCACAAGATTTTCAGTAGCATTACGGGCATATTTTTCTTCATAATCAACATGTATGCAACGGAAGATCAATTTTAACTTAGCCTATTATATATACGGTGATACTAACATACGTAAAAAATAATAAACTTGACAACAAATATGTATGGTAGAAGGACATTTGGTATTAAAGTATTTAAGTATTTTTCTTTGTAGTAATTGTTGGTATCATCTTCTACTAAGTCAAAAATTTAAAAATATTTTGCAATCAATTTTTTATTTAGTTGATCGACATATTCATTTCTGCTAGCTAAGATTGCTTTTTAATTTCTATCATTCAATTTGCACAAATTGCATTTTAATCTAATGATGAAAATATTTCCCTTATTAAATGCATTTTTATTACCATTGGGGCTAATAACCAAGTATTCTGGAAGAACCAAATCATCTTTTATATCCGACATGAAGCAATAAATCACTGAATACTGGATCTGTTCTTAATTTATATTTCTTCTCAGTTGAATCTTTTTCATTTGAGACCATAAGTATAATTTTGGCAAGTTAGCTTTTACAGTCTCTACTTTCGTCGATTTTGGAACTACTGGTAGTACTTGACAGAAATTACCTTCCAAACCATTAATTTTCCACTAAGTTGTTCATTGATATCCAATTTATCTCTAGAACTCCGAGCAATTGTTTCGATCGTTTGACACTTCTCCATAAGCGTTTCATCTCTTCATCTCATATTATCAATTTTTCTTATAAATTTAGCATTATTGCTCTGCTTTGATATATTTGTGATGGTTATTTCAGTTATTTGAAGAGGTGTATCAAATCTAAAGTGAGTGGTCTCATAATAAAATCGTTGTTGGTACACTACTTGTTATTATTGCTGACAGTATCACGTCTCGTGATCTGACATTTGCAAGTAATTGACACAAAATATATTTCGATTCCATCGAAGGCATCTACAAAGGATAATCCAGCTATACCAGAGTCGACTCTTTATAGTATAGTCTTGAAAACTTGTTCTTGTTCAGGATTTTGTTTTGATTGTGCTTCTTCAGACACTTGGATGGCCTTTTAATTCTTAATAATATACTAACCTCTTTTTACTTTTTGTTCTAATATTTTTAATCTTTAACGCTCTTGTTATGGAATAAATCTATGTACCCTAAAATTTTTATTAAATTAAAAAATAATTTTACTCATAATTGAATTGGATTCTCTAGCTAAATAATTAATTGAAAGAATTAATTATTTGGTCTTAACATAAAAAATAATTTATTTTATGTTGATTCAAATTTTTAATATTAGTTCATCTTTTGTTTTGAATATTTAATCTTAATTATAATTTTATCCTCGCATAAATTTTATTTTCAAAGAGTAAAAAGATCGATCTAACGTTCTACTTTTAGATCTTTATATATACATAATCATTAGTGGTATTGATTCTTATCATCCATTTTTCTTTCTCTTTCTCACACATTTATATTCTTAAATATTTTCTTAGTTGTTATTTAATAATTAGGCATATTTTTTAATATTACATAAAAAATTGATAAGAAAAAAATTATTTGAGTAGGAAAATATTTCAAATATAAGATAAAAATATATTATCATGGGGATATTTTTTTTCTCAATTTACACACTTTTTGCAGTCCATTTAACATTACTTTTATTGTTTCTTGGTATTGGACATTATGGAGTGGTAATATATTTCAAACACGGAGAATTCTTATAAAATTAATTTTATTAAACCTTTCCGCATATTGTTAATAAGAATTTAATAGAAAAAAATTTATTAATTTTAAAATCTTATATATTAAAAAACTAACTGTAACGACCCGACTTGTCGTTTTAAGAATTTACGCCACGTTCAATGACTTAAGATTTCGGGCAGCTTCAAAATATGTATTATGACCTGTGGGTGTGGTCGATTTTGATTTACTAAAGATTTGAAATTTAATTAAACGAACAATCCTTAATTTGAAGCTTAAATGGAAAGAGTTGACCGGAGAGTTGACTTTTGAGAAAATGACTCCGGAATGAAATTTTTTAATGGTGTCAATAGCTCCGTATGGTAATTTTGGACTTAGAAGTGTGTCGGAAAAATTATTTAGAGGTCTGTAGTGGAATTAAGCTTGAAATGCTGAAAGTTGAATTTTTGGGACGTTTGACCGGGGGGGTTGACTTTTTGATATCGGGGTCGAAATATTATTCTGAAAATTTGAATAGCTTCGTTATGTCATTTATGACTTGTGCGCAAAATTTGAAGTCATTTCGGATTGATTTGATATGTTTCGGCACAAGATATAGGATTTGAAAGTTCAAAATTCATAGATTTTGATTTGAGGTGCGATTCGTCATTTTGATGTTGTTTGATATGATTTAAGGCCTCGAGTAGGTCCGTGTTATGTTATGGAACTTGTTGGTATGTTCGGACGGGGTCCCAAGGGCTTCGGGTGAGTTTCAGATGCTTAACAAATCGAATTTGGATTTGGAGGAGGAACTGAAGCAGCTGGGCTGCTAGTGTGATCGAACCTGCGCGAAAAAAGGCCGCAGGTGCTAGCTCGCGGATGCGAGAAATGAGTCACGGAAGCGAAAAATTCATGGGCTGGCCAGGCACCGCGGATGCGAAAACCCCTGGGCAATACAAAAACAGAGGGGTTCCGAGCTTTTGCCATTTTTGGGCATTTCAAGCTCGGGTTGGACGATTTTTTAGCAAGGTTTTCACGGGAAAACTTGAGGTAAGTCCCTTGTGATCATTTCTACTCCATAATATTGAATTATCATCGAATAATCCGATTAGATTACATATTTTTGAGGTATAAATCGGGGGTTTGAACTTAGGGATTTGAAAATAAAAAATTAATATTTGGAGGTCGAGTTTTTATTGGAATTCGATAAAATTGGTATGGTTGAACTCGTATCGTAATGGGTGTTCAGATTTCATGAAAATTTTGTCGGGTTCCGAGGGGCGGGCCCGAGTTGACTTTTGTTGACTTTTTAGAATAAAATTTAAGTCGACGTATTATTATCCGAAATTTATTTCCGATGAATTTTAATGAAGTTATACAACTAATTTGGATAGATTTGAGATATCTGGAGGTGAATTCAAGCAAGAAGGCTATTTTGGAATATCGACCTAACTTCAAAAAGGTAAGTGTCTTGCTTAACCTCGAGTAGTGGAATTACCCCTTAGGCATTAAGTCTTATGTGCAATTTGTGTAATTGAAAATCATTTACGCGAGGTGACGAGTACGTACTTGGCTTATATGTGTAAAGTTTATTGAGTTAAAGTCCTGGGTATATTGTGTGGTAAGTTGGGTAATTGTTGGTATATATTTAATCAACTAATTGTCGTGCCTAAATACTTACTTGAATTGTTGAATATTCCTCGTAATTTCTCAACCTCAAAAGGAGTTTAGATAACCTATATCCTAGTTGACTTGCCATTATTTGAAATTATTTGACTCGTGTTGGCTTCTTATTGTTGACTTGAATATTGTGGAATCGTTGCTACATTTTGTTTTGTTTTCCCTTATTAAGTTGTTCTCCTTGTGCCTAGCAATCTTTACTGTGGTTATTCTTTGTGAATGAGTTCTACCGTTCTTGTGATTTAAGTTCTTGAGTTGATTTGTTCGCCGTACTTTGCATCTCTGTCATTGTTGCTTTTGTACTTGTTGTGGTGATGTACGAGGTTTCTATCGTGTTATAGTTGTTATCTCTGTTGTTTGCTCTGTATATTTAAATTGGGACTATGGACGTATTCCGGGAGATCCCCCAGTACTACATATTTAAATTGGGACTACGGACGTATTCCGGGAGATCCCCCAGCACTGCATATTTATTTTGGAACTACGGACGTATTCCGGGAGATCCCCTCGTACTGCATAATTAATTCGGGACTACGGGACGGTATCCCGGTAGATTCCCCTGTGGTTATATCTGTGTTCGGAGCTGCTAATCTTCCATGCTTAGGTGTCACAGGGTGACTTATACTCGAAGGATATTACTTAAAAAGTTTATATTTGAAAAGTATTTATCTTGAAAGAACTATGTTTGAAGGCTAATTATTTGAAAAGTTTATATTTGAAAGGTTTTTATCATGAAAGAATTGTATTTGAAAGATATTTATTTGAGGAAATTATATTTGAAAAGATTTATTGAAAGAATTATATTTGAAAAAAATAAAGAATTGTATTTGAAAGATATTTATTTGAGAAAATTATATTTGAAAAGATTTATTGAAGGAATTATATTTGAAAAAAATAAAGAATTGTATTTGAAAAATATTTATTTGAGGAAATTATATTTGAAAAGATTTATTGAAAGAATTATATTTGAAAATAATAATAATTATTATTATTATTATTTGAGAAAATTATATTTGAAAGAGAGTTATCTGGAAGAATTATATGTGAAAGACATTTATTTGAAGGATTTAATTTAATTGGGTGTAATTGTGTTTATTAATTGTTGAGTGATATTAATGGTATTCTTGTTGTCTGTTGTACATATCACTGGTTATTTTATCCTTCCCTTATTATTATTTGTTTCCTATTATTTTGAATATTATATTGCACAGGTTATTAGACTAGTGGGTGTCTTGACTGTACCTCGTCTCTACTCCACTGAGGTTAGTCTTGATACTTACTGGGTACCGACCGTGGTGTACTCATACTATACTTCTGCATATTTTTGTGCAGAGTCAGGTATTGGAGACATCAGATTTGAGAATAGTTAAAGCGGAATCGTAAGGACTCAAGGTAGAGCTGCTTGGTCATCGCAGTCCCTTGGAGTCTTTTCATGTCATTGTACTGTTAATTTTAATCAAACAGTATTGTATATTCGGTCCTCGTAATCATTCCATGTATTCAGTTAGAGTTCATGATTCAGTACTACCAGTCTTGGGAGGTTGTGTATTGTAATTATTTCCGCTGTTAGATTTTAATAATAATAAAAAAACAAATGGCTTCAAAATGTAATAGAAATCGACTTACCTAGTCTTAGAGACTAGGTGCCATCACGACGCATGTGGTGGGATTTTGGATCGTGACACTAACATAGAATGTATTGTAGTCCAAAAAAATAAGTTATTACAGTTATGTCCATTCTCTATGAGTACTTGTGTTTAATATTTTAGAGATATTTTGGTCTATCAATATTGTACTCGTGCTATAATATATAGGCTCTCCTTTTCTAAAAGTTAGTAATAGAATTTTTTAAGAAGTATATCCTAAAAGTAATAGGATTTACATGACTAAAAATATGTGTCTATCCCGAAAGTAATTATACTAAAAGGAAACCTAACATGTTCCTAAATGTATTATGTTTACACGATAACATGTAGTATAACATGTCTATGCCCGAAATTAATTATACTAATAGTATTCATGCAGGATTCCTAACATGTAGTATTATATCCTAAAACTAATAGGATTACAAGGCTAGTATTTAGAATTCCAGTTATGTCCTTTTATTGTGAGTTATTGTGCTTAATATTATATGGTTATTTTTGTAAAACGACATTGTATTCATACTTTTATAATAATATAGATAGATTATTGTTCAACGACATATTTGTCTTTATAAATATTTTAATCTATTATAAATTATAATGTTCATTTCTTATCGCATATTTTATCCTGGACAAAATGACACATAACTTATTATATAAGCCATGTGACACTAATATGCATATTTTAATAAATTAAATTAAATTTGCATTATTAATAAAAAATTTATATGAAAAATCAAATAGTTTTTTCCTACAAGGATAATACATTAATACTAATAATTTAATGTATTTTTTTTTTATGTAAATTCTATGTTGAGATTATTCTTTTTGTCATAACGTTTGGTACAATATCGTTTATGCTAACAATCACATTATCGAAAAATCTTATATACACTTATACACATGCAACAACAACAAGTTCGGTCATTTTCCACAAGTGGGGTTTGGGGAGGGTAAGATATATGCAACCTTACCCCTACCCCGGAGGACAGAAAGCCTGTTTTCGATAGACCCTCGACCGAAGAACGAATGAAAAAAAGTAATAGCAACAAGTAGAAATAACAACATGATAAAAAGACCGAAGCCAAGAAAGTAGTTAAACATCTAGGTAGTAATAGCAAGTTATGATTAAAAGGATATCATACTAGCACTAATGCTAGTGAACTGAGTAAGACAAAAAGAAATGCTCGACTACCTACTAGACTTCTACCCTAATCTTTGACCTTTACACCCTCCTATATAGGGTCATATCCTCAGTCAGCTCCAATTGCGCCATGTCTCGCCTAATAAACTCTCCCCAAAATTTTTTAGGCCTACCTCTACCCCTCCTGATACCCACTAAGGCCAACCTCTCGCACCTTCTGATTGGGGCTTGTATACTTCTCCTCTTAACATGCCCGAACCTTCTTAACATCACCTCCCGTGTTTTATCCTCCATAGGAGCCACTCCCACCTTATCCCGAATAACTTCATTCCTAATTTTATCCAACCTGGTATGCTCACACATCCACCTTAACATCCTCATCTCGGCTATTTTTATCTTCTGGACATGAGGGTTACTGACATGCCAATATTTTGCTCCATACAACATAGCCGGTCTAACTACAACATTGTAGAACTTACCTTTACGTCTCAGCGGTACATTATTATCACACAAGACACCGAAAGCGAGCCTCTACTTTATCCAACCTGCTCTGATACGGTGTGTGACATCATCATCAATCTCCTTGTTACCTTGTATTATAGATCCAAAGTACTTGAAACTACCTCTCTTGGGAATGACTTGTGTATCAAGACTCGCCTCCATATCCGCTTCCCGGGTAACGTTGTTGAACTTACACTCCAAGTATTCCGTCTTGCTCCTGCTCAACTTGAAATTCCTAGACTCTAGTGTTTGCCTCCAAATCTCCAGCCTCTCGTTAACACTACCCCGCGTCTCGTCAATCAAAACTATGTCATCAACAAATAACATACACCATGGCATATTTACTTGCATGTGTCACGTTAATGCGTCAATCGCTAAGGAAAATAGAAATAGGCTAAGAGCTAATCCCTGGTGTGTAACGACCCGACCGGTTGTTTTGAGTATTTACGCTCCTTTCAACTATTTAAAGTCTTGAATAACTTCCTATGAGGTATTATGACTTGTGTGAATTGTCGGTTTTAATTTTTAAGGATGAATTTTACGAGGTATTAGCTTGGAAGAATGAAATTTCATGTTGGAAATTTAGTTGAAAAGGTTGACCGGATGTTGACGTATGTGTAGTGACCCGGAGAAATTTTACTAAGGAAATTAAGGTTTGGTGGTGCCGAGCCGCGGTTCGGACCTTTTGGGTTGAACAATGCGCCGATGTGTAAAGGAAAATTTTGTCGGAAAAAGGGGCATTTCTGCGATCACTATGCGGTCGCAGAATCACTCTGCGGACCGCATAATGGTCGCAAAGTGGTTTAGGAGAGGGGCAAGATTTGAGAAAAATCTGCGGTGCACTATGCGACCGCATAACAAGTATGCGGACCGTATAATGACCGCAGACCGGATTAGTAATGCCCAGCTTTGGAGGCTAAATTATGCGGCTAGTATGCGGACCGCATACCTGTTATGCGATCGCATATGCGGTCACTTAACTGCGTCGGAGCTTCAATTCTTTCTAATTTTTGACCCGACCCAACTTCGATTTATAACCCTTGAAGCTCATTTTTTAGCCAAAAATCTGATATTCTAGAGAGAGGTGAGAGCAATTTAGAGAGAGAAAGTGAAGGCTTAGTCATTTATCCATCAATTCGTATTCAAGGTTTGAAGATTTCACAAATATCTTGCTAGGGCTTCAAAGAGGTAAGAATTTCTTTCCTCAATCCTTCAATTTCGGGTTTGGAGTAAAGATGAGTGATTAATAGTATGATTCTTGGGTGTAGAGTATCATGTATACATACCAACAAGGTTGTGGAAAGATTGTTAAGTTTAAATGGGTAAGATTGCGTTGAAAATGGTAGAAATCTTCATAGACTTTAATTGAAGATTTGAGGGTCGAGTTGATGTCGGATTTTGGTGAAATTTATATGGTTGGACTCGTGATTGGATGGGCGTTCGTATTCTGTAACTTTTGTCGGGTTCCGAGATGTGGGCCATACAGGTAATTTTTGAGTTAATTTCGGATTTTATTAGAAAAATTAGTATTTTCTTATGGAATTAATTACAATAATTTGTATTGACTGATTCGAATTAATTGTGGCTAGATATGAGGCTTTCGGAGATCAATTCTCGTGGAAAGGGCATAACGGAATAAAGAATTACACGGTTTGAGGTAAGTAGCAGTTTTAAATCTGGTCCTGAGGGTATTAAACCCCGAATTTTGGTATCATTTGATTATTTTGGAGGTGACGAGCGTGTGGGCGTGCACCGAGGGGATTGTGACTTGGTCCGTCCCGGGAAACTTTAAAGTTGAATAATTTATTGTTAGCTATATGCCCTCTATGTGTTGATAAAATTTGACTGTAAATCATGTTAGAAATTATGCTTAGGCTATGTGATAGTATTGTTGGGACCCACAGAGGTTGTGTACTTGTTGAATTACCTACGAAATGCTATATTTACTCAGTTTCAGTTTTTACTTGCACATTTTATCTCAGTCTATGTTATTATTATTGATACGTCATATCATTGTTGTTTGGGCTGATTTCTTGATTATTAGGAGCCCGAGAGGCTGGAGAGATTTATGATTGAGGGAGGCCGAGGGCATGATTGTGAGGATATTTTATGCATCGGGGCTGCACGCCTGTAGCAGGCCTTATTGGCTTATTATTGCACGTGAGTTGGCCGTGCAACACGTGAGTTGGCCGTGCGGATCCTTATATTATTATTGCACGTGAGTTGGCCGTACAGCACGTGAGTTGGCCGTGCAGATCCAGATATTTATATTATGGCACGTGAGTTATCCGTGCTTATAACACTTGGGCTGTAGGAGCCCCTCGTGAGTCTGTACATCCCCAGTGAGCGCGGGTACCCATTGAGAGTGAGTGATGAGGGCTGGGAGCCCAGAGAGTGATTGTTGTCCTAAGAGGTTGTACTTGATTTTCATTTATTGTTGCACTTAGTTTCTATTTGTAATTGTTGTGAAATCTCTGAAAGATTGTTGATATACGGATTACATGAACAGGAACTGTATAAAAATTGATTTGACATTAAACTGCCAGATTTGATAGCATGTCTATTCTTTGCTGGAATTACTGGAAGTGAACCATAACTGTGTAGCTCGTTATTATCTTCAGTTCCTTATTTATTATTGTTACTTGCTGAGTTGGTTCTACTCACACAGTCACACTACATCCTGCACTTCGTGTGCAGATCGAGGTGTTCCCGGTCATAGCGGGTGTTGATCCTTTCGCGCAGTTGAATTTTAGGAGATTTTGAGGTAGCTGCCGTATTCCGCAGACCTTGTCTCTCCTTCTCTATCTCTTTGTTCACTATATTTGGTCTCAGACTATTATAGACTATATTTTCTAGACTTGTATTCATATTGACACCAGGTTTTGGGGAGTGTTTGTATTCTATTTAAGTATTATATTTTCAATCTTGAGAGAAATTGTGGTTTATTGAGATTTTCGGCTTGCCTAGTATTGAGATAGGCGCCATCACGACGGGTGAAATTTTGGGTCGTGACATGGTGCAACCCCATCACAACCGGAAAAGTATTCCGAGTCTCCTCCCGTTGTCCTAACCCGAGTCTTAGCTCCATCATATATGTCCTTAACCACCCTAATATAGGCTACTAGGACCACTTTAGCCTCCGAGCATCTCCAAAGCACCTCTCCCGGGACTTTGTCATAAGCTTTTTCTAGGTCAATGAACACCATATGCAAGTCATTCTTTATCTCTCTCTATTGTTCCACCAATCTCCTCATAAGGTGAATGGCTTCCCTAGTCAAACACCCCGACATGAAACCGAGCTGATTCTCAGAGATGGACACACTGTTCCTCACCCCCACTTCAACCACCCTCTCCCAAACTTTCATCGTATGGCTAAGCAACTTAATCCCCCTATAATTATTGCAACTTTGGATATCAGCCTTGTTCTTATACAACAGAATCATTGTACTCCACCTCCATTCTTCCGGCATCTTCTTCGTCCTAAAAATGATGTTGAACAACCTAGTGAGCCACTCAAAATATGCCATACCTGCATTCTTCCAAAATTCCACAGGGATTTTGTTTGATCCGGTTGCTTTACCCATGTGAATCTTACGCATAGCCCCCCTCGACTTCCTCTACTCTAATGCGCCTATAATATCCAAAATCCTTACGAACCTCGGAGTGCTCCAAATCGCCAGCACAATGTTTCTACCCCTCTTCATTCAGGAGTTTATAGAAGTATATCTGTCATCTTCGTCTAATCTGAGCCGCTTCCATCAAAACTCATATATATGCACGAACTATAATAGTTTACCATCGTTATATAAAAAATTTAGCTCCCGTTTGGACGTATTTTTTTTAAAACTTTTTTTTTTTTTTTTTGAAAATATTATTTGCTCATAGAATTTGATCATATTTTTTTAAAAAAATGATTTTTTTTCAAGCTAAAATCTTTGCTCCCACCCACAAAACTTTAATTTTTCCTCAAGTAAAATGCATGTCCAAACACAATCTCATCATTCAAAAACTATTCCTCAACATAATTTTTAAAACTCTTTTTTTTTTTTTAAAGTTTCAACCAATTTCTTTTCCAAAAGCTAGCTAAGAATGAAGTAGTATCAGCTAACTGTATTTAAGTAATAAAATTTATGCAAAATGATACTTATTATGCAGTTATACAGGTTTCATCACATTGTTTTGGTTTGGGAATATTGTTTTACCATCTCCTACTCCTAAAGGGAAAAGGAAGCACATGACTCGCTAAAAGCGCACTTTAGCAAGGGCCTTCAGCTGTCAAAACTGCCTGGCGCAACTTATCAATCCGAGTCTTTCGTTGCGCCATAGGGCGGTGGCTGTTCTATAAATACCCTTATATGCCCTCCTTGACTTAGTTTCGCAAAGCCTCCATCTCAAGTCGAGTGGAGAGGAGAGCGTAAGCAAATTCAGATCTCTACTAATCAAGTGAAATTGACTCAATAATACACTCCTAAAATAGAAACATACACATCGATAAATCAAAAAACCAGTTTTAGATTGTCAAAAAACAAATTTTCAATCGTTTAATTTTTTCTTCTTAACTGTTGTAAAGTTGAAACCTAGATTCCGCCACCATGGATTTGCGCTTCCCCTTCTCGCCGGCGGAGGTTGCCAAAGTCCGCGTGGTCCAGTTCGGCATAGTCAGCCCCGACGAAATTGTAAATTTTCCACACCTTGATTCAATTCTTTGAATTATCTAGGGTTTCTTTTGAGCGAGATTGATTTAGGCTTTTTCTTTCTTTCTTAACGTAATTGCAGAGACAAATGTCAGTGGTCCACATTGAGCATGGTGAGACCACGGAGAGAGGGAAACCAAAGCCTGGAGGTTTGAGCGATCCTCGGCTCGGGACAATTGATCGAAAGATGAAGTGCGAGACGTGTATGGCGAACATGGCAGAGTGTCCAGGGCATTTTGGTCACCTTGAGCTAGCAAAACCTATGTTTCATATCGGATTTATGAAACCTGTACTTAGTATCCTTCGTTGCGTCTGCTTCAACTGCTCGAAAATTCTGGCAGATGAGGTACTTTGATTGGACTTGAATTGTTAATTCGAGTGCAAAAAATCATGGAAATTTAGGTTGAAATTGCATTCGATGAAATTGTGGTGTGTAGCTAAATACTAAAGTTAGTATTTAGGTGAAGACGGATGATATTGACTTGAATTACTGAGCCTATGTATATTGCGACTGGGGTGATTTTAAAGTTTTTAAATATGACTAAATTATAAGTGGACACGCCATTAAATTTGGAGAGTACTGAGGTTTGCCAATGGTTTCTCCCTCTGTTTGAAAAATGACAAGCAGAGGTTTAAAAAGTAGCTGAATAAGTTTCAAAAGTGGTTATTTGCAACTACATCAACATGACCTTTCTTAGGTGGGTAGCTTCTATGTATTAGTTGAAATGGATTTGGTACTTTAGTGACTGATGTATTTCTTGTGAAGAATGCAGATGTTGCCCAACAATATTTTTGGTTAAATTGGAGATACAGAATATTTCCAATCTAAAGAGTAGTCAAACTCATTCCCTTTGATGTTTCTTATTGAACAGTGAAAATCGGAGTATAATTCATTTATAGAAGTTATCTTTAAAACTATGATAGCTCTACTTCTTTTACTATCTTACTGATGAATGAAGAGAAAAAAATGGTGTTTTCTTGATGTCTCATCAGGAAGGAAGTGGTCTGCATCCATTATCTAGAAAGGTTGTTTCTTGATGCTCAATGTAGCTCTGGGATGGATTATTGAATCTGTGCGTTTTCCGATTTTGTGCAGGACGATCCTAAATTCAAGCAAGCCATGAGAATAAGAAATCCTAAAAACAGGCTGAAAAAGATGCTGGATGCTTGCAAAAATAAAACAAAGTGTGAAGGAGGGGACGAAATTGATGTTCGAGGCGAAGAGCCTGAAGCACCTGTCAAGAAGAGTAGAGGTGGCTGTGGTGCACAGCAGCCAAAAATTTCAATAGATGGCATGAAAATGGTTGCTGAATATAAGCTTCAGAAGAAAAAGAGTGATGACCCAGAGCAGATGCCAGAACCAGTTGAAAGGAAACAACAACTCTCTGCTGAAAGGGTATATAAATGTTTCTACTAGGTGTTCTCATTTGATTGGGATCACCTCTCACCGTGTCTATTATTACTCCTCATCTTGTAGGTGCTGAGCATTCTGAAGAGGGTAAGTGACGAAGATTGTCTGTTGCTTGGCCTAAACCCCGAGTATGCTCGCCCAGATTGGATGATTCTTCAAGTGCTTCCTATACCACCACCACCTGTTCGACCTTCTGTAATGATGGATACTTCGTCAAGGAGTGAGGTATTCACTCTCTGTTCCTTCAATGAAATTCTAGAAAATTGTGCCAATCAAAACGTTAGCTTTTTTTTTTCTGTGAAAATTTCTTGTAGGATGATTTAACACATCAACTGGCCATGATTATTCGTCACAACGAGAATTTGAAGAGGCAGGAAAGGAATGGGGCACCGGCACACATCATTTCAGAGTTCGCACAGTTATTGCAATTTCATATAGCTACATATTTTGACAATGATCTGCCGGGACAACCAAGAGTATGCTGATTTTCTCTTGAGCATCCTTCTCTTTACTGTTGGATCTTTTGAAATTTTCAGTAAGATCTACTTACTTACTTACATATTCTATCTTTTCAGGCTACGCAAAGATCAGGTAGACCTATTAAATCAATATGTAGTAGATTAAAATCAAAAGAAGGTCGGATCAGAGGCAATCTGATGGGCAAAAGAGTAGACTTTTCTGCTCGGACAGTTATTACTCCTGATCCAACTATTAACATTGATCAATTGGGAGTCCCGTGGAGTATTGCTCTGAATCTCACTTATCCAGAAACAGTGACACCATATAACATTGAAAGGTGTGTTTTTGTTCTGGTAGAAATGAAACTCCACTCACCAACCAACGTAAACAAATATGGAAATTGGACTGTGTATGTTTGTGCTCATTGAAGCTGGTTTTTGAAACAGGTTAAAGGAGCTTGTTGAATATGGACCTCATCCACCTCCTGGTAAAACTGGGGCAAAGTATATAATTAGGGATGACGGCCAAAGGCTTGATCTCCGATACCTGAAGAAGAGCAGTGATCAGCATCTTGAGCTAGGATATAAGGTTAGTTTCTTTCAGTTCCAAGTTATTAAGAGGCTTTTGATTTTTAAGACAGTTTCCCTAATGTCTAGTGCTGCCAATGCAGGTTGAGAGGCACTTAAATGATGGGGACTTTGTTCTCTTCAATCGGCAACCCAGTCTACACAAAATGTCTATTATGGGGCATAGAATCAAGATCATGCCATACTCAACCTTCCGGTTGAATTTATCTGTTACTTCTCCTTACAATGCTGATTTTGATGGTGACGAAATGAACATGCATGTTCCCCAGTCATTTGAAACCAGAGCAGAAGTGCTGGAGCTTATGATGGTCCCCAAGTGTATTGTTTCACCCCAGGCAAATAGGCCTGTAATGGGTATCGTGCAGGATACCCTTTTAGGTTGCCGAAAAATCACTAAAAGAGATACCTTTATAGAAAAGGTGATATCCACATGTGCCGTTTCAGAATTCTTTCCATCAAATCTTTTTTGATTTTGTATAATCTTGTAAAGATTGAGCAACTTTTGGTTTGCAGGATGTCTTTATGAACATTTTAATGTGGTGGGAGGATTTTGACGGGAAAGTACCCGCGCCGGCGATTCTGAAACCAAGGCCACTTTGGACCGGGAAGCAAGTGTTTAACCTCATCATACCGAAACAAATAAATCTTCTACGATATTCTGCGTGGCATAATGATTCAGAAAAAGGACCCATAACTCCAGGAGATACTCAAGTTAGAATAGAGAAAGGGGAGTTGCTAACTGGTACTCTTTGCAAAAAGACCCTTGGGACGTCCACTGGAAGTCTGATTCATGTTATATGGTATGCATTTGGAGAGTTTTTTATTTCTTTTTATTTTTTTCCTGTCCTTATCTCCTGCTTTGATATCAAATTTGCATATGGTCCCATTCACCTGGGGCAGTTTATATGTCAAACAAAATATAGATAGAGGAAATAAATATTTTTGCTAGACAATCACCGACCAGTCTTGTGATGCACCAGGCGGTTTGCTTTTCTTCTGTGTTATGTGAGGTTATTGTCATTGTTTGAATGTTGATGTAGATGAGATAATAGGTGCAAAACACGGGCTCTATACTTATGTTACAATAGGGGGAGAGTAGTCATCATTTTTTCCCTAGTTAATTCTGCCCCTGTAAACAGGGAGGAGGTCGGGCCGGATGCTGCTCGCAAGTTTCTGGGACATACACAATGGCTGGTTAATTATTGGCTTCTTCAGAATGCTTTTAGCATTGGGATAGGAGACACAATTGCTGATGCTTCAACCATGGAGAAAATTAATGAAACTATCTCGAATGCAAAAAGCAAAGTCAAAGAACTTATCAAAGCTGCTCAAGAGAAGCAGTTAGAAGCTGAACCAGGGCGAACTATGATGGAATCATTCGAGAACAGAGTGAACCAGGTACCTTTTATAAATGGGCATTCATCTTATCCTCTTTCTTTCATGTGATAGATTTTGAATAATGTTTTCTTTGTAATCTTAGGTGTTGAATAAAGCTCGTGATGATGCGGGAAGCAGTGCCGAGAAGAGTTTATCAGAAAGCAACAATCTTAAAGCTATGGTTACTGCTGGGTCCAAGGGGAGTTTTATTAACATATCTCAAATGACTGCTTGTGTGGGGCAACAGAATGTTGAAGGGAAACGTATTCCTTTTGGGTTCATAGACCGTACTCTACCTCATTTTACCAAGGATGATTATGGTCCAGAAAGTCGTGGTTTTGTGGAGAATTCATATCTCCGGGGACTGACCCCTCAGGAGTTCTTCTTCCATGCTATGGGTGGTAGAGAAGGTCTAATTGATACTGCTGTGAAAACTTCTGAGACCGGGTACATCCAGAGGCGATTAGTGAAGGCCATGGAGGATATCATGGTCAAGTATGATGGTACTGTTAGGAATTCATTGGGTGATGTTATCCAGTTTCTGTATGGGGAAGATGGCATGGATGCTGTTTGGATTGAGACGCAGAAGCTGGATTCTCTGAAAGCAAAGAAATTAACATTCGATGACATGTATGCATATGAGATCGATGATCCTAACTGGAACCCAAGTTACATGTTGCCAGAAGCTATCGAAGATCTAAAAACTATTCGGGAGATTCGTAGTGTGTTTGATGCAGAGGTTCAGAAACTTCAAGCTGATAGAAAACAGCTTGGGACAGAGATTGCTGTAACGGGTGACAATTCTTGGCCGCTTCCTGTTAACATTCAGAGGCTTGTCTTGAATGCCCAAAAGACATTTAAGATAGATTTTCGAAGGCGGTCTGATATGCATCCTATGGAGATCGTGGAAGCTGTTGATAAGTTACAGGAGAGGCTTAAGGTTGTCCCTGGCGATGATTACCTAAGCATGGAAGCTCAGAAGAATGCTACTCTTTTCTTCAATATCTTGCTCCGTAGTGCCTTGGCTAGTAAAAGGGTTCTGAAGGAGTATAGACTTAGTCGGGAGGCTTTTGACTGGGTAATTGGTGAGATAGAGTCTCGCTTCTTGCAATCCCTTGTGGCACCAGGAGAGATGATTGGCTGTGTCGCTGCACAGTCAATTGGTGAGCCTGCCACACAGATGACTCTTAATACATTTCATTATGCTGGTGTGAGTGCTAAGAATGTTACTCTGGGTGTGCCAAGGTTGAGGGAAATCATCAATGTTGCCAAGAAAATTAAAACACCCTCTCTTTCTGTGTACTTGAAACCTGAAGTAGGCAAAACAAAAGAGAGGGCCAAAACTGTCCAGTGTGCCTTAGAATATACTACTTTGCGGAGCGTAACACAAGCCACAGAAGTGTGGTATGATCCAGACCCCATGAGCACCCTCATTGAGGAAGATGTTGAATTCGTCAAGTCGTACTATGAAATGCCAGATGAAGAGATCGACCCTGACAAAATTTCCCCATGGTTGCTTCGCATAGAGTTAAATCGTGAAATGATGGTGGATAAGAAACTTAGCATGGCTGACATTGCTGAAAAGATCAACCTTGAGTTTGATGATGACTTGACCTGCATCTTTAATGATGATAATGCGGAAAAGCTGATCCTTCGAATTCGTATTATGAATGATGAAGCTCCAAAAGGTGAACTGGATGAATCTGCTGAGGATGATGTCTTCCTTAAGAAGATCGAGAGTAATATGCTTACGGAGATGGCTCTCAGGGGAATTCCAGATATTAATAAGGTGTTCATAAAGAATAGTAAGGTACAGAAGTTTGATGACAATGAAGGATTTAAAGCAGAAACTGAATGGATGCTGGACACTGAAGGTGTGAATCTTTTGGCTGTCATGACACATGAAGATGTTGATGCAAGGAGAACTACAAGTAACCACTTGATTGAAGTTATTGAAGTTCTTGGAATTGAGGCAGTCCGAAGATCACTGCTGGATGAGTTGAGGGTCGTCATATCTTTTGATGGGTCCTATGTGAACTACCGACATCTGGCCATATTGTGTGATACCATGACCTACCGTGGTCATTTAATGGCCATCACTCGTCATGGTATTAACCGGAATGACACTGGTCCCATGATGAGATGCTCATTTGAGGAGACGGTGGACATCCTTCTTGATGCTGCTGTATTTGCAGAATCAGATTACTTGAGGGGTGTCACAGAAAATATCATGTTAGGTCAGCTTGCACCAATTGGCACAGGAGGCTGTGCTTTGTACCTCAATGAGGAGATGTTGAAACAAGCTATTGAGATACCATTGCCTAGCTACATGGAAGGTGGTCTTGAATTTGGCATGACGCCTGGACGCTCACCTATCAGTGGAACCCCATATCATGACGGCATGATGTCTCCAAATTATTTGCTGAGCCCTAATATGCGGATGTCACCCATTACAGATGCTCAATTTTCTCCTTATGTGGATAAGATGGCTTTCTCTCCTACTTCATCCCCCGGATACAGCCCGTCATCCCCTGGTTACAGCCCGTCGTCCCCTGGTTACAGCCCGACCTCTCCAGGTTACAGCCCCACATCCCCAGGTTACAGCCCCACGTCCCCGGGGTACAGCCCCACTTCCCCCACTTATAGCCCCAGCTCTCCTGGCTACAGCCCGACAAGTCCGGCATATTCCCCAACCAGTCCATCGTACTCTCCCACATCACCCAGTTATAGTCCAACATCTCCGAGCTATAGCCCTACATCTCCTAGTTATAGCCCAACATCGCCTAGCTATAGCCCTACTTCTCCTGCATACAGCCCCACTTCGCCTGCCTACAGCCCCACTTCGCCTGCCTACAGCCCCACTTCTCCATCTTACAGCCCCACTTCGCCATCTTACAGCCCCACCTCACCTTCTTACAGCCCCACCTCGCCTTCATATAGCCCCACCTCACCAAGTTATAGTCCAACTTCTCCATCATATAGTCCCACTTCTCCTGCATACAGTCCTACCTCCCCTGGTTACAGCCCAACATCTCCCAGTTACAGCCCAACATCACCATCATATAGTCCTACATCACCAAGTTACAATCCCTCGGCTAGATACAGCCCCTCCCTTGCATATTCGCCAACCAGTCCAAAGCTGTCTCCTTCTAGTCCATACAGCCCGTCATCTCCAAGTTACAGGTAAATAATCTTTAATTTGACACAGGTGTTTTTATTCTTTTGCCGAGGCAAGAATTGTTCTTAATTTGGCTATGTTTGATAATAATTCACGACTTTTGTAGCATCTACCTAATTAGGTTATCTGTGGTTTTTGAGTCTGCTTCATTAGAACTAATTGGTTTCCACAGTCGTTGGTGTTTTGTATTGGTGGATTTCAGACTGGGATCTAGATATATTACTAATGACGTGATTAAATACTGTCTTGTGTTGCAGTCCAACGTCACCTTCGTACTCTCCAACATCTCCATCATATTCTCCTTCAAGCCCAACCTATAGTCCCAGCAGGTAAGTGATGTGCGTGCGTTTCTGTATTTTGATTTACTGCCTGAAATCTTGGTGGAATGAGATGGTCTTACCTTTTTTTTAGCTTTAGTACGTCCTTCGCTGCATTTTGAAGTTAATGAACACTATTACCTGATCCTTTTTTTGTAAAATAATAGTCTCTTTTTCTTTTTCTTTTTCCTTCCAATTCAGCCCATACAACTCAGGTACAAGTCCAGATTATAGTCCTAGTTCTCCCCAATACAGGTTAGTTGGTTTTTACTTTACAAGACTATAATGCAATGTGATTTATGTTTGTTTCTAAAAGCTTTTTTTCTTGTCTTCAGTCCAAGTGCAGGCTACTCACCAAGTGCTCCTGGGTATTCACCATCATCTACTAGCCAGTACACCCCGCGCACTAGCGATAAAGACAACAAGAGTGTCAAAGACGACAAGACTGGTCATTAGGAGAGAAGAAAGTTGTTACTTTTCACTTTAATCTTTCTGTGCCATAACTGGCTCTTTGGTCATTAATGTGCTTTGTGGAGCATAAGATAGCGATGCTGGTCAGTACAAAATATTTTCTGAAGGATACTGCCTTTCGGCATCTTCCTATTGAAGATCCAATCGTGTGAATGAGTTCTTCTTCTCTTTGTATGTGACATCTAGGGGATTGGGAATGAATCAATCTGGTTCTTGCTTTTCGAAGGTAAACCAAATAATGCAACCTGCCCCTCACTCTCTCCGCTCACCCCCCCCCCCCCTCTTTCTCTATTCTAGGAGAGCCACCTAGCTCTCAAACTGATGTTGGGATGGGAATATTGTGATAGCAAAAATATGTACATAGGAGGACTAAGCCTTGCTGCTCATTCCCCGGTGAAGATTGAACAAGCTCAATTTTTTACATTTGGGGTTGGTTAGTAGGATAATCACTACAACCATACAACTATGATAGGAGGACTCGTATTTAATTTGATCCCACCAGAACAAACAAGGGAGGTGTTTTTTTTACTTTTGGGCTGCCCGGGGGGTGGGGGGTTGGACTTTCTGCCTGTGACTAAATTTGATACTTCTGGTAGATGTGCAAATCATGGTTCCTACTTTAAGTAGTATAAGAACTTTAGTGTTTTTGAAGAGGATTTGGGGTCAGTCTGACGGACTGATCCTTCTAAGGTCAATGTTTGAACTATTCCTGAAGTCCTCAACAATCATTTGAAGTTTTAAACAAATGATGGCGAAACTAATAAACTTTTCTCGTTTTCTTGCAGCTCTGTGTAGTACCCTAATTAGTAAATTCATGTTTATCTCTTGGCTCCTGTTAGAAGAATTGTCAGTAGTAAAGATATCATCAATGACATCATTATCTGCTCTTTCTTCTTCCCTGAAAACGGTCTGGTTTTGATGATTACAACTCTTGTGGGAGAACTGACAAGTGTTGTCAGCTGTTGCACAGACTGTAACTTCACTTTATGATCTTTACTGTGGTGGAGTGTTGTGGGAAGGCATTTTTCATAGAATAACATGTACTGTACATCTTAGATCAGGTGAGAACTGAGAAGTCGTCCTAATTTAGATTTCAACTGAGAGTCTGCCTTTTCTAGAGTAAAGAAAAATTACTAAAGAAACTTCTCTTGGCCTTCTATAGTCTTTCTTCCCTTCCTGCAATTATTGTTTCTTCTTGAACAGGTTTCGTTGACTGGTGTATGGGTTATACCTGTTTAGGACTTTAGGTGGTTTCTCGCTCTTGTAGAGAATGAAAAAGTAATTTAATACAAGGTGTTGGAAAGCTGGTATTTAATGGATGGGTTATCTGTCTCTAAAATGTTGGAACATGGTAATTACAATCTAGTCTTTGCAAGTTCATGTGAGAAAACTCACCTGCCAAGTGTAAAACTTGAGAAATTTATTTACCACGAAGAGGATAATTGTAGTCTGTAGAATAGGACTGCTGTTTACAAGCCAATATTTCATGCAAACGGAATATGGTAAATGTAAAACCTCCTCAAGGACCAATCTTCTCGACGTCCATGCATTAAGGCTGTTGAACCATATTTTTCAAGAAAAATGTCGAATACGTGGGTTATTAAATGGTTAATGATGCTTTTATATAGTTTGTCATATAAGAGTTACAATGTATTACAAATTTGTAATAGTAAAAGATACAAACAGCGAGTATAGTTATAGTATGAAGTCGGAATCTTGTGCTACTTTTTCCCCTTCAAATGTTTTAATGAAACGGGAATTTCAGTTTATTTGTTTTAATTTTACTTTACAGTCAAGTGGTATGGTTTTAAAATTGCACCAAAAGCCATTCTTTCTTGCTTTTCAATTTATGGTAAGATTCCTTTCTTCTTTATTGTTGTCTTTTTAATTGCAACTCCAATAACTGATGTTTCTTTAACCTGTGTTCACTCACCGACGAGAACCAAATCTACACAATATTAAATTTCGATTAAATCTGAAAGGTTCTGGGAAATTGAGCACTACAGCGTCATCCTGGACTGAGGTCTCCTAGTTATCACTAAACGTTGCATCCTCGCGTCACTTCCTTGCACATGCATATTTTGCGGTTAGGTTGGATTAGTTTTTAAGCTCGTCAAATCAGCTTTTAAGGGTTTGTTTGGGAAGTCATCAGGTAATTGAAATGAGTGTAATTATTAAGGTAGTAATTACATAGCTTAGTAATTACGATGACTTATTTGTTTGTCATAATGTAATTATAGTGTAATTATAACTTTACTGTTTGGTTGCACAAGTGTAATTATACAGTTAGATTAAATTTTAAATTAAGTAATTATAAAAACGTAAAAGTTAATATAATAAATATGTTATATAAAATTTTTATAAGTATAAATGATATTTTATTTGGTATTTAAGATGTATATTTTTTCGTGAATATATATCAATTAGTAATCATATATTTATAACTAATATTATAAAAATAATTTATATATATATTTCAAATTAATAATATTTAGTGTAGATACTTACAAAAACTAAAAATATATGTTTTGTAAGAACATCATGGAATTCATGTTTGATAAAATAAATTAATATTTATAAATATAATGCCATAACATTATTCAAATGTTTGACAAAACTAATCTATCAATTCTAACTAAAAAATGAGCAACATGCAATGTGAGCCAATACTACTAAAACAAGTAATTTGGAACCATGAATATAACAAAATTTTAAAATTCAAAAAAAAAAATAAAATAGTTTAACATATGTCGAATTCCAACATAATAATAGTAAGTCTCACTACAACTTAAGATTAGGAAACATGATAAGTTTATAAATTATAACCACATTAATTCAACAACGAAATTTTACTTTAATTGCATCACTCATTATATGTCAAGTTACTTAATGACTCATTATTTTTAATATTAGGAGGTGTGGTTTCAAAAAATAGAATAATAAAAAAATAAAAAATAAAATATAAGCAGTTACATGGAATCACAAGAAGTAAAGATAGAGAAATAAAAGATAAATAATGTACAAAGAAAAATATATTTTAAAATTTTAAAAAGAAATTTAAAAGTAAAAATAAAAATTAAAAATTAAAATAACAAAAATAAAAGGTTATAAAGAAAATAAATTAAAATAAAAGCAAAAATGAAAGAAACTAAAAAGTAACCTTATAATTACACAATGTAATTAGCACCAATTCTCACATCCCCTTGAGAATTGGAGAGTGTAATTACACCCCTCCAATTACACCCAATTCCATGCTGATCAAATAATTACTTAGCCATACAAATATGTCAAACTGTGTAATTACACCTAATTACACCCAAATTTATTTCCAAGGTGACTTTCCAAACAGGTTCTAAGCTTTTTTCGTGTTTGGTAAAGTTAAAAAATACTTAAAATAAATTAAAAACTCTTTAAAACAAACCAAAAATAATAAGTTGGACAACTCCAGCTTATTGCTTTTTGGCAAAAGCTATTTCGCAGGTTTCACGTAATATATAAAAATTTCGAGGGTTTGTTTAGTTGATGGGCGTGAAGACAAGGAGCGATGATGTAATATGATACTTTAGTGTCAAAATCAAAGAGAGTACGTGGAGCCCAATTGTGTGGTTTAGAATTTAGAATTAAGTATTCCACAGGTCAACTATATTACCAAGAACGGAATAAATGAAGATAGTAGAATATTAGATTTCATTATAACTATGGAATATGGATACAGATCAACTTCGATTAGGTGAACAACCAATTATTGTCTTCCTTCATAAATTGCAACGCCTAACGGGAGAGAGACATTAATTGTTCTCGAGCTCAACTGATTTCTACAAGAGTATACTAATGTTGTTGCATGTGTTTTAATTTCGTCGATTTTCGCACTTCTTTTATCCAAATCTGTCCAATGCTTGTGTATACGGGTAAAATCGAACTCGAGATTTGACCGAGCATGCAACACGACAGTTTGGGATCGAGAGATGGTGATAAAATCCCAGAGATCGGTTCCTCCCTTACCGAATTAGCCATCGGAACCACCAGAACCACCAGACTTGCATTCGAGTTTACCGAGGTCATAACCGGTCCCGATTATAACTGTTTCAAGGAACATATTGTCAACTTATCCGACAAGGATCCGAGATTCCCCCAACTAACCGGACATTACGGCGGAAATCACGGAACATACATAAAAAAGGACCAACGTTCAACAAATCAATGACTTTTTTACCTTTTATAGAATAATAGAATAATACCTTAAAAGTAGGTTCCTCTAATATATAAAGGGGGCCTCACAACTCATCAAGGACATTGTAACATACACTCATAAGCAATACATTAACATTATTCTTTAAGTTCTAATTCATTGGTATCTTAGTGTCAATAAAAGTACTTTCAGCTCAATGGTGGCCAGCTTTCCTAGGCTGAAATTATCCAATTCGCGTGGTTTGCAGTCAGGATCGAAATGTCAAACCCAAAATCTGTCCCTCTAAACATAGACACAGAATTCGGCCACCATGGCAGAAATAACAATGCAGCGCTCGGTAACGAGGCAACATCGGTCGATCTTGGTAGAATCCCGCTGGTGGTTCCCATCGACGCTTGTTCGCATATGGCCATCGACACAAACCAGCCCACCGACCCCGAAAACAGCGTGCGCAGGAAAGTGCGTTCGATTGCCCAAAACACTCACGACGACAAAAATAATTGGATCAATCTGCGTATGATCTTCGAAATGCTACATGCTCAACATACGGCGATAGTTCAATTGCAGAATCAAGGTCGAACGCTGAGCAGGAATGAACCCGAGCTCCCCCGGGAAGCCATCCGCAGGAACGAACCAACCTCAGAAAGAACGAGCGAGAGTGAATCGGGGACTAACCCCGAAATCATGAAATTGCTCAAATAATTGACGAAACAGATAGAAACATGGGAAAAGAAAATCGAAGCCAATGATAAAAAAGTAGAAACCTACAACTCCAGGGTCGACTAAATCCAAGGAGCACCCCCGATATTGAAGGGCCTGGATTCCAAGAAATTTATTCAAAAACCTTTTTCCCCGAGCGCGGCTCCGAATTCGATCCCCAAAAGGTTTCACATGCCCGAAATCCCTAAGTACAACGGAATGACCGATCCGAACGAGCATGTAACCTCTTATACCTGCGCCATCAAAGGGAACGACTTGGAAGATGATGAGATCGAGTTTGTCTTGTTGAAAATATTCGGAGAGACCCTGTCAAAGGGAGCTATGATATGGTACCACACCCTTCCTCTTAATTTTGTTGACTCGTTTGCTATGCTTGCAGATTCCTTCGTAAAGGCACACGCTGGTGTTATAAAGGCCTAGACCAGGAAGTCATACCTTTACACAGTAAAGCAGAGGGATAACGAGATGCTCAGAGAATTCGTTTCCCGATTCCAAATGGAACAGATGGATTTGCCCCCGGTCGCAGACGATTGGGCCATTCACGCTTTCACCCAAGGGCTCAACAGTCTAAGCTCATTGGCTTCACAGGAATTGAAACAAAACTTGATAGAATATCCAGCCATCACTTGGACCAACGTCCATAAGCAGTACCAATCAAAAGTCAGGGTCTAGGATGACCAACTCGGGACCCCTTCCGGATCCGTGCACCCGTCAGAATCATCGACCGAGCCAAGAGAGACACCGATCACGAACCTAGATCAAACTGGGATCGATATTAACCGTATAATAGGGATCGGAGAAACAGTGGACCCGGGCGGAACCCTATGAGAAATGAAAGAAGGAATGACCGAGGACAGAACAACCGATGACTCATGGGCAAAAAACAACTTCGACATGCCCATCGGGCCTAAAGAAGCATCGAATCTATTGATGGTAGGCTATAATCTCATATTTTAGTCGCTTATCGCACTCTAATTTACTGCACTTTAAATGAGTTGCAACTTTAATCGCTAATATTTTGCACTAATTGTGTATTTTATGCCTTGTAGGAGTGATTCCGATTTATCCAGATATTATAGAATGAATTCAAGCTATTCTGGAGCTTTGAAATCTGATTAAAAGCCCAAGGATTAAGTCGGGATCGAGTTCGGGGATCAACGAATGATAGTGGAACGAAAAGAAGAATCGAGCAGGTATATTGCGCAATGTCTATTAAAATGCACATATCATTATGCTCAGAACTCTGTTTGGGATCCACAATATATTGTTGGAAAGCTATTTAAAGGGGCTACAACTTTCATGTTTTACACTTTCCCAAATTCCCAACTTATACAATCCAGGTGCGCGACCAAGTGCGCGATCGCGCACTGGGCGTGCACTTGGGGCAGAATGGTGTGCAGAGTGCGCGACTAGGTGCACGGTCGTGCATGTCCTGTCCGAGAAGAGTCCTATTTCGCTAAGAAAAGGGTATTTTCATCCGTTTTCATTTTGGGGGCGGATTTAATACCCCAAAACACCATTTTTGACACACTTTTGACATACGTTAGACCTAAAGAAGCTTAGGAGAAGAAGGAGAAGCAAGAGCACAAGGATTTCATCCTTCCTTACTCACTTAAATCCGGGTTTAGATTATATTTATGTTTTTCTCTATTTTTATTTTATTTGTGAAGAACTTCTCCATGTCAATAGAGTAGAACCTTTTCGATTTTGATGGATTTAGTATATTGATGGTTGTTTGTGGATTATAACTCTATGTTTATGTATTTGAATGATTTTTGGAAGAATTAATTATTGCATCTATGTTCACTTGTTCTTGTAATCGAAAGATGCATAACTTGTGATATATTTGCACTATGTTGTTGGTTGAGTTCATAGATTCTTCTAAGTAATCGAAAGAGGCTAGTTAAATCCTTGATTAAACCTAGTTAGGAGGATAATCGAAAGAGATTTTCCTAAAGACCAATCCATTACGAATTCTTGCATATCTTCACCGAGTTTAAATTGGTTCATATTATGAGGTTGAAACTTAATCGAGAGAGGAGTTTCTACTAAATATTTGTACTGATAATTAAGTGAATTCAAGAGACTCACCTGAACATTAGAAGTGAATTATCTAGAGTTAGATCCCGAACAATTATCTTGCACCTATCCTATCAACCCATATTTTCTCCCATTGATAAATCCCTTACTTACCTTTGTTGAGATTGTCATTAGTCAATAGCTGTAGATTTTAGATTATTAATTATATAAATCTCAACTGTTGATCCTCCTGAATAGCAATATAGCTTCAAACTAAGATAATATTGTTTAAATCCAATCCCTGTGGACACGATATTATACTATACTATCTTTGACTAGCGAGCACAATTCAAGTGTGTGTTTTGCGCTCGTCAAAATTTTGGCGTCGTTGCCGGGGATTAGCAATCAATGGTATTTGAAGTAGTTTATAGTGCTAATTCAGAAATTAGCTTTTAATTTTTTCTTTTATTTTTAGTTTTGTTTGGTTAGCTTCTCTTCAAGATTTCTTTTCTTGAAGAAACCTTGAAGAGCATATTCTTGAGATTGAACTCTAAATGATGTGAGATGGAGTACAACCAACCTGAGAAAGCTGTTGAAGAGTTAGCAGTTGAATATTATCATCTATGGGTTGATTGTCAAGCAGGTAGGTATTCTTCATATGGTTCATTTTTTGAACACTCTCACTTTGTCTCTAGTCCGTACATGTATGAGGATTCATATGGGCACAATTCTGACTCTGGTTGGGATGAAAAACCATATTATGACTGGAATGCAAGCGAAGTGAGACACCCACCTCAAGAGGAGAATGTTAGTTTGGAAGAGCTTATGTATAAGTTCATTAATAAGGTGGATAGGAGGTTAAAGGAAGAGAGGTTCACACATGATGTTGAAGCCTCTAACAACCTGACAATGCAAGCGGATCAACTAATAAGTACACTTTCAGAAAGGTCATTACATTGTGATGGTGAATACATGGAGGAGATACCCTGTGAGAATGAGCCTACCCGAAATGATGAACATCTACAGAGAGAGTTTTTCACTCTGCAAGAGGACTCTGTCTCAACTGAGATGATTGAAGATGAGGCTTTGGTTGATTGTGCATCAATAAAAGAAGAGTTCAAATCCTCGTCCACCTATCCACAACCACAATTTTCATTAGAAAAGAATGAAGAATAAATGGTCTTGGACGTACCGGAGGAACACTCAAATGACCCTTCTTCTTCATTATCTTATTCTAAACTTGATCATGTGGATTTTGTTTTTGGGGATTTACAAGAATATACAGGGATTGATCTTGTAAATGAATGCAGAAACAAGTTACGGATAACCATACAAGAACAATCCTCCACTCAAAATGAGGCCAAGAAAGAGAGAAAAGAGTGGGTCTTTCAAAAATCCCTAAAGGACTTTGGTCTGATGAGCTCCATAAAGAATCCCGAGGAGCGAAATCAAAAAATGCATTCAGAATTAGGGGTGGAGTTCACAAGTTCTCGGAAGCGGAAAAAGTCCTGGGGAGTTTTCTTTACCTCTTGCTTTTTATTTTTGTATCAAAGGGACATGTCACAATTTAAAGTATGGGGTGTGGATGTAAATATGTAATTAATTGTTTGTTTGTATTTCTTGTATTATCATTTCTTTGATTGAAATTTTTAAAGTCGAAAAAAAAATATTATTTTCTTTAGGCAGTACTATAATTTCCCCTTGGTTTTTCTTTGTGCCGCGGTTCTTTTTCAAGGGTTTTATTTGAACCAGGTGTAGTAAGTCTTATTTTTTTTTAGGAGTAGGAATTCTTGTACTGTGAATTGAAATAAAAGCAATATCTTTTAACTGTATTATGCCTTGAGAATAGTAAGTTCTTTAGTTGTGACGCTTAGGCTTAGTTTTTGGCTCTTATATAAACATCTTAAATTGAATGTTCTTAAGTTTGCTTAACTACTTTAATTAGAGTGTCTTGATGAGTCCGATCTTGAGTGAGTTTTGTGCCATGTGTGTGTCTGAGGCTTTGTGTATTTTGTGGAGAGCAATTGATGTCTAGAACTTGCCCCGTGTGTTTGAAAAGCGAAATAGTAGATTTGTTCAGTCTTGGAAGTGATATAGGCGTTTCTTTGTTGAGCCAGCTATATATGTTACCCATCAAATTGTTATGTATCGTAGTTAATCCCGTTGAGCCTGTAATCATGTTTCATTGGTAACCACATTACAAGCCTTATCTATTTGAAGTGTGGGGTGGTTGGGTTGGTTTTTGAGTGAAAATATTGAAATAAGGAGAAAGGTGCACTGTTGTTGAAAAAGTATGAGCCACTTGAATCGAAAAAGAAGATGAAGAAAAAAATAGTTTATATTCATTGATAGTGGTAACTCTTGATGTATTTGTACTTAGAGAATTTGGGAGTTGACATATACGGATGTGAAGGTGGAATTATCGTTTGGCATAAGTATGGGGTTTAAAGGTTAAGTATATGTATTAAAAGTGCTTAGGGAGGTGTAGTTACTCTTATATCTAAATGTATCCTACCCGTCCCGCAGCCTACATTACAACCAATTAAAATCCTACTTGATCCTTGACTGAACAAGCTCGATTAGTAGAGTAGTACACTACGGGCAAGCCTATGGAGTGGCATATGAATGTTGTTTCTGATAGTGAGTGAATTCTTTCTATCTTGAGTTCCTAATTGTTCTTAACCTTTGTGTGTGGAACTACTCTCTTTTGTCGTGTGAGGGCACTTGATTCATGAAGGAAAGGTAATGTCGTTGACCTCTATGTTAGAGTAAGTGAGTAATTTGTGAATAATGCGTGGTGTTTGTGAGTCAATTCTTGAGGTGAATATGTCACACTATTGTGCTTAGTCTATTTTAAATATTCTTGGTATGATGAGTTATGAGAGTTGTTTAAAAAGGTCGTGTCATTATGAAGTATAGTTTGATTGCTCGAGGACGAGCAATGGTTTAAGTGTGGGGTGTTGATGGTAGGATATAATCTCATGTTTTAGTCGCTTATCGCACTCTAATTTACTGCACTTTAAATGAGTTGGAGCTTTAATCGCTAATGTTTTGCACTAATTATGTGTTTTACGCCTTGTAGGAGTGATTCCGATCTATGTAGATATTATAGAATGCATTCAAGTTATTCTGGAGATTTGAAGTCTGAGTAAAATCCCAAGGATTAAGTCGGGATCGAGTTCGGGGATCAACGGATGATAGTGGAATGAAACGAAGAATCAAGCAGGCATATTGCGCAGTGTCCAGTAAAATGCACATAACATTTCTCTCAGAACTCCGTTTGGGCTCCACAATATATCATTGGAAATCTATTTAAAAGAGCTACAACTTTCATATTTTACACTTCCCCATATTCCCAAATTATACAATACAGGTGCGCGACCAAGTACGAGATCGCGCACCTGGTCGCGCACTTGGGGCACAATGGTGTGCAAAGTGCGCGACCAGGTGCGCGGTCGCGCATGTCGTGTCCGGAAAGAGTCCTATTTCGCTAAGAAAAGAGTATTTTTGTCTGTTTTCTTTTTGGGGCGTATCTAATACCCCAAAGCACCATTTTTGACACACTTTTGATATACCTTAGACCTAGGGAAGCTTAGGAGAAGAAGGAGAAGCAAGAGCACAAGGATTTCATCCTTCCTTCCTCACTCAAATCCGGGTTTGGATTGTATTTATGTTTTCCTCTATTTTTATTAGGCTAGTTGAATCTTTAATTAAACCCTGTTAGGAGGATAATCGAAAGAGGTTCTCCTAAAGACCAATCCATTACAAATTCTTGCATATCTTCACCGAGCTTAAATTGGTTCATATTATGAGGTTGAAACTTAATTGAGAGAGGAGTTTCTACTAAATATTTGTACTGATAATTAAGTGAATTCGAGAGACTCACTTGAACATTAGAAGTGAATTATCTAGAGTTAGATCCCGAACAATTATCTTGCACCTATCCTATCAACCCATATTTTCTCCCATTGATAAATCCCTTGCTTACCTTTGTTGAGATTGTCATTAGTCAATAGCTGTAGATTTTAGATTATTAATTATATAAACCTCAACTGTTAATTCTCCTGAATAGCAATCTAGCTACAAACTACGTTAATACTGTTTAAATCCAATCTCTGTGGACATGATATTATACTATACTATCTTTAACTAGCGAGCACAATTTAAGTGTGTGTTTTGCGCTCGTCAGCTATCAGAGTATAATTTCGGCATTGATGCCTCTGTTATCGTGTCCGCTATTGGACACATCAAAGATACCAAATGTCCTTGGCCTTTGCAATCCTATCCATCCCAAAGGGATCTTAACCTTATGTGCAAATATCATGATACCCATGGTCACAGAACGGAAGATTGTCGATAATTAAGGGAAGAGGTAACCCAATTGTTCAACAATGGGCATCTCCGAGAATTACTCAGTGATCGGGACAAGAGCCACTTTAGGATCATGGATTTTAATAAACGAACTGAACTAGAGGAACCTCAGCACGTCATAAACATGATCATCGGTGGGGTCGATATCTCACAGGGACCGATGCTGAAGCGTACCAAACTTTCCATCACAAGGGAAAAACGGACTCGAGATTACCTACCGGAAGGAACCTTGTCATTCAATGATAAAGACGCAGAGGGGATCGCACAGCCCCACAATACCTATACCAACCTCGACAAAATTAGAGGAGCGGGGGATAGACGAGGGTGATGACTACGGAGTCCCTAGATCTTTCATAGCCCCCGATGATTCTGACGCTACAAAATCAGCGGTCGAGAAACTGGAGCAAGTCGTACTAAGTGAACACTTGCCCGATCGAAAGGTATACCTGGGCACGGGGTTAAACCCCGAGCTCAAAAAAAAATCTTTCAATTTCTTATAGCTAACAAAGATTGTTTTTCTTGGTTCCACCTCGATATGACAGGGATACCACCGGAAATAACCACTCACAAGCTAAGCTTGGATCCGAAGTTCCACCCGGTCAAAGCAGAAGAGGAGGCCCTAGTCCGAGGTCAAACATGTTTTCATCAAGGATGAGGTATCTAAACTCTTTAAAATAGGGTCCGTTCGGGAAGTTAAATACCCGAATTTGTTAGCAAACGTAGTGGTAGTTCCCAAGAAAGGGGATAAATTAAGAATGTGTATAGACTATAAGGATTTGAATAGAGCACGTCCCAAGGACTCCTCCCATTGCCCAACATCGATCGCATGATTGATGCCACGGCTGGCCACGAGATCCTCAGTTTTTTCAATGCCTACTCCGGGTACAACCAAATATGGATGAATCCGGATGATCAGGAAATAACCTCCTTTATCACCAAATACGGCACATACTACTATAACGTAATGCTATTCGGGTTAAAAAACGCTGGTGCCACTTACCAATGTCTAGTAAACCGGATGTTCGAAGAACAAATAGGAAAATCAATGGAGGTTTACATTGACGATATGTTGGTTAAGTCGCTGCTAGCAGAGGACCATTTAAAACACTTGCAGGAAACCTTCAACGTATTGAAAAAATACAACATGAAGCTAAACCCGGAGAAGTGTGCGTTTGAAATTGGATCGGGTAAATTCATCGGATTCATGGTATCCAATCGGGGAATCGAGATTAACCCCGATAAGATCAAAGCCATCGAAGATATCACAGTCATAGATAACGTAAAGGTCGTGCAAAGGCTAACTGGGCGCATAACCGCTCTGGGGTGATTCATCTCGAGGTCCTCCGATAAGAGTCACCGATTCTTCTCATTATTGAAGAAAAAGAGTAACTTCTCATGGACTCCGGAATGCCAACGGGCCTTGGAAGAGCTCAAGTGATATATATCGAACCCGCCGCAGCTCCACACGTTGAAGATAGACGAACAACTATACATATACTTGGCGGTCTCGGAGATAGCGGTAAGTGGAGTCCTGGTCTGGGAAGAAAAAAGTACGCAATTCCCAATTTACTATGTTACCAGAACTTTAGGTGAGGCCGAAACTAGATACCCTCACCTAGAAAAATTAGCTCTTGCCTTGCTCAGCGCCTCTAGGAAGTTGAAACCGTATTTTCAGTGCCACCCCATACGTGTTGTGACTACTTACCCATTGAGAAATATAATGCATAAACCCGAACTCTCGGGATGGTTAGCCAAGTGGGCCGTCGAGGTCAGCGGGTACGATATTGAATATCGTCCCCGAACCGCCATTAAATCCTAAATTCTGGCAGACTTTGTGGCCAATAGAATGTCTTGTTGGTACACAAAGTTGAATGAGAGTTATTATTGAACTCGGGGACTTTTTCGGGGATATGGGCCCTCTTTACTGATGGTGCCTCGAACGCGAAGGGGTCCGGACTTGGCATCGTTTTAAAGACATCAAAGGGAAATGTAGTTAGACAATCTATTAGAACCATAAAATTGACTAACAACGAGGCCAAATATGAGGCCATGATTGCAGGTCGCGAACTAGCCAAAAGCTTGGGGGCAGAGGTGATTGAGGCTAAGTGTGATTCCCTCCTTGTGGTAAACCAAGTTAATGGGAAGTTCGAGGTAAGATAAGAACGAATGCATAGATACCTGGATAAATTACATGTAACATTACACCGATTCAAGGAATGGACTCTACAACACGTGCCTCGTGATCAAAACAACGAGGCCGATGCCCTCGCTAATTTGGGGTCGTCGGTAGAAGACGATGAGCTCAATTCAGGGGCAGTCGTACAACTAATGAGGTTGGTAGTTGAAGAGGGTCATGCCGAAATAAACTCAATGAGCGTAACGTGGTATTGGAGAAATAAATATATAGAATATCTGAAAATCGGAAAATTGCCCATAGATCCAAAGGAATCGATGGCCCTACGTACGAAGGCAGCCTGATTTAGCTTGTCTGAGGATGGAACCTTTGTTAGAAGAATGTTCTACGGCTTGATCGCGATATGTTTAGGACCAGGAGATACCGAGTACGTTCTAAGGGAAATTCACGAAGGCACCTGCGAAAATCATTCAGGTCCCGAAGCATTGGTCCGTAAAATAATCAGGGCTGGTTACTACTGGATCGACATGGAAAAAGATGCGAAGTAATTCGTACGAAGATGTGATGAATGCCAAAGGCATGCTCTGATGATTCATCGATCCAGAGAGTTGGTACAATTAGTCTTGTCACCATGGCTATTCATGAAATAAGGGATGGATATCGTTGGCCCGCTTCTACGAGCACCCGGTAAGGCCCAATTTATTTTATTTATGATTGATTATTTTTCTAAATGGGTGGAAGCCCAAGCATATGAGAAGGTCAGGGAGGAGGAGGTAATCGATTTTATCTGGGACTATATCATATGTTGGTTCGGAATACCGGCCGAGATCGTGTGCGATAATGGGAAATAGTTTATTGGCAGCAAAGTAAGCAAGTTTCTCGAAGACCATAAGATCAAAAAGATCTTATCAACTCCCTACCACCCTAGTGGAAACGGACAAGTAGAATCCACCAATAAAACCAAAATCCAAAACCTCAAAAAGAGGTTGATCGATGCCAAAGGAAAATGGAAGGAAATCGTGCCCGAAGTCCTCTAGGCATATCGTACAACTTCAAAGTCTAGTACCGGGGCCACCCCGTTCTCGCTGGTTTACAGTGCCGAATCTTTGATACCGGTCGAAGTCGGAGAACCAAGTCTTAAGTTCCAATATGCTACCAAAGAAGCAAATAATGAGATCCTGAACACAAATCTGGAACTACTAGACGAGAGACGTGATGCCGCCCTCATTCGAATGACAGCCCAAAAAAACGAATCGAGAGATATTACAATCGAAGAGCCAACCTTTGATACTTCAATGTCAGGGACTTAGTATTGAGGAAGGTCACATTAAACACTCGGAATCCGAATGAAGGAAAATTGGGACCGAACTGGAAAGGTCCGTATCAGGTTATTGAGATCAGCGGAAAAGGGTCGTACAAACTCGGAACAATGAACGGTGAACAACAACTGGAACATAACCCACTTGAAGTGATATTACTGCTAAGGTATGACCCAGATCACCTTCTCTTACTCAGCTACATTTCTTACTAACACTTGCAGGCACCCAACACAATTCTTTAGGCCTGAAAGCACGCGCTGTACTCTTTTTCCCTTGATCCGATTTTGTCCCAAATGGGTTTTCCGGGAAGGTTTTTAATGAGGTAGCAGTGAAATCGTGCTAACTTAGAATCGAAGTCAAACAGTATTCAAGGCTTATCTACGACAAACCCTGAACATTGGGGGCATAATCCGGGGGGAATGATTTTTGATTCTTGTGCTTGAACAAACTAGGCTCGCTCAATAAGATTTAAATAAGATTTTCTGTAGAGGCCAAATGGTTGATTGAACTATGCCAACATAGATCACCCGAGCCCGGACAAAATACAAGTTTAACTTTGTATACTATGCATAAAATTGAAAGGAAGTCTATGCCTTTTGGATAAAAGTTCATGTCCTATCAAAGATTTTTCGTTTGGTTCTCCGAAGACATCGAGCCCAAGAGCCACTTCACTCGGGGACTGCCACTTAAGGATTGCCTAAATTAAAAGGCTACGGCCATTCCGGGATAACGAAACCCGAGGGCACAAAGCTTATTTTGGCATTGCCCGAACTAAAAGTCTACGGCCATTCCGGGATAACAAAATCTTATTTTGGCATTGCCCGAACTAAAAGGCTACGTATATTCCGGGATAATGAAACCCGAGGGCACAAAGCTTATTTGGCATTGCCCGAACTAAAAGGCTACAGCCATTCCGGGATAACGAAACCCGATGGCACAAAGCTTATTTGGTATTGCCCGAATTAAAAGGCTACGGCCATGGTGGGATAACGAAACCCGAGGGCACAAAGATTATTTGGCATTGCCCGAACTAAAAGGCTACGACAATTTCGGGATAACAAAACCCGAGGGAACAAAGCTTATTTGGCATTGCCCGAATTAAAAGGCTATGGCCATGTCGGGATAATGCAATCCGAGGGCACAAAACTTATTTGGCATTGCCCGAACTCGGAAAAACTACGATTATATTAAAAATGGCTCGGAGACGCCCAAAGCCCGAAACAAACGGTACCTTCGGCAAAATTATAATCTAAGGAATTATAAGTACTTTGGAAATAATTTTCGGTCATACCGAAATTTTTTGCATTGCCTTAAGAAAAATCAAAGGCAAGGCCTGTTCGAAACCCCAAACAGGACCTAACGTTTTTAATGCTAAGGCATTTCAATCTTTGCAAAACATAAAGAGAAAGACAAAGGAAAAACTTAAATATTATAGAAAAACTTGCATTATATATATGATCTTTACAAAGGCATAACAAGCCTTGACAAAAAGTACAAAATACAAAGAGGAAAAAACAAAATCAAACAGAAGCCGCCTGATCTTAGTCGGAGCCCGCCACGTCACCGGGATTCCTGGGGTCTTCTCCACCCTCGGACCTTGCTTGAGTCCTCAGAATCTTCCTCCTCGGGATAGGCCAGCTTCCTAGCCTCGGCTTCGAGCACCTTGGCATCCTCTATCTTAGCCGATAAGTCAAAACCCCGAGCGTGAACTTTCTCGAGAGCCTCCCTTCGGGATTGCCACGTCATGTGCTCAATGAGATTTTTTACAAAGTCCTAGGCCACCTCGGCGTCAGCCTTATATTGGGCCACCATCTCATCGACGTCGGTCTTACGACTACGTCCACTGACTTGGCCGTTTCAAGCTCCTTGGCCAGATTGTTTCGATCAGAGGCGGCCGAAACTAACTGCAACTAGAGCTCTTCAACCCTTTTGGTCTGAACCTCGGTCCTCTCCTTTGCCGATCTAAGTTGAATTTTAGTCGAATTTAGTTGTGCCCGAACAGCCTCTTTTTCTGAGGCTAGATGATCCATTCTGTCTCTCCAGTCCTCGATCTCAACTTTGACTATATCCATTTCAGCTCGGAGCTTGGCAATCCGATCGAGGTTTTGCTGGACCTGCGGATTTTGACCATCAATCATCGAGTCTAGTTCATCATCACTAATCTCAAATATTTTAACCTGCTCGATGAGGTCAGCATGTTCCTTCCGAGCAACCTTCAGCTTAGCCCGGAGGCTCTTAGCCTCCTTTTCGAACTGCTCGCTAAGAAGTTTAAAGGCATCTCTTTTCTCGGTGAGCTCTCAAACTTCAGCTTAGAGTTGTTTCAGCTCTTCTCGATACCTTAAAAAGGCCTCGTGATGAAGCACTGATGCCTACAAGCACGAATAAAAATGTCAAGTTATCTATGAAACAACCTAAGTACAAAATTGAAAATCATCAAGGAAAATACGAAGATTACCCGGTTAAGCACCTGTTGCGCTTCGTTGAATAAACAAGGTGCCTCCACCTCATTCATTTTGGCCTGGTCATCCTCGATCACCAGACACCGAAGATAACTGGCCACCCCTACGGGGGAGGAAAGAACTCGGGCATCCTCTGGAAGGGAAAAAATAATAGTGCATTTCCAATCAGGATATGCACTCAGGGCAGAGAATCGATCGACCAATTTCGAGCTCGAGGACGGACCGCTTGATTCAGAGGGTGAGCTATTCCTCGGTATCTCTAAATTGCCAAATCCGATGGTGTCCTCTATGGCCGTCGAATCCACACCGTCGAAAAAACCATGGAAATGGTCGTTCGCTCTATGTGCCCCCTCGATGGGGCGTTCTTTTGAAACTCGGGCCTAGTTAAACATCGACACTTTGAATGAGGGTGACTTGGCAATCTCTATCAGACCGAGTGCTTCCTACGGGGCTTTGCTCGCATCTTGGGAAGCCTCAGTTCCTGCCTCCACCTCGGCCTCCCCAACTTGATGGAGATCGGCCTCGCCTCCCCCTGGTTCGGAGGCCCCTTGCTCTTCGAGCTGCGGTGGCACACTGGCCACCAGATCGAAGGCTTCTCCTTCCCTCTCGGACTCATCCCTCAATCGATAGAGTGAGTCCGGGGACAGTGCTCGACCACTTGTGCTTCCCTTGGGTTTATGCGCCAATCTTTTCCTTGGCTTCTTCTTCTCAGGGCCCGGAGAACTCGAAGCCCTTTCCTTTTTTTCTCTTTATCCTGCCCCGAAGCATGGGGCTCGGTGAAGATATCGTCATCACCGGATGGAGGCCTCATCTCGACATATTTTGGTAAACATGCAAAAAAGAAGTAAAGCAAGTCAGAAATTGATAGCGTGAAAGGGAAAATCAAAAGTCACTTGAGAAAACTCTTACCATGGGAACGGGCCTCCCATCGACCCTTTGAGAGCTCATGCCAGGAACGCTCGGAATAAACCCTTGGTTTTACAATTCCCTTGACCCATTCCTTTAGTTGAGGAACTGCATCCGGCATCCGAGCAACATCTGCACCACCATAAAATATCGATGAGAAGGGAGAAAAAGAAATGAGTGACGAACGAAATCTTAAAAGTGAGATTATACTTACGTTTCATATTCCACTTCTCAGGAAATGGCATATGCTCGGCTGGGATCAATCTGATGTCTTCACTCAGACAAAGTGGCCTAACCAGCCTCGATCCCAATCTTCATCGATGCTAGAAAACTGAGCCTTACTGGCCCGACATGATAGCTTGATTTGTCCACCTAGATAAAGTCGGGGACTATATAAGCGCATGAGGTAATCGATGGTGAAGGGACACCTCTCGATCTTGCTTACGAAAAATTAGAGGAGAATCACTATCCTCTAAAAAGAAGGGTGAATTTGACCAAGGGTCACATTGTAACGACCCGACCCTTCATTTTGAGCTCTAGTATGTCATCCAGCAGTTTGAGACCCTGAGCAGCTTCACTTCAGGTATCATTACTTGTACGCGTGGTCGGAATTTAATTTCGGGAAGTTTAGAGTTGATTTGGAAAGAAAATTCTAATTCTAAAAGCCTTAAGTTGGAGGAATTGACTAAAGTGTGATTTTGAGTAAACGACCTCGTAATCAAGATTTGAAGGTTCCAACAGGTTCCTATGATGATTTTGGACTTAGGCGTATGCCCGGAGCGGGTTTAGGATGACCCGGGAGCATTTCAGCACATATAATGGAAGTTGGCATTTTTGGAAGAATTTCCTAAATTTGGGTTAAAGTGCATTTCAATGTTATTGATGTCCGTTTGGGATTTCGAGTTTTGGAATAGCTCCGTATAATGATTCTGGTATTGGAAGCGCGATTTGGAGGTCCGTGGGTCATTTTGGGGTCATTTGGCGAATGTTAGGAATTTGAAGGTTTTGGAGAGTTTGACCAGAAGTGGACTTTTTGATATCGGGGTCGGATTCCGATTCCAGGAGTTGGAGTAGGTACGTAATGTCAAATGTGACTTGTGTACAAAATTCGAGGTCAATCGTACGTGATTTGATAGGTTTCGACATCGATTGTAGAAGTTGAAGTTTCAAAATTCACTAAGTTTGAATTGGAGGGTGATTCATGTTTTTTGCATTGTTTGATGTGATTTAAAGGCTCGACTAAGTTCGTGATGTGTTTTGGGACGTGTTGGTATATTTGGTTGAGGACCCGAGGGTCTCGGGTGGATTCCGGATGGTTAACGGATCGAGTTTGGACTTGGATGAAATGCTGAGGTAACAGATATCTGGTGCAATCGCACCTGCGTGAAAAAAGCCGCAGGTGCGAGCCATGAATCGCAGGTGCGAAGGAGGGGAGGTTGGTCAACAACCGCAAGTGTAGAATATTTGGGCGCACCTGCGAAGTCGCAGTGCGTAGTGGGCAACACAGGAGCAGGCGATGGGCGCAGGTGCGACGCATGGACCGCAGAAGCGCTACATAAAGCGCAGATGCGGGAATGTTGGGCTGAGCTTGAACCGCACCTACAAAGGAATTCCCGCATGTGCGGAGCCGCATAAGCGGCTATTGCACCGCAGGTGCGATGATCGCTGGGCAGTGAGGTTTTATAAAACGGGGTTTTGGCTCATTTTCACTTCATTTCGTCCATGAAAGCCGATTTTGGAGCACTTTTGGAGTGCCATCTTCATCAACTATAATGGGGTAAGTGATTTCTTCACATTGTGAGTTAAATACATGATTTTTACATGGATTCAAGCATGAAAGTTTGTAGAAATTTGGGATTTTGAAGAAAAACCTAGAAATTGGTATTCTTGGATTTTGATCACGAATTTGGGCATGACATTGAGAATAAATTATATATTTGAGTTCGTAGTGCTATGGTAGTGTTTGTCTTCGAAATGTTTCGGAATCCGGGCACGTGGGCCCGGGAGTTGCTTTATCGATTTTTCGAGCGGAGTTGGAAATTGTTATAAATTGATTAATTATGAGTATTAGAGTATATTTTTATTGGTTTGCACATTGTTTGACTAGTTTTGGAGCGACGAGCATTGGTTTGAGGTGTTAGAGGGCTTTGGAGCTGGTTATGGAATTTCGGAGCGAGGTAAGTCTCCTGTCTAACTCTGTGAGGGGGAAACTACCCCTAGGTGATATATTTAATGTGTGCAACATGTTGCGAGGACTGCGTACGCACGAGGTGACGAGAGTCCGTACGTAGTTAGATTCATGTTATTGTTCGGGTAGGCTTAAGTTCACATGATGTTATAGCTGTATTAATTGAGCAGTCTCTCACATATTAAATTCTTCTGTTTTACATTACTACTTGAGGCTAGACTCGTTATTGTAGAGACTTCACGATTAGTCACCGAATAACTTTGATTTTTCGCAGAATAACTTTACTCCTCTTACGCCATGTTTCTGTGATATATATATAAACTTCATTGAAGGGTTTTTGGTTAAAAGAAATTACAACTTACATGTTTATTCGTGAGTGGGGTCAAGGACCCGTCAAAGCTTCTTATTCTAATGGGATCGGGCCGTTCTCCTCGGCAGGATTATGTATTTCACTCTTATGGGATCGGGCTGATCGCCTTGGCAGGATTTATGTATCACACTCTCATGGGAGCGGGTCGTTCGCCTCGCGAGTTGAATAGATGCATCTATGGTTCATGCCGTTCGACCCTCGGCAGTGCACAATTTAAATTTTTATGTTGGATCGAGCCGTACGCCTCGGCATTTCCTATATCATATCATCATGGATTCGTGTGTAATATTTGGCAAAAAGGCCAGTATATCTGTGAGTTTTCCCGATTTGAGTTATGACGATCTATCTGATGAGATCCACTATATATTTATATGCTCTGGTTAAGGAGGGAATTTCTAATGGAGAACTTGAGTTCCTCGTAAAGAGGGGGAATTTGTATCATGTGTTTTATACTTGTTTATTTCATTTATTTACTCTGCCTCATACTTACTTACCTCTTTACTGTACATGATATTATTGGACCACTAGTAAGTGTCGATGTCGACCCCTCGTCACTACTTCTCCGGGGTTAGGCTAGATACTTACTGGGTACACATTGATTTCGTACTCATACTACACTTGCTGCACATTTTTGTGCAGGTACATATGTGACTAGTGGTCTTGTAAGAGCAGAGGTGTGTATGTATGCGGGGACTTACGTGAGCTGCATTCTATATTATGACCCGCAGTCGGCAGAGTCTCCTTCAAAGTATTTGTATTCTCCTATCCAAATTTGTATTCCGGACAAATATTGTATTTTATTTTACATTTCTAGTTAATGCTCATGCACTTGTGACACCGGGTTTTGGGATGATTATGGGTTGTTCTGTATTGAATTTCTTAAAAGTATTATTATTTACTCTGTAAATCCCCATTCTTTACTATTTAAATTGAAAGAAATATGATTTCAAAAGTAACAAAATGAGAACCCAATTAAGTATTTATTGTTGGCTTGCCTGACAGTGGTGTCCGGCGCCATCACGACCTTTATGGATTTTGGGTCGTGACAACATGGTAACAGAGCACTAGGTTCACTTAGGTCTCACGAGTCATGACCGAGTCTAGTAGAGTCTTGCGGATAGGTGCGGAGACGTCTGGACTTATCTTCGAGAGGCTACAGGACTGTTAGGAGCACTTCCCTTCTTGATTCCTCATCGTGCGATTTGATTCATTTGAGGCTTATGCCTTCATTTCCTTCCCATTCAATCTTATGTGATGAGAAGCGCTTGTTATAAATTTGGAATTGAGAAATTTTAATGTCACTACCGACGTAGAGCAGGATGTTTCTCCTTGCACATTCAAACAAGTTATTGTCGTTTTCTTGCGAAAGAAGGTTTTGTCATTTCAGCTTAGTATTGGTAATTCCTACGGTTTTGAGGCTATGCACGGTATTGGTGTAATGGTAGGGTGCTCGTTTATGTGTCGACGCAATGTATGACTTAAAAGGAGATCTATCTTAGTGTGTGATTCAGAGGTTTAATATTTGATTCCAGCAAAGGAAAAGAAATCGGACTATGAATGTGCAGGTTGGGTTGATGAAGTAACGAGACTTGGTATTTTCGAGCGTGGTGGAATTTTCATTGTGATGTGGCATCGTCGTCCTTATTTGAACGCATTACGGTTCGTCGGTGTTATGATCTTTTTTGATTTTGCCTTCGGAGTAGGGTGTTGTGAAATGGTGCTTGAGGGACGGTTGTTAGATAGCGGTGTGCAGTGGAAACAACAGTGTGCAATAGTTCAAGATCGAATGGGTAATTCCTATGTTGATGGCTCGAAAAAAATGATCTTTTAAGAGACTTAGAATTGATAGTAATTTGTTAGTTCAGGTGCTACAAAGATGGATTTTGATTTGATACCACATTTGGGTAACGAAGAATGAGGAAGGACATGTGGAGGTGTCTTGCGGTGGTTAATTTACTAGCAGGCCAAGTATGAGAAGCGCTAGTCGGGAAGTTGCTTAAAGGATATGGTTTGACCGAAGTGGGAGAGGCAGAGTAGCATATGGATTCGGTGGTGGAATATCCACGTACCTTAAGAAAGTGTAGAATAGTTTGGGAATCGTGACGGAAGTTGATTTGGTATATGTATTTTCTTGGAATGATGGTTACCGTACGGAGAAAGAGTGAATAAGGCAGAAAGGAGTTTGCTTGGGATGGAGAAGTGTGTGAAGATTTGACTATCATTACAGATGTGGTATGACTTGAGTTCAGATGATATTGTTGAACTCTCAGTTGATGTTAGTGAGGAAGGAACGAACCTATACAACGTCATAGAAAGAGGTCGGATAGGAGATCGTGGCTGATGATTCAGAATGTTCATGACGAGAATTAACAAAACACTTAGAGAATTTGGCGGGATGACAGAGCGATATCATGGTAATCGAGAAGAATGAATCATTGTAGGATCAATATTTTGTGATTATATCTTAAAGCTAAGTGGGGGAGCCCCACCGTCCACGATTGGATCAAGTGGTTGTGGGCTTGTACATCTTCTGGTTAGCGGTGCATTGGTGGATTATTTGTGACTAATAAAATGAAACATCAGGGGTAATTCGAGTAGAGAAATTGCTAAATGTGTGTTATATTTAGCCTTATCGATTGAGGTGCAGGATTTGGGAAGACTCCGAGTTTATGCTTCTTGCGGATATAATGTACAAGGAAACAAATTCAGCTGGTTGCTTCTTGGAGAGTGTGTTCATGTGCTAGCAGAGCGTTGAAGTTGATTATATTCGGGGACAAGTCAGAGTGGGTGACTCTCAACAATGGTCCTAATAGGTTCAAAATTTAAGGTGCGGTGCCTAAGGATTTCGAGTCCGTGGTATGGTTAAGTACCGAGTTTTGGCAGTGGATTTTTGAAAAGGGGACTTGGAATGTTCTATGTTATCGTCGGTTTGCGGTGTGGCATTTGAGGAATGGGAGAAAAATAGCTTCCGATTCATAGAGGGGTTTTCAGAATGGGTGTACCAGTTGAAGATGCGAATACGCGCATAAAGAGGGTAGGAGATGGTTCGTGGGTTTTGGAGACAACGTGGTCTCGTGAAATAAGGTCACTCAGGATGAGTGCGGATTTGGATTCATGATATTTTGAATGGGCCTATTATTATTCCTAAGGCAAGTCCAGAGTAAATTAGAAAAAGTCGGATTCGGTTAGCTATGGTTGAATTGGCATGACGACGGCAATGATCAGTTCCTTCAGCGTGTTGAGTTATACATGTGATTTGTGGCGGTACGTGCAAGATTTAACGGCCACCGTAATTGATTTTATTTGGAGGCATTCGAGTATTATGGCTTGTTACGTGTAGATGGATCCCGTAAGAATTATGGTGGTTTAGACCACCACTCGAGGTTTGTATTTTGCTGAGGTTATGGGAATTCAGTCACATGTGGAAATGGTTCTCCTGAAATAAGTTAAGTGAAAAGTTTCTATATGATGAAGTGTGTACCCTATTGGTGGTTTGGGAGTTATGATGAAATTCTTGTACTCTTGCGTATTGGTATGTTAGGTGCAGTGACCGGCACGAAAATTGGAAGCTGAGGATCAAGGCTGCAGTTGATGTCGACGAGAATGTCACGAGCTCAGCTATGCAGGGAAGAATTCAGATGTTTAGAGTAAACCGGTATTGTCCTTAGCGTCACATGAGATCGGCGTCATGTGCAAGAGGCTTTGTGTATTGAATTGTAGCTTCTTGATTTGCTTTACAGCATTAGTGTGACCGGTGGTATGGATGTGCAGACTTGTTACCTGGTGCGGAGGGTCGTGGGAGTGTATCCCACAGGAAGGTTGTATAAGTATGACATGTAGTCACTTGATTAGTTAAAGATTTAAAGGCCTAGTATGTAGATTATGGTACTATCGCTAATGTGAGAATTTATGCCTGAAGAGCGCTCGGTCCATTTGGTTGTGAAATGTGAAAGTTTGTTCCGAATTTGATGGTTGTTCTTATGTGTCGTGAATAGGTCATTGTGGGTCCTTGATAGGCTATTTAGCCAAGCATGGTATGAACAGAATCGGTTTGAGGTCCGTGGATGGATCTAAATGTGAACGCGGGCTCTATATCAGGCCGGATATACTCATCTCAACATAGCGTTGTTTTCGGAAGGGTCTTTGGGCCTTGGATGTTATTTCTGCCGTCAGCTATTTCAATGTAATACTCTATTGTGCCATGTGGGCTGTGAGACGATTTGATTATTCACACTCATATTGAGATCCCGTATAGTTTGTGGTATTATGTGAGCAGGATGGCTCTCGTGATGCAGATCATATATCGCACCTTAGTTGTGCTTGAGTTTTATAGCGTATGACGCTACCCGTCTCCCCAGGATTTGTATTATGCACTTGGCGTGCTTATGGTTGATATTCGGGCATTTCGTGAGTATAAGCGTTACGGCTCGATGTATGTTTTCTTTATATTATTATGTGTGTATCGGGTGGCACGCCACCACGGATATGTTGTTTGGATCAGGTGGCACGCTGCCATGGGTATCATGGTTAGATCGGGTTGCACGCTGCAACAGTGTGTTATTGAGTACAGTTTCCCATATCTATTATTGTGTGTTCTGCTTCTCATTTCCTGAGGAAGGTTCATAACATCCTTTCGGTTGTTTAAATCGGTTACGTGGGTTGAGTAGTTCTTTCCAGAGTTCATTCCCTTATGTATCACATTCGAGTTTGTAGCTTGTTGGCACATTGTGGCATTATATGAGACTTTTGACAGTGTCTGGGGTGGCTTACTACCTGAGCAGCTTGTACTGGGTGAGACGAGATTTTTGGACCTGGGATCAGTGCGATTAGATTTATATGAAGCATATTAAAGAGTAAATATTGTTATTCTCCATAATGATGTGATGGTTCTGTCGAGAGGAGAGACTCCATAAATTGTGACTCGGTAGGTGGATATGAGTTCTACACATCTTCTCTATCGTGGCAGTATTGCAAAAGTTGGAACAAGACTTATATGAGTCATGAGTTGTGTTGTGAGCATCGGATCGTGGGTTTTTGGCTGTTGTTATCAGGGGATGTTATTATGGTCATGTGAATTATGCGGTGCATGGTGTGGATTCTGCGAAGGTACACGAACATGTATTGGTGCATCGTGTAGTGATTAATACGCCGTTCGTATGTTGGAAACAGACCTGGTAGAGGACTTCAGATGTTGAAATTTGGCTCTAAGGCTTATTTGACTAGATAAAAGGGAGGATTTTCAGGTTTGCTCAAGCAAATATGCTCAACTGGGTTATGGTAGCACGGGTAGGTGCACGAGGTGCTAAACAACGATTTCAGACAACTCCAGAGCAGTTCTTAGCACGTTCGCGGACGAACGTATGTTTAAGTGGGAGAGAATATAACGACCCGACCAGTCGTTTTGAACTCTAGCGCGTCATCCAGCGGTTTGAGACCCTGAGCAACTTCACTTCGGGTATCATGACTTGTACGCATGGTCGGAATTTAATTTCGGGAAGTTCAGAGTTGATTTGGAAAGAAAATACTCATTTTAGAAGCCTTAAGTTGGAGGAATTGACTAAAGTGTGATTTTGAGTAAACGACCTCAAAATCGGGATTTGAAGGTTCCAACAGGTTCATATGATGATTTTGGACTTAGGCGTATGCCCGGAGCGGGTTTAGGATGACCCGACAGTGTTTCAGTGCCTATTATGGAAGTTGGTATTTTTGGAAGAATTTTCCTAAATTTGTGTTGAAGTGCATTTCAATGTTATTTATGTCCGTTTGGGATTCCGAGTCTGGAAATAGCTCCGTATGGTGATACTGGTATTGGGAGCACGTCCGGATATGGATTTGGAGGTCCGTAGGTCATTTTGGGGTCATTTGGCAAAAGTTAGGAATTTGAAGGTTTTGGAGAGTTTGACCGGGAGTGAACTTTTTGATATCGGGGTTGGATTCCGATTCTGGAGTTGGAGTAGGTCCGTAATCTCAAATATGACTTGTGTGCAAAATTTGAGGTCAATCGGACGTGATTTGATAGGTTTCAGCATCGATTGTAAAAGTTAAAGTTTCAAAGTTCACTAAGTTTGAATTGGAGGGTTATTCATGTTTTTAGCGTTGTATGATGTGATTTAAAGGCTCGACTAAGTTCGTGATGTATTTTGGAACGTGTTGGTATATTTGGTTGAGGTCCCGAGGGCCTCGGGTGGATTCCGGATTGTTAACGGATCGAGTTTGGACTTGGATGAAATGTTGAGGTAGCTGATATCTGGTGCAATCACACCTGCGTGAAAAGGGCCGCAGGTGCGAGCCACGAGTCGCAGGTGTGAAGGAGGGGAGGTTGGTTAACAACTGCAGGTGCGGAACATTTGGGCGCACCTGCGAAGTGGGCAACGCAGGAGCGGACGTTGGGCTCAGGTGCGGCGCAAGGACCGCAGAAGCGGACACGCAGATGCGCTACATGGAGCGCATATGCGGGAATGTTGGGCTGAGCTTGAACCGCACCTGCGATGGAATTCCCGCAGGTGCGGAGCCGCAGAAGCGGCTATTGCACCGCATGTGCGATGATCGCTGGGCAATGAGGTTTTATTAAATGGGGTTTTGGCTCATTTTCACTTCATTTCGTCCATATGAGCCGATTTTGGAGCACTTTTGGAGTGCCATCTTCATCAACTATAATGGGGTAAGTGATTTCTTCACATTGTGAGTTAAATACATGGTTTTTTACATGGATTCAAGCATGAAAATTTGTAAAAATTTGGGATTTTGAAGAAAAACCTAGAAATTGGTATTCTTGGATTTTGATCACGATTTTGGGCATGAAATTGAGAATGAATTATGTATTTGAGTTCATAGTGCTATGGGTAGTGTTTGTCTTCGAAAATTTTCAGAATCCGGACACGTGGGCCTGAGGGTTACTTTATCGATTTTTTGAGCAGAGTTGAAAATTGTTATAAATTGATTAATTATGAGTATTAGAGTATATCTTTATTGGTTTGCACATTGTTTGACTAGTTTTGGAGCGACGGGCATCGGTTTGAGGTGTTAGAGGGCTTTGGAGCCGGTTATGAAATTTTGGAGCGAGGTAAGTCTCTTGTCTAACTTTGTGAGGGGGAAGCTACCCCTAGGTGATATATTTAATGTGTGCAACTTGTTACGGGGACTACATACGCACTAGGTGACGAGAGTCCGTACGTAGCTACATTCATGTTATTGTCCGGGTAGGCTTAGGTTCACATCATGCTATAGATGTATTATTTGAGCAGTCTCTCGCCAATTAAATTCCTCTGTTTTACATTACTACTTGAGGCTAGACTCATTATTGTAGAGACTTCACAAGTTCATGATTAGTCACCGAATAATTCTACTCCTCCTACGGCATGTTTCCGCGATATATATACTTCATTGAAAGGTTTTGTTAAAGAAATTACAACTCATACGTTTATACTTCATTGAAAGGTTTTTGTTAAAGAAATTATAACTCACACGTTTATTCGTGAGTGGGGTCAAGGACCCGTCAAAGCTTCTTATTTTAATGGGATCGGGTCGTTCGTCTCGGCATGAATTTGTATTTCACTTCTTATGGGATCGGGCCGTTCGCCTTGGCAGGATTTATATACCACACTTTCATGGGAGCAGCCGGTTCACCTCGGCAGTTTAATAGATGCATCTATGGTTCGCGCCGTTCGACCCTCAGCAGTGCACAATTTACTTTTATGTTGGATCGGGTCGTACGCCTCGACATTACCTATATATATATATATATACCGGTTAATGTTTGGCAAGAAGCGAGTATATCTGTGAGTTTTCCCGATTTGTGTTATGACGATCTATCTGATGAGATCCACTATATATATATATATATATATATATATATATATATATATATATATATATATATATATATATATATATATATTTGCTCCGGTTAAGGAGGGAATTTCTAATGGAGAGCTTGAGTTCCTCGTAAAGAGAGGGAATTTGTATCGCGTGTTTTATATTTGTTTATTTCATTTATTTACTCTGCCTTATACTTACTTACTTTTTTACTGTACATGATTTATTGGACCACTAGTAAGTGTCGATGTTGACCCCTCGTCACTACTTCTCCGGGGTTTGGCTAGATACTTACTGGGTACACGTTGATTTCTTACTCATACTACACTTGCTGCACATTTTTGTGCAAGTACATATGTGACTAGTGGTCTTATGAGAGCAGAAGCGTGTATGCATGCGAGGACTTACGTGAGCTGCATTCCATATTACAACCCGCAGCCGGCAGAAACTCCTTCAGAGTATTTGTATTCTCTTGTCCAAATTTATATTCCGGACAGATGTTGTATTTTATTTTACATTCCTAGTTAATGCTCATGCACTTGTGACACCGGGTTTTGGGATGATTATGGGTTGTTCTGTATTGAATTTGTTAAAAGTATTATTATTATTTACTCTGTAAATCCCTATTCTTTACTATTTAAATTGGAGGAAAATATGATTTCAAAAGTAACAAAATGAGAACCCAATTAAGTATTTATTGTTGGCTTGCTCGACAGTGGTATCCGGCGCCATCACGACCTTTATGGATTTTGAGTCGTGACACACCTCGTACCTCTTACAGAAGGCGGTAATGACCGGGTCCAAGGGGCCCAACGTGAAGGGATAAGTGTAAACACTTAGAAAATCCTCCACGTGGGTAGTGATAGTTTCCTCGGGCTTGGGGACCACTACGTGCTTATTAGCCCAGTTGCAATCTTTCTTGACTTCGGAGAGGACATCCTTGGTGATCGAGCAGATATATCTCGAGGCCGGTTCACACCGACCCGGTACCGAAAAGGTTTTCTCGTTCTTGAAATCAACACCGGTCACCCCGCGGAGATGAATAATTTCAGAGGAGGCTTTGGTGCCGGTTCCTCAGCAGCAGCAGTATGAGAAACAATTTCCTCAACAGCCGGCCTCGAGGCAGAGGGAGTTTCTTTTTGAGGAACGGATTTTGAAATCTTCGCAATTCCTTTAAATGAAACAGATATAAAGAGAAGAAGGTTTGAATGAATGGATGATTAGCAGATGAAGAACTCTTATGAAAGATCTCAGAAAACAGAATAACTTGGAAGTGTTGAAATCTCTTAGACACGAGAGCAGAAGGTTTGAATGTAAAGTTTGAATAAACAAAGAGAGGAGGTATTTATAGTTTTTCAAGCGACGGTTCACATCTGGGAGTGGCCGACAAGCAACTGACAAGCATTTAATGCCTTGAAAACTGGACCAACGGGACGTTTCAACTATTCTTATCGCTTACGTCATGATTTTGTCGCTTACGTCATGATTTATCGAAGAGGGAATAAGGAGCTCACATCGTTTCTCGTCGTCATTTACTCTCCGAAAAACGAGGGAATTTTACGTCATGATTTTTGTTGCTTACGTCATGATTTGTGGAAGTGAGAATCGGGAGCTCATATCATTTCTCGTCATTTACTCTCCGAAAAACGAGGAGACTATCTGTATACGGGTAAAATCAAATTCGGAATTTGACCGAGCATCCAGCACGATAGTTTGGGATCGACAGATGGTGATAAAATCCCGGAGATCGGTTCCTGCCTTACCGAATTAGCTATCGGAACCACTAGACTTGCCTTCAAGTTTACCGAGGTCATAACCGGTCCCGGTTATAACGGTCTCAAGGAACATATTGCCAGCTTATCCGACAAGGGTCCGAGATTCCCACAACTAGCCGGACATTACTGCGAAAATCACGAAACATACCTAAAAAGGGACCAACGGTCAACAAATCAAGGACTTTTTTACCTTTTATAGAATAATAGAATAATACCTTAAAAGTAGGTTCCTCTAATATATAAAGGGGGCCTCAACTCACGAAGGACATTGTAACATACACTCATAAGCAATACATTAACGTTATTCTTTAAGTTCTTATTCTTTGGTATCTTGGTGTCAATAAAAGTACTTTCAGCTCAAGGGTGGCCAGCTTTCCTAGGCTGAAATTATCCAATTCGCGTGGTTTGCAGTTAGTTTATCGTTATTTATTTCAATTGCTATCTAATTTATCGTTTAATATCAAATTAATCCGCATATCCTTTAACCCACTAACAAATTCAATTATTATCCGATTTTGAGGGTAAATAACTTGTCTTTCATGTACTTCCCCGCAAAATGGGTATTCAAATGAATCAGATTGAAAATTTTAGGAGCTCATTTGGTTGGAATTCTTATTTTATTGGTGATGATTCATTGATAAACAATGTCTCAAATTTTGTTTCACGAAAATGGCTTTTTTGTTTAAAATACCCACCGAGGGGTTTTATATTTATTTACAAATATGAAAGAGTACAATTTTGAATATTGCAAAGTGTAGATTGTTTGTTTTTCAGAGACATAAATGTTCTTAACATGTAATTTGGAATATTCCCTTATGACTAATGCGCTTGTCCTAATTTTTACTTCGTGGCCTGCAAAGGGAGAATATTTGCTGCTTTACTTTTTCCATTCTCGGCAGTAATAGTCCTTCAACTTTTCTTCCCTTTTTCGAGAACAAGGTTGGCCACAAACTTATTTATTAAACTCAAACTTGATTATCAATCAAAACTCATTGATAGCCTGAGCATGTCGGCCAAACGCTTTTAATAATAAGTTACTAAATATTAAAGCAAACGGCCGTTACCTTCAAAGTATTTTCTAAAATCACATATATTCACGTGCACCCTTTATGTATTGAATGGAAAAAACAAACTTACGCAATCAAGACACTTTCTTGTTATATAAATATTTATCTTCTAACTATGATTAAGTTTTTCTATAACTGATAATGAAAAATTATTTATACTATCAAATCACATAAAAAATAATAATTATAGGCGAACCGCATATACATAGACAGTCCATTCAACTTGACACCATTTTTCATTTTGGCACTCTATCTCAACCTTGTTCCATTTTGGTCCTCCAACCCTATTTCTTATATTTCACTTTAATACAAAAGCTGACTAGTCACATAGTGTGAGTTGCCTCACCTCGTAAGCGCGTGGGGCAACTTTTTTTTTTTTTTTTTGTGCAAAATTCCTTCTAATTACTATTGGCCCATATTTAATCCCTCAACTTCCTTCCCCATTATTTCATCTTCATTATTTCCTTCCCATTTACTGTTGTCCCATCGTCATTCTCAAAGTTCCAAAGCTTTCATCAGTCGATTTCATACCTTGCCATCCAGAAAGCTTCAAACTTTTACAATTTTGTTGTTCGTTTATTTATTCTGATTAATTTTTTTGTGGGTTTATTTCATAGGACTGCTACGTAGTAAATTGCAGAAGAATGAACTTTTTAAGCTTCTGATTGACAGGCCTCAAACAATAACAAACACAAAAGCTTCAGATTGTTAAAAAGGTCTCAAACACTAGATGCCAAAGTTTCATTCTTTACACAAAACCAACTCTTGCAAGAATTGAATAAAGTTCAAATAAAGCACAAATCAGCTGTCAAACAACATAATACTTCAGCTATCAGATGCCAAAGTTTCATTCTTTACACAAAAACCAACTTTTTCAAAATACACAACTTAAGTTTGCAACTTTCAGAAGTAACAAAACTGCCAAAAGCCAACAACAATCAAAACTACTATATTGCGATTATGAATTTGGGAAGGAGCTTAAGGTACCATTAGTCGGGTAGGGATTTGTGACAGAGAGAAAATAATAAGCGGCTTTAATTTTACCCAAATATGATCGGGTTCGGGTATTTTAGTATTGACCCGTTTGACATGAATGAAAAAAATAAGTGGCAACATTTAATACACCTCAGATTTGTGTATAAACACACGCTATATTGTTTGCACTGGTTTCATCTTTTGTGTTAAGGTAAAACATAAGAAATAGGGTTGGAGGGCCAAAATGGAATAAAGTTGAGATAGAGTGCCAAAATGAAAAATGGTGCCAAGTTGAATGTGCTATTTGGCATATAGCTACTTAAAAATTAAGATAAGTGACATATCATAACATGTTACCATACATAGATAATATAAAATTATTTACATTACATATAAAGTTAAATCCCGAGTTTAACTCTTTTACGGTGCATAATGCATCTATGATAAATCCATATTAACCACCTTTAAGATATGCTAGGTAAGTTAATATGCGTTGGTAAATATTGCTCAGTTTTGGGCTTCACGCTTTCCTTGTTTACCATCTTCTTTTAACCGCCATCCTGTCAACAGTTCGGAGTCGTAAAATCTCAGCAAAGCTAACAACTACTTGCAGTAGTTATTCACACGTATTTCATCACAACGTGCCACGCGCCCATGCTCCTCCCCCATACCAATCTTCTACATACTCTCACTTTCCTAAATCCTACACTTCGTATATCCTTTCCTCTCTCTTTCCATTTCTATATTTAGTATGTCTCTCTAAAGTACAGTAATCACTGGTGCATAAACAAACAAAAAATGGCGGAAAATTCATCTACAGAAGGATTCATGTGTTTACATGGAGATTTGGAGCTTCACATCGTTCAAGCGCGTCATTTACCTAACATGGACTTAACTTCCGACCGTCTTCGCCGTTGTTTCACCGCCTGTGATGTCTGCCGGAAACCTCCGACTGAGTCCACCGCCGACGACGACGGAGAAAGTGGCGTTCCCAATGTGAAAAAAAACCCCGACCAAAAAATCCATCACCGGAGAATAATCACTAGCGACCCTTACGTCACTGTGTCGGCACCTCACACTGCTCTCGCCCGTACACGTGTCGTAACCAACTCCCAAAACCCTGTTTTTGATGAACATTTTCATATCCCCTTAGCACACCCTATCGACTGCTTAGAATTTCGCGTTAAAGACGATGACGTTTTCGGTGCTCAAGTTATAGGTAAGGTTAGAATTCCGGCCGAAAAAATCGCCGCCGGTGAGATTATTGCCGGCTGGTTTCCCGTTATTGGCGCTTCAGGGAAACCTCCAAAACCTAACACGGCTCTTCGGCTATGGATGAAATTCGTTCCATATGATACAAACCCATTGTACAAGCAAGGTATTGCTTCAGATCCTCAACATTTAGGTGTGAGGAATACGTATTTTCCGTTGAGGAAAGGGAGCTCAGTGAAGCTGTACCAAGATGCTCATATGAGCAACAGTTTTAAGCTACCGGAAGTTGAGTTGGAAAATAATGGAGTTTATCAACACAATAGATGTTGGGAAGATATATGCTATGCAATTTCAGAGGCTCATCACTTGATTTACATAGTTGGGTGGTCTGTTTTTCACAAGATTAAGTTGATTCGAGAGCCCACTAGGCCATTGCCGCGTGGCGGTGACTTGACACTTGGTGAATTGCTTAAATATAAGTCCCAAGAAGGGGTGCGCGTTCTGTTATTAGTTTGGGATGATAAAACTTCCCATGATAAGTTCTTAATTAACACGGTATGCATCTTTTGAACTGTTACTTTTAGGATATTTTCTTGGCTGCTGTTTTAAGTATTTGTTTTGATAGTGGTAAGATAAGAATATTGTCTTAGTCTTGCTTGTTGCTACTATTATTTTAATGGTGTGCTCAGTGTATATTATAATGATGAATTGTCATTTCTTCCAAGCTTTCGAATGAGTGCAACATTAGTTGTAGTTCTTGTTTGTCAATCTCACAATAGTTTGAGATGGGGCTTGATGCAGGCGGGAGTAATGGGAACTCACGATGAGGAGACCAAGAAGTTCTTTAAGCATTCCTCTGTGATCTGTGTTTTGTCGCCACGTTACGCTAGCAGTAAGCTTAGCATTATCAAGCAACAGGTTAACTTTCATAACCACTTGCTCATTTGTTAGATTTAATGTACCCTGACATCGTTTGATTGCTGACTTCTCAAGTACCTGTGAAGTTATTGCCTCTTAAACCATTTCATTTCAATAGTTTGCATTCAGAATCAGGCATTCGATATGACGGAGAGTGTTCTTTTTGATGAATTGATAGAAAATATTCTTGTAAGTTTGTGGAAGAAGATAGGGATCAAGGAAGAGCTGAAATGGTTCAGCAGAACAGCATAATAGATGAATGTTTGCCTTGTGTTGCTTGACACAATATTGTCCTGAATGAGTGGACTAAAGAAATATAGTTCTTCTAAAGCAGCAGAACTTGAGGTTTTGATAGGCTGTGTGAAGCTAAATTTTGTTTGGATTGCATAAATGTTCTCTTCTGAGAGGCCCTTCAATGTTTTACAACAACAACAACAAAAAACCCAATATGTTCCCACCAGGTGGGGTCTGGGAGGGTAGTCTGTACGCAGACCTTACCACTACCTAAAAGGTAGAGAGGCTGTTTCCAATAGACCCTCGGATCAGGAAGGGTAATAAGAAGAAGTGGATAGCAAGAAAGGAAGAAAGGGAGAAGAGAAAAGAAAAAGGAAGATATAAAGGATAAGTAGTACCAAATACTAGCAACAAGAGATACAATACCTGAGGCGAACAAAACTACATAACGTAATAAAAATCTAAGAATATGAAGGGACAAGCGTGTTACTAAGACTATCGGTGAGCAACTAAAAACTACCCACTAACCTTCTACCTTAATCCTCGACCTTCACACCCTCCTATCAAGGGTCATGTCCTCAGTAAGCTGAAGCAGCGCCATGTCCTGTCTAATTACCTCTCCCCAGTACTTCCTAGGCCTACCTCGACCTCTTCTCAAACTCGCCATGGCCAATCTCTCACACCTCCTAACAGGGGCATCAATGCTTTCTTCTCTTAACATGTCCGAACCATCTCAGCCTCGACTCCTGCATCTTGTCCTCCACGGAGGCTACTCCCACTCTGTCCCGGATAACTTCATTCTTAATCTTATCTCTCCTGGTACGTCCACACATCCATCTCAACATCCTCATCTCTGCTACTTTCATTTTCTGGACGTGGGTGTTCTTGACTGGCCAACACTCAGCTCCATACAGCATAACCGGTCGAACCACCACTCTATAAAACTTGCCCTTAAGTCTTAGCGACATGTTCTTATCACATAAAACACCGGAAGCGAGCCTCCACTTCATCCATCCCGCTCCGATGCGATGTGCGACATCTTCGTCAATCTCCCCGTTACCTTGGATAATAGACCCGAGATACTTAAAACTCGCTCTCTTGGGGATAACTTGAGCATCAAGCTTTACCTCTACGTCTACTTCATGGGTCCCGTCACTGAATTTGCACTCCAAGTATTCTGTCTTGGTTCTACTCAGTTTGAAACCTTTAGACTCCAAGGTCTGTCTCCAAACCTCCAACCTCGCGTTAACTCCGCTTCGCGTCTCGTCAATCAACACTATACTTTTTGCACTCCAAGGCCCTTCAATGTTTTAATGAATTAAAATCAATTAAACTCATGTAGCTTTTGGATCCATTATTTCCCATATGCGGATATTCCAATGAAATGATTTTGTGACCTGAACATTCTACTATTGCTTCCAGGTAGTGGGAACCATGTTTACGCACCATCAGAAGTGCGTACTGGTAGATACACAGGCTTCCGGTAATAATAGAAAAGTTACAGCATTCTTAGGAGGGCTTGATCTCTGCGATGGTCGATATGATACACCCGAACATCGCCTATTCCGTGATCTTGACACTGTATTTAAAGATGATTTTCATCAGCCTACATTTCCTGTGAGTAGTATTTGTTCCCATTTTTTCCTTGAATAATTCTTGTATGTGTCATATGCACTCTGTGATTATTCTTTACTCTATATAGTTGATAATTTCGCAGAACTTTGAAGTTGGTTAGGGATCATCACTCAGTCTGTAGATTCATAAAAAAATTGTCTTCTGCAAATGAACTCCGAACTCCCCTGTGGCCGGAAAAATAACAGACGAAGCTTTACTTAGATAGGTCTTTGATTGGTATTTTTTTTTCTTTCAGTTCAGGTGTTGAATCATTTGATTTGGAAAATTTTTGGACGGAGAAAGACTATAGGGCTAAGAGAAGCTCTCCTGTCAAGCCTTTGATTCGACTTTTGGCAATGCCATTTTGAAAGAAAGGGAACCTGTAAAATCTTCTTACAACCTTGTTTCTAAGAATTTAATGAATTCTACTGAGCTTTTACTTGAAGAGTTTGGAAAAACAGTGATTGCATTCAGCAGACATTGAAATGGACTTGTGGAATACTGCTTATAGAAATTGGTTGGTTGTGGTAAATGGCTAGTGTACTTGACATTGGTGGACGTTGTGGGCACTAACAGCAGATTTTTTTTTACTTAGAAAAAAAATAACAGCAGATTTATTATTGTGACCACGTCATCTGGAAAAAGGAGTTTTACGTTTATGTAAAGTATCTAAAATTCTTCTTCCGAACTAAAAAGTGTGAGCCATCTGTTAGTACTTAGGGAAACAATTTGTTGCTGGATATTTAGGAGCTATTATCACTCACGTGATTTGAATTGTAACGAGCAAAAGGCAGATCTATAGTTCACAGTGTTTCAGGCTCTAAAGCATATTGTAATTAGTTGGGGCTGAAAGCATATGGTTCTCCACTTACATAATTGCTGGGAATACCTTGTTCAGGAGGTTTATTAGCCGTTTAATAATGAAAGCTAAAATCTAGACTGTAACTTATGTCCCTGGATTTGAATATTAAAATTTCAAACATAAATATATATCTTGACATCCATAGTTGCCGTAGCTATTTTTCAGGAGTTTTATGAGCTGTTTGATAATGAAAAATTAAATCTGAAGACTGAAATTTACGTGCCTGCATTTTGAATATTCAAATATCAGATTGCTACTTTCTTCTTTCATTTTTGATTATTATGATTTATCTTAGATGCCTTTTTTTGTTGATAATTCGAAACATATTTGTTTATTGAGACTGTATTGATCATGTGCTCGTCATTAGCCTTAATTTAAATGAGTCTATTTCATCTCCAATACTCAATCTTTAATATGTAAATCTGCTAGCAAGGGAATTATTGAAAATAATTTTTCATAAACCATGAAATAAGAAATTTGCTAGCTCATTATCGATATGTTGGCAATTGATTTGCTGTACTTCAGTGTTATTTGACATAAAATATCTAGTATTTAATAGATATTAAGTAATGTTCTTTTAACACTAACAAGCACGTCTACCGTTTTTTAGTATGTTCAAGTTGAATAGGATTGTCTAAAAGTCGCTAAGTAACCTCAGGGCCATCAACTTCGGTCTCAACTGAACCAAGTTGAAACCCAAGCTCGTTACATGATTATTTCAGCACTTTGCATATTTACATGTGTCTTTTTCAGTGACACATTTCTTTCTTGTCATTTGTTCTTTTCTACATGGCTCTCAAAGTTGATTGTTCTTTTTTCTGTTTTGATATTTCTTTTTTGTTTTTGGTTGCATGAATTAGCCAGGGACCAAGGCTCCGAGGCAACCATGGCATGATTTGCATTGCAGAATTGATGGACCTGCTGTATATGATGTGCTTATAAACTTTGCTCAGCGATGGAGGAAAGCAACAAAATGGAGGGAATTCAAGTTGTTTAAGAAAACAATGTCCCGTTGGCATGATGATGCTATGATAAAAATTGAGCGTATCTCATGGATTCTCAGCCCTGCTTTTGCTGTTTTTAGGGAGGGTACTGAAATTCCAGGGGATGATCCCAAACTACATGTATATGGTGAAGATCACTCAGAAAATTGGCATGTACAGGTAGATACTTCTGTTCTTTGTACTCTGAATATCTTTCATGAATATGTTACATCCCTTTTGACTCTCATCGTCATTCTTATATTGCAGATCTTCCGCTCCATCGATTCTGGTTCAGTGCAGGGTTTTCCCAAGAGAATTGATGTCGCGCAGGCACAGGCAAGGAAATCATAGCCTTTTATCCTTTTTCCAAACTTTTGCTAAAGTAGCTGTAATGTGTAAGGAACTCTAGACAGAAAAACTTGTCTTACTTCCCATCGCAGTTCACATTTTCTTTGGCGTTATATCTTTTGCAGAATCTTGTCTGCTCAAAAAATCTGATAGTAGATAAAAGCATTGAAGCCGCATATATTCAGGCGATAAGATCTGCTCAGCATTTCGTATATATTGAAAATCAGTATTTTCTTGGATCGTCATACGCTTGGGGATCATACAAAGATGCAGGTCAAATTTTAATTTTCTTGCTATTGCTGAATTGCAATATGCAAGACTCCACTCTTTAACACCATATGAATGTTGGCTTGGCTTTATATTCTTGTCCACATGAAAAGTTGATGAACTGTTGCAACTTAATGCATTGAAACTCACTTGATAGTACCGTCAGAATCTAGTTTAGCACAAAAAGTTATTGTCTAAATGACCATCTTGCCACTTGGAATGCATCCTTATTTGTAAATATAAGGGAGTTGCTTGGAACTTGTAGGATTCCAAATTATATAGCTTCCTTGAAAAAATTTTGGTTTTGAGGTTGTGCAATCTCCTAAAGAAAAATAATGTAGCTTCCACATAGTTTTCCTAATAGGAGTATTTCTTTTTGAGATTTTCTCATTTCTGCACATTCTTGGAGTTGTTACATTGCTTCCTGATTTCATTTGTTGTCCACTTGATCAGGAGCTGATCATCTGATACCAATGGAATTGGCACTTAAAATCACTAGTAAAATTAGAGCCGGGGAACGGTTTTGTGTATATGTTGTCATGCCCATGTGGCCCGAAGGCGATCCTAAGTCAATCACTATGCAGGAAATTCTCTTCTGGCAGGTAATTTTTTCATGCAACTTTTTGATTTTGTCTGTTGGATTTTATAAAGGAAAGTAGATAGTTTTAAGTAGGCAATGATTAGGTGATACTGGCCTCAATTATGCAACCACATCAAGGATACTTTCAGAATAGGGATGCCAGCTGTCTAGAAGGGTTAATCCATCCAAAAATCAGAATGTATAGTTATAGGGTGTGCATTAGCATAAATAGTAGCTACATTTTTCTAATATCTATGATCATGCCTATCCAAAAAAAGAAATTCCTTTGTTTTAGTGTTTGAAAGAGCAGATATTCTTATCTTTTAGGATAGTATATTTCTTTCCTTAGACATGGAGGGACAATTGAGGAAAATGACATCGAGAAAGGATGTTCATGGCATTATGGTATGTCTGAGGACCTGACAGAATGAGTGAGGGAAGAATTTGATAAAGGATGTGCGACTTTCCATGACATGTTTTCTTCACGCCTCCCATTGTCAGTGATTTCGAAGGAACTCGTGATCTGGAAAAAGTGTACAAGAACAGAAAGAAACAAACTTTTTAAGATTTTTGTTTGCTTTCAACAGAGCCAGACAGTACAGATGATGTATCAAGTTATTGCAACAGAGCTCAAGTCGATGCAGCTCTTGGACTCACATCCTCTAGACTATTTAAATTTCTACTGCCTTGGTAACCGTGAAGAGATTCCAAGCTCTATCTCTCAATCTTCTGGTAATGGTGATAAGGTAATGTCTTAAGGAATTTTCTTCTTTACATTATATTGTAATGTACAGACACAAAATACACATGAGAGCAACTGAACTAAAGGCTGCCTTTAACATTGATGAATATGGGTTCTAGAGTCTTAAAAAATAGCTATTTGACTTTCTGACATTTTTGAATCTATCGTTTGAACTTTTATGGGTATCAAATTTCCTAAACTTTGTTTCTTTCACGTTTCCTCGAAATCTATCTTGGTCTGTCATGCGCTTAAACCAAATTCATCAATTATCATATCCATTTCACACTTTCTATAGGTTTTGATGTTCCATCCTGAAAATCTATTTTTGTGTCGCTAAACAGTATAAATTAACATGCTTAAGATTCTAGCTAGACCTGGTTCTTGTGAACTTTTCACCCGATGTATCTATATGCATACTACTTTATTAGTAGTACTAGAATAAAAAATCCAGCATTATTATGCATTCCTCCTGATTGTTGAATTACGGCATTATGCTACATAATGTCTTGCATTATAGGAAGATCTTTCCGAATGGACTCAAATGCCTTGCATCTGTGTATTCCAGACATAATTTTATACTCATCGGTAAATAATTTATTTAATAGCTTTGATTACAATAGTTGTAGCATGCTCTATTATGGATTACTAGACCATTTATGAGCGAGTAAAACTGACTGATAATAGAGCATGCTACAACTATTGTAATCAAAGCTATTAAATAAATTATTTACCGATGAGTATAAAATTATGTCTGGAATACATAATTTTCAGTATTCACGAATAGAATAGAATACTATTTCAGTATTCACGAATAGAATAGAGTTGCTTTAGACACAGACCGCAAAGGCGCAAACCCGAACCTAATAACTGTACCCATGAAGAAATGCCGGTAACCAAAGCCTTACTCTGACTATGCCGTGAGGCTGACTGAATCCAATCATAAACCCGGTAACGAAACGAATTTCACTTTCATCAAGTCGGTAAAGTAGGCATATGAATCATTTTGACTTGAGACTCTCGTTTCAGTGTAGGAAACTTATCGAAGTGCCATATGTTGTGGTAATCGTGTGCCCTGGTGAATTCAAAGTACTCTATTTTTAGAAAAGATAATAAAAAGAACTTTCAAAAATAAAATCAATTGTATTATTCAGATTCAAAATGCTACTTGAAAACTGGTATCTTAAACTTAGCTCTGTATCCATGTGTTGTGGTCTTTTGATGCTTGTTTCTATTTCCTTGAATGTGTGAAATGCTTTTCACTTTTTATGTTTGCTTGTTTTCGTTTTATTTTGCTCATCTGGATCTTATCAAGCTTGATAAATCTTTTGAGAAGTTATCTTAACTTTGACATGCAACCAGGTCTCAGACTCATATAAGTTTCAGCGATTCATGATATATGTTCATGCCAAAGGAATGATAGTTGACGATGAATATGTTATCGTGGGCTCTGCCAACATAAATCAACGTTCTTTAGCTGGGTCAAAGGACACAGAGATTGCTATGGGTTCCTACCAGCCTCATCACACTTGGGCTGGAAATCAAAGGCATCCACGGGGACAGGTTAAAAAGAAAAGCATTACTTTGTTTCCTAAAATTAATCTCGATTTTTTTGACCAGAGCAGAATCAGCTAATTTATGTACTCATCTTTTCTTGATCTCCAGATTTATGGATACAGAATGTCCCTGTGGGCAGAGCACCTTGGAAGGATAGAAGAATGTTTTGAGGAACCAGAGGCGTTAACATGTGTGAGGAGGGTAAATGAGGTTGCTGAAGATAACTGGAAGAGATTCGCAGCTGAAAGTTTTACTCCATTGCAAGGACATCTACTGAAGTATCCCATGCAAGTGGATGCGGATGGGAAAGTAGGTCCATTGCCTGGATATGAATGTTTCCCAGATGTTGGGGGTAAAATACTGGGGAATCATGCCCCTACTATCCCAGATGTTTTGACAACATAATCTCAAGAATTAACATGATTGTGAGTCTCTTGGCACTGTAAAGATATATAGTTGCGAGATGTTAGATTGTTATTGTTTGTACATTTTTCTATGTTGTACAATACAGGTTGGAAAACCGGTGGAAATGATTTGATGCGTGTGAAATATTTCTGGATATTTGATTGTTGATTTGTATTTGTGCTGAATTGAATAAAAGAGTAGCTGCAGTCTTTGATGTAATATCTGTGGATCTGATGGAACAATTAGTCTAGTCGAATGGGAGGGAATCTGTGGATTTACTCCCCCCCTCCCCCAGTGTCTACTCCTGTTCAACAAGAACTGATAAGCGATCAACCGGAGATCACCTAGGCGATCATAAATAATACATGGACGATTTTTAAATAACGCATAAGCAATTTGTGATTTTAACAGGATCTCTTATTTTTTCCTTTTACTGGAAATTGTTGCTCTGATTGTTACTATCTGATGCTACCTTTTCTCCTCTTTTGTCTTTTGTCTCCCTCGTCTTTCTTTCTCCCCCTCTTTCTTCTTCTTCTTCTTCTTCCTTAACACATTATCTTGAGCCGAGGGTCTATCGGAAATTGCCTCTCTACCTTTCCAGGTAGGGATAAGGTTTGCATATATATTATCCTCCCCAGACCCCACTTGTGGGATTATACTGGATATATTGTTGTTGTTGTAACACGATCTCTTATTTTATATATGTTAAAAAGTCCTGGTAATAACTAATGAGATCAATTAGGCGATTATAAATAATCAGATAGGAGTTTCTCCTAAAATAATTCTGGTAATAATTAATAAGTGATCAACCAAATATCAGTAAGACGATCATAAATAATACTCCATCCGTTTTAATTTATATGAACCCATTTGACTGGGCACGTAATTTAAGAAAAGAGAGAAGACTTTTAAACTTGTGGTGTAAAATGAGGTACATATATTTTGTGTGGCTATAAATCATTGCATAAAGGTAAATTGTTTCTAAATAAAGAAAGGGGTCATTCTTTTTGGCACGGACTAAAAAGAAAATAAGTTCACATAAATTAAAACGGAGGGAGTATATAGGCGATTTTTGGATAATACATAGGCAATCTATGATTTTATCAGGATCTCTCACTTTATAAAAAAGAATTCTGGTAATAACTAATAAGCGATCAACTGAAGATCACTTAGGCGATCACAAAATACATAAGTAATTTATAGATAACACATGTGATCTATGATTTCATCGGGGTCTCTCATTTTATAAAAAAAATGATCCTGATAATAGTTAATAAGCGATCAGGCGTATATCGGTTAGGCGATCATAAATAATATATGAGCAATTTCTCCCACTTTATAAAAAAAATAATCCTAGTAATAACTAATAAGTGATAAACCGGAGATCACTTAAGCGATCATAAATAATGCATGTGCAATTTCTAGATAACACATTGACGATCTATCATTTCATTAGGATCTCCCAATTTATAAAACGATCATGATAATGACTAATAAGCGATCAGTCGGAGATCATTTAGCCGATCATAAGTAATACAGGGGCGATCATAGATAAATCACATGCAATTTATGATTTTACAAGTATCTCTCATTGTAAAAAAATTATGGTAATAACTAAGAAGCGATCAATCGGAGATTACTTAGGCGATCATAAATAATACATAGACGATTTTCAGATAACATATAGGCGATCTATGAGTTTGCCAAGATCTCCTACTTTATAAAAATAATACTGGTAATAACTAATAAGCGATCAATGAGAGATCACTTAGGCGATCATAGATAATACACATGCGATTTCTTGATAATTTATAGACGGTTCGTGATTTTACCAAGATCTCCCACTTTATAAAAAAGTGATACTGGTAATAATAATAAGCGATCAACCGGAGATCACTTATGCAGTCATGAATAATAAATGAGCGATTTCTGGCTAACGTGTAAGTGATCTATGATTTCACAAGAATCTCCTACTTTATATAGAAATGATCCTAGTAATAATTAATAAGCGATTAATTGAACATCACTTAGGTGATCCACTATACCAGATTTCAGAAAGAGAGTTTTACCTATATGTACTACATTAGAAACTTATTTACCCTCACTGTTTAGGTTTTAACTTAATTACAAGTTGATATACAATTTACCAATTATATATATTTTATTGATAAATTAATATCCCTCAATTATAGGTCTTTAATTGGTAACCAATCCTAAGCCTTCAGGTTTCTACCCACCCCCATTGTACGTCTCTCACAATACACTGTATCCCAACTCCCCACCCCCACGTAACCAATTACCCAAAATATATAGAACAACAAGTTTCGATCTTAAAAAGTCATGAATGAAGAGAAGACATGAAAATCCTAGTAACAAAAAATAACTAAGAACATAGTTGGCATAATTTTATTACTCTCCCATCGATAAAAATAGTCCAAAATTTTGCATTATATTGATTAATGAAGAGATTAAACCATTGGCACATGCATTGGGCGTGACACATATATTGATTAAACTGAGCATAAAGATTTTTATGCATCGATTAAACTAAGCATAAAGATTTGTGTTACGACCCCAAATTCACCCTCCGTAGAATATCGTGATGACATCTAGTCGCTAAGACTAGGTAAGCCTAATAATTTTTGCAGAAATACATAAAATAAATTTGAAGCCAAATTCTCAACATATGAAATAAATATAAAACTGCATTCCAATAATTTCGACTCCCCAAACCCGGTAGAAATAAGTCACAAGCTTCTAAGAATTTATTCCGAGTGTCTCAATACATCAGAGTCTAAAGAGAAATTAGGAAGATAACATAATAAAGATAGAGGGGGACTCCGAGGTCTGCGGACGCTGGCAGATGTACCTTGAAGTCTCCGTGTACAGCTAGTTCACTGATACCTGGTCTGATAGGAAGTACTGGATCTGCACAAAAAGATGTGCAGAAGCGTAGTATGAGTACACCACAACGATACCCAGTAAGTGCCAAGCCTAACCTCGATAGAGTAGTGACGAGGTCAGGTCAGACCATACTGGAAATAATAATAAATAAGGCAGAAATTTATAATAGGGTAATGAAGTGACTCAGAAATAAACGAAATTTATAGAAAGATAACAAAACAACAATTAGAGGTAAACAACATTGGGCTCCCGAGGTACCACTTCGTAGTCCCAAAATTACATCTGCAATACAGGGAGATCTCCCGAGGAACCACCTTGTAGTCCTAAAAGTAAATATGCAGTACATGGGAATCTCCCGAGAAATCGCCTCGTAATCCCAAAGTAAATATGCAACAGATATCCGAAGGAAACAACGAATTTACAACAAGAATCTCACTGTTAAAGATTTAAATCAAATAAAGGAAGCAGGTAATTCAGCTAAGCATGTTGCACATATGGCAAGTAAGAGTTAAGGCACGTAGACATGTGATACTAGGCTAAACATAATCATTACATATACTAAAGCAACTCAGTTAAAAAATTTAAAAGAAGAATACTCAACAAGAACCAATATTTCCAAATTTAGCCCGTGTACGCACTCGTCACCTCGCATACATGGCGCTCACATATCACAAAATGTTACAATTATATCAAATCCTAAGGGGATTTTTCCCACACAGGGTTAGACAAGCCACTTACCTCAAGCCAAGCTCAATCAGTTAATAAGAATGCCTTTCCCTCGATTTTCTGACTCCGATCGGCTCGAATCTAGTCACAATTAATTCGATTTAGTCAACACAAATTATAGAAATTAATTTCATATGAAAATATATATTTTTTTTTAAAAAAACAAAATTTAACTCAAAATTTGCCCGTGGGGCACACGTCTCGGAAACTGAAAAAAGTTACAAAATATGAACGCCCATTCAACCACGAGTTCAACCATACAAATTTTACCAAATTCTGACATCATCTCGACCCTCAAATCTTCAATTTAAACCAAGAGGGTTTTCTAAATCTTCCAACTTAATTTACCAATTAAATATTAAAAACAACCATGGATTCAGGTAATTTGACAAAAATTGAGTTAAGAACACTAACCCCGTTATTTTCCTTGAAAATCTCCCAAAAATCGCTTCTTCCCGAGCTCCAAATCGTTAAAAATGGATTTCAGAACTTAAACATTCTTTCCAGACCTTTCTTCTTCGCGAACGCGATATGTCCCTCGCGTTCGCGAAGCACAATTTTTCTTCTTCGCGAATGCGATGCTTCAGCGGGTTGCTCAATCGTGAACGCGTCCTCTCCATCGCGAACGCGAAGACCAATTTTCCCCAGGCCGACTTTCCCCTTCGCGAACGTGAGGCCTCAATCGCGAAAGCGTAGCTTTGCCCCCGAACCTCTGCGAACGCGTGCCCTCGGTCACGAACGAGAAACACAAAATGGGCCAGTCCAAATTTTCCCTTCGCGTTCGCGAAGAACAACATCAGTACCAGCAAATCAACAGCAATAACCGAGCCAAACTTGGTCCGAAACCACCCTGATACACACCCGAGGCCCCCAGGACCTCAACCAAATATACCAACAAGTTCTAAAACATCATACGAACTTAGTCGAAGCCTCAAATCACATCAAATAACGCTAAAAACACGAATCATGCCTCAATTCAAGCCTAATGAAACTAACAAATTCTAACTTCTACATTCGATGCCGAAACCTATCAAATCAAGTCCAATTGACCTCAAATTTTGCACACAAGTCATAAATGACATAACAGACCTATTCAAAATTTCAGAATTGGATTTTGACCCCGATATCAAAAAGTCAACTCCCCGGTCAAACTTCCAAGCTTAAATTTCTATTTTAGCCATTTCAAGCCTAATTTAACTACGGACTTCCAAATAATTTTTTGGACACGCTCCTATGTACAAAATTACTATACGGAGCTATTTGAATCATCAAAACTTTATTCCGGGATCGTTTACATATAAGTCAACATCCGGTCAAACCTTTTCAACTTAGGTTTTCATCCTTGAGACTAAGTGTCTCAATTCATTCCGAAACTCATCGGAACCGAACTAACTATAATGACAAGTCATATAATAGCTATAAATTACAAAATAATCAGTAAATGGGGGAATTGGGCTGTAATACTCAAAATGGCCATCTGGGTCGTTATATTTTTCCCATCTTAAACAAACGTTCGTCCTCGAACTGGTTTAGAATTATACCTGGAGTGGTGAAAAGATGAGGATAACAGCTGCGCATATCATGCTCGGTCTCCCAAGTCGCCTCCTTGACCGGATGACCCCTCCACTGTACTTTTATTGAAGCAATGCTCTTCGATCTCAACTTTCTAACCTGTCTGTCCAAAAGGGCCACTGGTTCCTCAATGTAAGATATATCCTTGTCCAACTGGACTAAGATGAAGTCTAACACATGAGATGGATCGCCGTAATACTTTCAGAGCATGAAAACATGGAATGCTGGATGAATTGCAGTGAGACTAGGTGGTAGTGCAAGTCTGTAAGCCACCTCTCCAATCCTTTCAAGAATCTCAAAAGGCCTAATATACCTAGGGCTCAACTTGCCCTTCTTCCCGAACCTCATAACACCCTTCATGGGCAAAACCTGGAGTAAGAACCGCTCATCAACCATGAATGCATCATCACAAACCTTCCGATCTGCATAACTCTTTTATGTAGATTGGGCTGTACGAAGTCGATCCTGTATCAATTTAACCTTTTCCAAAGCATCCTGAACCAGGTCTGTATCCAATAGCCTAGCCTCTCCCAGCTCGAACTAACCCACTGGAGACCGGCGCAGCCTCCCATATAAGACCTCATACGGTTCCATCTAAATACTCGACTAATAACTGTTGTTGTAAGCAAAATTTGCAAGTGGCAAGAACTGATCCCAATCACCCCCAAAATCTATCACACACGCACGAAGCATATCCTACAATATCTGGATAGTGCGCTCGGACTGTCCGTCCGTTTGAGGGTAAAATGTTGTACTCAACTCTACCCGAGTACCCAACTCACGCTGTACGACCCTCCAGAACCGTGATGTAAACTGCGTACCCCGGTCAGAGATGATAGATACCGGTACGCCATGAAGCCTGACAATCTCGCGAATGTAAACCTGAGCCAGCTGCTCCGAAGAGTAAGTAGTAACCACAGGAATGGAATGAGCTGACTTCGTCAATCTATCCACAATCAACCAAACTGCATCAAACTTCTTCTGAGTCCGTGAGAGTCCAACAACAAAATACATAGTGATCCGCTCCCATTTACATTCTGGAATCTCTAACTTCTGAAGTAATCCACCCGGTCGATGATACTCATATTTCACCTGTTGAACATTTAGGCACCGAGCTACATATTCCATTATATCTTTCTTTATCCGCCTCCACCAATAGTGCTGTCTCAAGTCCTAATACATCTTTGCATCATCCAGATGAATGGAGTACCGCGAATAGTAAGCCTCCTAGAGAATCAACTCACGCAAACCATCTGTATTGGGCAAACATAGCCTGCCCTGTATCCGTAATATACCGTCATCTCCAATAGTGACTTCCTTGGCATCACCGTGCTGAACTGTGTCCTTAAGGACAAGCAGATGGGGGTCATCATACTAACGTTCTCTAATACGATCATAAAGAGAAGACTGAGAAACCACACAAGCCAAAACTCGGCTCGGCTCGGAAATATCCAATCTATAAAACTGGTTGGCCAAGGCATGAACATCCAAGACTAAAGGCCTCTCTGCTACCAGTAAATATGTTAAGCTGCCCAAAATCTTCGCCTTACGACTCAAGACATCAGCCACTACATTGGCCTTCCCGAGGTGATAGAGAATGGTGATATCATAATCCTTAAGCAACTCAAACTACCTCCGCTGCTGCAAGTTAAAATCCTTCTATTTAAATAGATACGGTAGACTCCGATGATCGGTATAAACCTCACAATGGACGCCGTACAAATAATGCCTCCAAATCTTCAAGGCATGAACAATAGCTGCTAACTCAAGGTCATGGACAAGATAATTCTTCTCATGTATCTTTAATTGTCTGGACGCATATGCAATCACCCTACCGTCTTGTATCAATACTGCACCGAGACCAATACGCGATGCATCAAAATACACAACATATGATCCTAAACCTATAAGCAACACCAATACTGGGCTGTAGTCAAAGCAGTCTTGAGTTTTTGAAAGCTCTCCTCACACTTCTCGGTCCACCTAAACGGAGCACCCTTCTGGGTCAATTTGGTCATAGGTGCAACAATAGAAGATAAACCCTCTACAAATCGGCGATAATACCCTGCCAAGCTAAGAAAACTCCGAATATTCGTAGCTGAGTGTCACGCCCCAAACTTGGGAAGGCGTGGCTGGCACCTGGTGCCGTACTGGCCCGAGCGAACCACTCTGTAATTTTTTTTTTTTTTGTAACTATTATGGGACAACATGGCCATAACTAGTAACGTATAACCATAAGTGGGCAAACGTTGTATCACTGAACCATTTTTCTTAAAACATGAATACATATGGGCCGTCAAGGCCTCTGACATACTCTACAAAATGAACCTCTGTCTACAAAGCCTCTAAGATTATTTGACATCAAATGGGATAGGGTACCGGCCTACCCATAAGTCTGTAGCAAAACTTTAACACGATGACTCATAGACTCGGCTGCACTCCGAATGAGGTAGAGTCTTACCGATCCTTCGTTGAATGCCAATCTCGTCTACTATGAGGGCTCGTCAAACTGATTATCTATACCTGCAGGCATGAATGCAGCGTCCCCAAAAAAAGGACGTCAGTACGAATAATGTACTGAGTATGTAAGGCAGAACTGAAATATAACAATAAGTCAGCATTAATTAAAGACATATAAGAATTCACCTGAATCTCTGAAGTGCCACCGTATATGCATACTTATTAAACTCATCTTTATAGAATGCTTCTCTTTGAGACTATTATCCATATCGTATGATGCATGACTGCCCAACTGATCAGTGGTAACTGCCCGACCGACCGTAGCGCGGTGGTAAATGCATGACTGCCCGACCGGCTGTAGCTCCGTGATAAATATGTAACTGCCCAACCGACCGTAGTTCGGTGGTAAATGTGTAACTGCCCAACCGGCCGTAGCTCGGTGGTAAATGAATATGCATGTCTGCCCAACCGGCGGTAAATAATGATACATAACTGCCCAACCGATGGTAACTGCCCGACCGGCCGTAGCCCGGTGGTAAACACATGAAGATGCATGCACATGTATCACTATATTATAAACATTAACTTCTCTATCATATACCATACACAACTTCATTCAACATTTTAATCATATTTATTACATAACATTAGTTCTATTACTTATTACACGTCATTATCTACTATCACAATTAATCAAAATCAATTATCTAAAATTACACCACAAAACACCTAATTCGATCAATATCATACAACCTTAACACATTATAATTATACTATATTAAACTATATACACAATCGTGTATCTTTTATGTTAGTACCCCAAAAGTTGTCAAGATAGCCATTGTTAACAGTGCAATTATCAGTCATGACAATATGTGGTAATTGTCTTACATTAAGTTGAATGAATTTTATCACAGTATTTATACAATCATACATATCACAACGTCAAACTACCTATACAACTAAATAAAAAATGTATTATAACCCTTTATTATGCATGAATCATTACTTCAAAATCAATCTACAACAATCTAACGATATATTATAATCAAATTGATATTTTATTACATTTTGTGCTATAACAATATATACTATATTATAATTCATTATGTTATAGTTCATAATCAATTTTCAAGTGTAACTTGTCACAAACAACCGCAAACTATAATATTAATATATTTCTACAATCAATTATTGATCACAATATGACTACTCTGTTATTAAATATCATGTAATAACACAATAGTGTAAGTCTAATATTATAAATAATCATGTTATATTTGTTCATTATATGCATATAATTACTGCATGTTTAGTTAAACTATAAAAACTATATTTATAAACAAATCTTAACACATATATTTGTAACACAAGTTCTCTGTCATATATCTCAATAGGGACTAGGGAGATACGTAGACATGCTTGAATATCACTTTACTGGAATGAATAATATAGGCATCGTTAACTGCTAAGAGTAGAATCACTTATGGAATAGCATTACGTTTACATATCATTACTTGGATCATGCTCAAAGAAAGAAGGATTAGCCTTAACATACCTGAGTCGATTCTCTTGACAATTCCTCTAACACACGTCTTTTGCGACAAAATACGGAACAAGTCGTATGAAAAGCTCGAAGCAATCACGTTGCTATGCAAAGAAAATCTTGGCCGAAACCTTTCCTTAAGAGCTTAGCAATAACGTTGCTATTTGAAAAATGAGTTAACTTTGCTATGAAATCTCGGTTTGAATTTTTGGCTAAAGACATCACGTTGTAGTGTTTTTGTAGGAATGTGTAGGAAATTGGTAAGAATTCACGTTGCTAATATGTAAAACTTCATATCTGATTGTAGTATGTGTAAGGGATTGAAGGAATTTGATCGTAGTGTCTTGTATTCAAGATATCAAAAATGAAGTGTTATGTAATTACTTAGGTTATAAGACTTGTCCTAGTCTTGCCACCTAGACTAATGACTTAAGAGTCATTCATAGGCTTAGAGGGGTGCTGCCACGTGGGGGTGGGGAAATTTAATCTTTATCCAACTTATTAGTTAATTAGGTAATATCTCATTACCCGATAATTAACCAATTACCCGCATAATTAAGAATTATCTCAAATTACTTAAAATACTACTATTAAAATATTAATAAATTATGGTACCATATAAAATCAATACATACACTATTATTTCATTAAAACATCCATGTAAAAATACATATATTTTTTCAACTTCTAATTTTTTCCTAATCTCATATAAAGAGTACAAATTTTCGTACGCTTAATTCTTAAAATAGTAAAAAGATAACCTTTTTTTTCTTGTCAGAAAATAATTTCTCTCTTTACAATAAAGAAAATCTCATAAACTTTCTCATATTCTCTGTATAATTTAAAGCATATTCGAAAGTAGTAATATTAATAACTATATAAAATCATATTTTTCAAACCTTCTTTTACAAAAATGTTTCACTCAAAATATAATATCAAATGTATATAACGGTATCAAGGTTATTAAATTTACGGGGTATTACAATAACATAGTCACAAATCCTTTATAACCTCATTAATGGTCTTAATCCCTTCAAGCACATATGGATTACTACGACTCATCCTAATATTAAAGTACGGGATGTAACACTGAGGACGGTCTGGACCAACTCTGCACTACTTCAATCTTCTTCGGATCTACCTTGATCCCTTCGCACGAAAATATATGACCCAAAAATCCTACTGAATCAAGCGAGAATTCACACTTTGAAAATTTTGCATATAACTTCTTTTCTCTCAAAGTCTAAAGAACAGTCCTCAGGTGCTGCTCATGATTCTCCCGACTCCGGAAATACACCAGAATGTACACAATGGTGTAAGAATCAAGATAGGGCTGAAATTAGGGTTGTGCTTAATTTGGTAAATACTGAATTACCGTACCGAAACCGAAAATTTTAGTATTCGGTATTCAATATTTTGGTATTCGGTATGGTATTTGGTTTAAGTTTTAAAAAAAATTGATATTAGGTATGGTATTTGGTATTTTAAAATAAAATACCGAAATATCGATACCGTACCGAAATATATATTATATTACACAATACATATTTTATTAATTATAACATAAATATAAGAAATCTAAAATTTTACTTTTCTTTATTCTCTAAGTTCATCAATTAACTATAAGCAAGTAACAAGATATTTCTCTAAGTTTTCTCTCTCTAGGTTGGTATTTGCTGGTTTTGGACAAAACTTTTGTCAATAACCGTTTTTAGTTTTGTACTTTTGAATACTTTAATTAAGAATATTACCGTCTATGACTTTATGCACTAGTTAGTATTCATACCGAATAAACCGAAATTACCGAACCGAATAAACTGAAACCGAAAGGATAAAAATCGAACCATACTGAATTTAATTAGGTATGGTATTGGTATAGCATTTTACGAAATCTAATACCGAAAATACCGAACCCAAATATCTAAATATCGTACCGTACCGACCGACGAATACCCCTAGCTGAAATACACTGTTCATCAAGTACATAAATGTTTTTGGGGCATTGGTCAGCCCAAATGACATTACAATGAACTCATAATGACCATATCGAGTCCTAAAAGCAGTTTTCGGGATATCTGGCTCCCGAATCTTCAACTGATGATAGCATGAACGCAAGTCGATCTTAGAGAACACTCCGGCACCCTGAAACTGATCAAATAGGTCATCAATACGAGAAAATAGATACCTATTCTTCACTGTAACCTTGTTCAACTGGCGGTAATCAATACACATCCGCTTAGAACTATCTTTCTTCATCACAAATAAGACAGGAGCACCCCAAGACGAAACACCGGGCCGAAAAAAACCCTTATCAAGTAGCTCCTGTAACTGCTCTTTTAATTCTTTCAATTCTGTCGGGGCCATATGATATGGTAGAATAGAAATGGGCTGAGTGTCCGGTAACAAATCAATGCCAAAGTCAATATCCCTGTCGGGTAGCATATCCGGAAGATCTGCTGGGAATACATCGGGAAAGTCCCTTACTACCAGAAATGACTCCACAGTAGGAGTATCAATACTAACATCTCTCATATAGGCCAGGTACGCATCACACCACTTCTCAACCATTCGCCGAGCTTTAAGAAATGAAACAACCCTGCTAGGAACATGATCCAAGGTACCTCTCCACTCTAGCCGCGGTAGACCTGGCATAGCCAACGTCACCGTCTTGGCGTAATAATGAAGGATAGCATGATAGGGCGACAACCAGTCCATGCCCAAAATAATATTGAAATCCACCATACTGAGCAATAATAAATCAGCTCTGGTCTCAAAACCACTGATAACAATCAAACATGTTACACCCTATATTTTTGTACGTGAAACTACATCGTAAGTCAATTGATGTAAGCTTGAAAATGAGATCCTCTTTGAAAGTATATAAAGTGATTTAGTGAAGTTACGTCCCATTTTTCGCAAGCCTTTAAGAGTTATCATTCGGGGACAAATTTTTTTAATGAGAAATGTTGTTACACCCCGTACTTCAGATATCACTGTCATTATAGGATTATCTTATGTAAGCTCAAAAAGGATGAAATCCTTCTACAAGGATAAGAAAGGTTTACCGAAGTCTTAAGTAAGTTGGAGATGGATATGAGACTTGTTAATCATAATTTAAATGAGTTTAAAGTCATGATATGACTATATATGATATTTGGATATGATATATAAAGTTTGGGAAAAGTTGGATGTAAGTTACGGAAATATTGAGCTAAGATTTGTTTTGTAATGAGCCGTTTTGAGAAATTAATTCGTAAGCTTTATGAAGGTATTTGAACCTAGTTTCCAACGGTCAAAACTATTTATTCATACGATATTGGGGTAGAGAAATATGAATTTTAAAGTAGGGTCGCCAAGTCACGTCGCCGCACTTCGGAGAAACTGGTAGGTTTATAGACTAAATTGCGAGACAGTTTTCTCCCAATATATTGAGAGTTATAGGTAGATAATTATATGAAATTAAAGACCCATGTGTCTAGTTTCTAACTCTGTAAACCGTTCATCAATACGACATCGGTGTAGAGACACATTTGCATTTTTGCGAGACTGCGCAGGAGACCCCTATGGGACCTACTTGGCCGGGGCCCGACCTTCACTTATTCTTATCTCGTTTTTGAGATGAGCTTTGCTCATTTTTCGTTCTATTTCCAGACTCACACTCTCCAAACCCTCCCAATTAGCTGCCCAAAGGCTCCAAACAAATTCCAAAGGAATACACCATAATCAAACATAAAGTTAGCCTAAGTGAAAAAGAGAGTCTCTATAGTGTTGTGATGTGATTAAGGGTGGTTGTAAGATAAGGGAAGTTTTGGTTCGAGTTTTTTCAGATTATTTAAGGTATGTATAACACCCTATTTCTTGGAATTAATCTTATCTATGTGTTGGTTAAGTTATTGGATGAAGATTACAATATAACACTTGAAAAGGGAAGAATTGTTGTTATCTTTTCCCCCAGGCCGACTTTCACTTTCGCGAGGCCTCAATCGTGAACGCATAACTTTGCCCCCCGAACCTTCGGGAATGCGTGCCCTCAGTCACGAACGAGAAGCACAAAATGGGCCAGTCCAAATTTTCCCTTCGCGAACGCATGAGTCCCTTTGCGTTCGCGAAGAACAACATCAGTACGAGCATACCAGTAGCAGAAACCCAGCCAAACTTGGTCCGAAACCACCCTGAAACACACCCGAGGCCCCCGGGACCTCAACCAAATATACCAACATGTCCCAAAATATCATACGAACTTAGTCAAAACCTCAAATCACATTAAATAACGCTAAAAACACGAATCATACATCAATTCAAGTATAATGAAACTAACAAATTCCAACTTCTACATTCGATGCCGAAACCTATCAAATCAAGTCCGATTGACCTCAAATTTTGCACACAGGTCATAAATGACATAACAGGCCTATTCAAAATTTCAGAATCGGATTCTGACCCTGATATCAAAAAGTCAACTCCCCGGTCAAACTTCCAAGCTTAAATTTCTATTTTAGCCATTTCAAGCCTAATTTAACTACGGACTTCCAAATAATTTTTCGGACATGCTCCTAAATTCAAAAGTACCATACGGAGCTATTGAAATCATCAAAACTCTATTACGGGATCGTTTACATACAAGTCAACATCCGGTCAATAACTTTTAACTTAAATTTTCATCCTTGAGACTAAGTGTCTCAATTCATTCCGAAACCTCACCGGATCCGAACTGACCACTCCGGAAAGTCACATAACACTATAAAGTATAAAATGAGCAGTAAATGGGGGAACGAGGCGGTAATACTCAAAACGACCGGCCGGGTCGTTACAAATTGAATTTAAACTCCATTGACAACCATTAGCAAACTTCAAAACTTTTAATTCGAAAATTGGGTTCGATTCAATCGATATTTGTTTGGATTGAGTGTTGTTGCAAATGATTGGGAATACTATTTGGATTTTATATCTCAATTTTGAGAGAATTTGGTGAAGATTCGAGGTGGTCGTATTTCATATTGAACCTCGAAAAAGAAGACATAAACAAATTGTATATATTTTGTATGTCGAGTGTAGAAACAGTATATAAAATATCTACAACTTACATAATTGTATACAACTTGTATGTAAAATGTATGTAAATTGTTGTTTTTAACCGGATTTTATGTAAAAAAATGTGTATTTAAGTTGTAGATAAGTTGTTGATAAATTGTAGACTGTGACCGAATTTGTATATATTTTGTAAAAAACTTTAGTTACCTTTTATAAATATGAAAACTTAGACAAACCGGGTAAAAAAGTTTAAAATCTCGTATATATACGAAAAAGTCTTTTAACTAATAATTCAGCCATGGTGTAATGGTGTTATTCAAAACCCGAGGGTGTAAATGTAATTTAATGCCTCCACTTACAATTTTCGTTAATTATGACAGGTTTGAAGTTTGAACTCTAAATATAATTAGCGCATCGTTCTTCAAAAGTCGATTCTGCAGCAAAATCCTTTCTCCTCCATTTTGGCGATTTAGGGTTTGGTTCTTTCTCCTGAAATGGCAAGCTCTCTTTCTCTCTTTCATCTCCCAGTATCATTCTACTGCGAACATATGTGTTATATGAATTGCATCATTCAGTAACTCTTTTTGTAATTCCTAATTAATTGTGGAAACAACAAATTTATGATCTTTATGATTCCTTGCAGGCTGATTCTCCTCGCAAAAGGTACAAATCTTTTTCTCTAGCTAAGTTCCATATCTGTCTTATTTTTTTGCTTTATATTCGTTGAAGCGCCTTGCTCCCCCTCCGTGTTAACGTTCGTTAATTGCAATTTTTTTTTGCGTTAGGGTTTTTCATCTGTCTTTTCTGATTATTTTTTCTTTTTTGTTTGTTGTCCTTGTGAAGGGTGAATACATGACTAATTTTAGAGGCTCTCGTATGTGTATATATGACTAGTTTGTCTATTTCTTACCAAATTGTCTCAAGTTGACAAACTTTTAGCTGGTTAAGGCAAATTATCTATTAATTTAAGCATATGTAGCTCATTTTTTCTGTGTTAATGAGCTACATAGACAAATTTTAAAAAAAAATGGCAAGCATATGTAGCTCTTTTCCCCCCCCTGATTATCAAATTAAAAAACAACAACAATGTGATCATTTATCAGGGATTAGCGGTAGCAAGTCATTCATACATTTCTTTTGCAATGGCAAATAAGGTTCAACTTAAAGCAAAAATTTCCAGGGATCATACGAATGAAGTGTCTCACTATATGGTCTTCATAGGTCCTCAGACATATTGAATAAAATGATTTTCGGCTAGGTCTTTCTTGAGTTTTGTGTGTGATCACGATAGAAAGTCAATCTATGGATCAATCGTTACGAAATCTTTATAAGTATAATTGCTAAGCATGTTTCCGGAGACATATATTCACAGTCTTAGTAATGCATCTTTATTATCTTTTTTGTACACAAGTAAAATCTCCAATGCATTTTCTTTTAAGGCATCAACTTTAGTTGTATTAATTTTCATGGAAGTTTTATGAGCTACATATGCTTGCAAAAGATGCCATCGTTACTCAAGGAACCATCTTAAAGACACATGTCATTGTTGTCAATTTTTTTTGAGGGTTCAACTGATTAGGACTGAACTGGCTCGATGTTGTATTTTCTGGAATCCCCAGGTATTCCCGCTCTCCTTCTCCTTGGGATGAAAAGTCAAGATCTCACTCTCGCTCTCTATCAAGGTCTAGATCCCGATCCAGATCATGGCCAAGGCCAAGAGGAAGATCCAGGTCCAGAAGTCAAGGAAGGTTGAGTGGATTTTTAGCTTTACTCCACCTTCTTTATGTTAACAGCTTCTTTTGGGTTACTCTGATTTTCTCCTCCATGAGTTATTTAGGGCTGAAGTTTCTAATCCTGGCAACACACTCTATGTGACTGGATTATCTACAAGGGTCACTGAAAGGGACCTTGAGGAGCATTTCTCAAAGGAAGGAAAGGTTGGTTTTTGGTTTACATATTAGCAAGTTGTTTTCTGATTCTTCTGGTTCTGTTTCTGCCATGTTTCTGTGCTCATACCAAGGTTTTCTCTCTTTCAACATCATCGGTATTGTATCTACTCTTTATAATGAAAGTTTTTTCATTTATGATGATAATCTCAGCAACAACCAGTTTTTTTTTTTTTGAGTTTATTGTATGAGCAAAGTCTTGTCAATGCATTTGTTGAGACATTGATGTGTTGTGGCATTTTGGCTGGAATCATTTCTCATTGTTCATACTTTTAAGACTTGCTGTTGAAGTTTCTCTTTTACTTTCTGTTGACTAGGTGAAGTCAGTTTTTCTGGTTGTGGAGCCCCGTTCTCGTATCTCTCGTGGTATTGCTTTTATAACAATGGATAGTCTTGAGGATGCTAATCGCTGCATTAAGAACCTTAACCAGTCTGTCCTTGAAGGCCGGTACATAACAGTGGAGAAGGTGAGTTACTTCTACCTTGATTGGTGAACCATGTTCTGTTGGGTTGCTTATCTGTTTTCTTGACTTGGAGGTTTTCTGGCTATATTCAGAAGACATTACCTCAGCTGTGTTGGCAGCAATCAAAGATGATCAGTTCTTCCCTTGCAACATTATATTCACTCAGCTTGATCAATGGCCTGCTAAAACAGCTTTTCACATGCATCTCATCAGCTAAACATAGCAACTATAGTGCCCAACAACTATACAACCTCAGCAAATACTTTCAACTCAACTAATCAACGGTCATTATCAACTTTACTGTACGACTAGCGTGATATTATATTTCTTAGTATTCTTCATCAAAGATATAACATTTCTCAGTAATGGACATTGTTATGTGCTTCTGCCGCCTTCCTCGCCATTATCTCCAGATATGGAGAGGTACTAAAAAGACTTTGATTTTTGTTGCCAGATTAGTTGAATGTAATGTTCTGCAATTACAGGGAGCACATTTCCTATTCCTGTTTGTTCTGGATGTAGACATCATATCAGATTTTAGAGACTAAGACGATATATCTGTTTTTCAGTCTTGAAGAAAATGCCGATGATTCGGAAATGTTATATTTCTTCCATTACAAGGAGTACATTATCTAGAATACAGTATTCGGTTAAGATAACCCATTTGTTCCTGTATGTCAACAAGTTCATTTTACATAATGAGATAATATATTTATTTTCCAGTCTCGTAGAAAATGCCCAAGGACTCCAACACCTGGTCATTATCTTGGACTTGAGAGCACACAGGGTGATGGTAAGCTTCTGATGCTATTTAAGTTCGTATTCTTTCTGGCTAAATTATGGAATCTCTGAAGTTTTCACTGCTTTGGCCGAAGGTTATCGTGGTGATCGTGGTAGGTATCGCGGCCGTGATGACTATGGGTATCGAAGACCTCCAAGGCGCTCGCCATATAGAGGTGTACGAGGTTATTCTCCTAGGCGCTCTCCATGTGCTGGAAGGTCAAGACGTATGCGATCCCGGTCACATTCTCCTTATGAGAGGAACTATCATCGTGGTTCTAGATAGGGGTTTCACAAGGCATATCTGGTCAACTCTTTGGCGATGAAAACTGCTTGTAAGGATCTATAAGTTTGATGTGGACTAGAATTGAGGGTGTAAGGTGTTACAGTAGCAGTGAATGAATGTTGTACTTGTATGTGTGATGTGCCTGTCACCTATCCCTATCATTAGCTTATACCTTGAATGTCGATAAAGCTGTAATCTTTCTGAAGCTTTAAGTAGGCATTATGACATTCCTGGTATTGATGTATCTACTCTCCTTCGTTACATGTCATTTTGTTGTTGGCGTGGACTTAGCGGTGGTTTAAGAAATCTGTTGGTTCAATTTCTTTTGCTTAGTGACTTTCTGACTTGATAACAGGGTGAAATTAATTATCTCGTTACTCAATTACTTGTAGTTATGATCGTTCTGCTTGAACATTTCTCATTATATTCATCGTCTTTTAACAAAATGTCTATGGTTTTGGCGTCGTTGAGGTGGGTTGCCAAGATTCTTTTCTGTGGCATGTACACGGGTGGTTGGAGGTTGGAGCATAAGCGGGATTATCAACCTGTGTGTATGCAATTTTACCCCTGAGCTTGCGACTTGGATTACTACTTGATGGGAGTTGGGGTTGGACGAACACTGCAATGAGAAATTGTGCAAAAAGCTATCTAAATTGTACTGTAAAGATATGTGGTATTGCATCTGAAAACACGTGTAATCCACTTAATAGGACAACTAAGAATGTCCTTATTGCCCTTACAAGTATTGATCTAGCAATTTCTATGTAGGGGTATATTTATTATTTGCTCAAACCACATCAGCTTCATCTTCCCCGAGCAGTCATCTACTAACAAAAAAATTCATTTCTCCAAACAGCTATCACTGCTCTCTTCTCCTTCCATTCTCTAACCTTGGCTGCTTCCTCTGTTCCTCTCAAGCTCTTTTTCTTCATTTATTCACCTGTATGAATTCTTATTTTGGGCATTTCCCTTTTTCTCTGTGTGTCTTTTGCTTTCTGGTTTATCTATTTTAAAGTTTTCTGATTTATATTGTCACTTTGATTTATTCAGAACCTCTGTTTGTTTTTCTTTGATTTTTGTATGTTTCTTTCCTCGAGTCGATGAGATGAGGGTTTTAGAAGGAGCAATTGTTGTCAGATTCCATTTTCTTGGTACTTCTGCTTCTTCTTTTAGCTGCTTCTATACATGCAAGTGCTCATTTGTGACTAGTTATGGTGCCAACATGGAGACTTCATTCTTTGAATACCCATAAAGAAGTTTGGATTTAAATTGATATTATGAAAAATCAGATAACTTTGGTATATGTTAGTTAGTGTATACGTTAAAATCCGAGTTTGCCACTTCGTGTAATTAGTCGAGATTGGAACGTGATGAACCGAGGGTCGTCATTGTAACATCGAGATAAGAAGTAAAGCCAGATTATCGAGCTCAAGATTCAGGGACCGATCAATATCGAGTTCGAGTCAATATCGAGCTATGATATGAAGTAGTGTTATCGAGCTCAAGAGTCAAAGACCGATCAATACCGAGCTCGAGTCAATATCGAGCTCGAGATCCGGAGATCGACCAATACCAAGACCGACCAAGATCGAGCTAAGAGACAAAGAGCCGTTGTAGCCGCACTTAGGGAGAGAATCTTGGCAGGAATTAAGGAAAAGTTAATTAACTAATCTATCATGGGATCCCTACTATGTATTTTTATTATATCCAAAGTAGTATTTTTTCACTATATTAAGCGTAGGTATCATTTCTGTAAGGGGGAGAAAAATATCCAGAGAAGCATACATTGATACACTCTCATATTCAGAAATTATTGAGATTTACACACATATAGTAAAGATTATCCTTTTTTGGGCTTGGTACATTAGTTCATCTTGTTCATATAAATATCATTCCCCACTTAATTCCGGTTGGTATTAATTCCTTTATACAGTCAGTATTCGATATATTTCTACTTACTTTTCCAATTTGTATCAAGTTATACCACATGTCCTTAGAACTACGTATAAATTTAGCTCTATCTGTTTTTCGGGTAAACAGTTTGGCGCCAACCGTGAGGCTAAGGATAACAGTGGTTATTTGGTACGAATCTCTACCAAACACACTATTTTACACTTGCTCTTGGAAGTATCTTTGATTATAGGTTAAAAACGACGAACTCTCAATTAATGGCCCTACCTATCGACAACGAAACTAGCCTTCAAGATGAGAATAACAACCTGACGACCGGGGATGAAAGGCCACCAGTCAATCCCGTTAGAGCTCGGGCCATAGATCTAATTGACGATAATTCGCATGTGGCCATCAAGGCAAACCAGCGTTCCGACCCCGAAAACAACATTCATGGTGAAACTCGATCTGCAGTTCAAAATACCCAAAATGTTAGAGAAGACGGGATCAGCCTGCGTATGATTTTCGAAATGTTGCAAGCTCAGCAGGTAGCGATAGCTCAGTTGCATAGCCAAACCCAGGTACCGAGCAGGGCAAAGCCCGGTCCACCTCGAGAAGTCACCTGCGAAACGAGGCCAGCTGTTGTAAGATCAAATGAACAAGAATCGGGGACTAATCCCGAAATTATTAATGTGTTAGAGGAATTGACAAAACGAATTGAGTCAGGAGAAAAGAGGATTGAAGCAAACAACAAGAAAGTAGAAATTTATAACTCCAGGATTGATCAGATCCCGGGGGCACCACTGATATGGAAGGGCTTGGATTCCAAAAAATTCGTACAAAAGCCTTTCCCCCCAGCGCGGCTCCTAAACCGATCCCAAAGAAGTTTCGCATGCCCGAAATTCCTAAATATAATGGAACGACCGACCCCAACGAACATGTCACCTTTTATACATGTGCCATTAAAGGGAACGATCTAGAAGACGACGAGATCGAATCCGTACTACTTAAGAAGTTCTGGGAAACTCTGTCAAAGGGGGCAATGATGTGGTATCATAATTTACCGTCTAACTCTATCGATTCTTTTGCTATGCTTGCAGATTCTTTCGTAAAAGCACACGCCTGAGCTATAAAGGTCGAGACCAGGAAGTCGGACCCTTTCAAGGTAAGGCAAAAGGACAACGAGATGCTAAGAGAGTTCGTATCTCGTTTCCAAATGGAACAAATGGATCTACCACCAGCCACTAACGATTGGGCTATACAAGCTTTAACTCAAGGACTAAACTAGCAGAGCTCGATGGCTTCACGACAGTTGAAGCAGAATTTGATCGAGTACCCAACTGTTACTTGGGCCGATGTACACAATCGATATCAATCGAAGATCAGAGTTGAAGATGACCAGTTGGGGTCTAGGTTCGTTATTAAAAGGGACATCGACCGAGAACCAAGGTCAAACAAGGATCGATATCAGCCGTATAACGGAGATCGTAGGGGTAGCGAACCTACACGCAACTCTGCACGAGGCGAAAGGAGAAGTGATCGAGGCCAAGGGTCTCGGGGGCTGATGAACAGAAATTGGTTCGATAGGCATACCGGACCTAAGGAAGCACCACGGTTATCAGAATATAACTTCAACGTCGATGCATCCTCCATCGTGTCGGCTATCGGACGCATCAAAGATACTAAGTGGCCTCGACCTCTACAGTCTGATCCAGCCCAGAGAAATCCCAATCAAATGTGCAAGTATCATGGTACCCATAGCCACAAAACCGAAGACTGCAGGCAATTGAGAGAGGAGGTAGCCCGGTTATTCAATGAAGGTCACCTTCGAGAATGTTTAAGTGATCAGGCCAAAAACCATTTCAAAAACAGAGATTTCAATAGACAGAACGAACAAGAAGAGCCACGACACATCATTCATATGATCATCGGAGGGATCGATGTCCCCTAGGGGTCGGTGCTTAAACGCTCTAAGATGTCTATTGTAAATGAGAAACGATCTCGGACTCAGGATTACATACCTAAAGGAACCATGTCCTTTAGTGACGAAGACGCAGAAGGAATCATGTAACCATATAGCGATGCACTGGTAATATCTGTACTTATGAATAAAACTCAAGTTAAGTGTGTGTTAATTGATCCAGGAAGTTCGGCAACATCATTCGATCAAGGGTCGTATAGCAACTCGGTCTACAGGACCAGGTCGTGCCGCTACCTTGGTAGTGAATAGTTTCAATATGGCATGTGAAACTACTAAGGGCGAGATAATTTTGCCAGTAAACATAGCTGGGACCATCCAAGAAATGAAGTTTCACGTGATCGAGGGCGATATGAGATATAACGCCCTGTTCGGAAGGCCATGGATCCACAATATGAGAGCAGTACCCTCGACCCTTCACCAGGTTCTAAAATTCCCTACATCGGAGGGAATCAAAACGGTCTACGGGGAGAAACCGACCGCAAAAGAAATGTTTGTCGTCGATGAAGTGATTCCGATATCTTCACTATCATCGACAAAAGGATCAGATTCGAAGGGGGAGCGGGATACCAAATAGCAATCACAAACGTCAGCCTCGACCCAACTAGAGAATCAGAAGACTGACGGGGATGATGACTATGGGGTCCCTTGATCCTTCGTGGTCCCCGATGACTCCGACACTACCTAATCGACGATCGAAGAACTGGAGCAAATCACACTAATCGAACATATGCCCGAACGAAAGGTATACCTGGGCACAGGGTTAAATCCCCAGCTCAGGGAAAAGCTTATTTAATTTCTTATAACTTACATGAACTGCTTCGCTTGATCCCATCTTGACATGACAGGGATTCCACCGAAAATACCACTCATAGATTGAGCTTGGATCCGAAATTCCATCCGGTAAAGCAAAAAAGAAGGCCCCAGTCCGAGATTAAACATGCCTTCATCAAGGAAGAGGTAACCAAACTTCTTAAAATAGGATCCATTCGAGAAGTAAAATACCCCGAATGGCTAGCAAATGTGGTGGTAGTCCCTAAGAAGGGAAACAAACTTAGAATGCGTATAGATTATAAAGACCTGAACAAAGCATGCCCTAAGGATTCCTTTCCTTTGCCTAGCATCGATCGTATGATCGATGCTACGACCGGCCACGAGACCCTCAGTTTTCTCGATGCCTACTCCGGGTACAACCAGATACAGATGAACCCGGAGGATCAGGAAAAAATCACGTTTATCACTAAGTACGGTACCTATTGTTATAGCATAATGCCATTCGGTCTAAAAAATGCGGATGCAACTTATCAACGCCTAGTAAATCGAATGTTCGAAAAACAAATAGGAAAATCAATGGAAGTTTATATTGATGACATGTTAGTTAAGTCCCTGCGAGTAGATGACCATCTAAAGCATTTGCAGGAAAATTTCGACGAACTAAATAAGTACAATATGAAGCTCAACCCTGAAAATGTGCATTTAGAGTTGGTTCGAGCAAGTTTCTTGGTTTCATGGTATCCAATCGAGGAATCGAGATCAACCCCGATAAAATCAAAGATATCGAGGATATCACGGTAGTAGATAATGTAAAGGTCGTGCAAAGGTTAACGGGGAGGATAGCCGCCCTGGGACGATTCATTTCGAGACCATCAGATAGGTGCCACCGATTTTTCTCACTGCTTAAGAAGAAAAACAACTTTGCATGGACTCCGGAATGCCAACAGGCTTTGGAAGAACTAAAGAGGTATTTGTCGACCCTCCGCTGCTTCATACCCCGAAAGTGGACGAGCAACTTTACCTATACTTAGCCATCTCGGAGATAGCGGTAAGTGGAGTGCTGGTTCGAGAAGAACAAGGTACGCAATTTTCTGTTTATTATATCAGTCGGACCTTAGACGAGGCCGAAACTAGATATCCACACTTAAAAAAATTAGCGCTTGCTTTAATAAGCACCTCTAGGAAGCTAAAACCATATTTCCAATCTCATCTGATACATGGTGTAACAACTTATCCTCTTCGAAACATTTTGTACAAACCCGAGCTTTCGGGTCGATTGGCCAAATGGGCCATAGAAATCGGTGGGTATGATATCGAGTATCGACCCTGAACCACTATCAAGTCTCAAATCTTGACAGACTTTGTGGCTGACTTTTCGCCAACCCTCGTGCCTGAGATTGAAAGAGAGCTACTTATAAAATCGGGTACCTCTTCGGGAGTCTGGACCCTTTTTACGGACGGTGCCTCGAACGCGAAGGGGTCCGAATTAGGCATTGTACTAAAATCACACACACATAATGTAATTAGATAGTCTATCAGAACTACGAAATTGACTAACAATGAGGCTGAGTATGAGGCCATGATTGCAGGTCTCGAACTAGCTAGAATCTTGGGAGCGGAGATCATAGAGGCTAAGTGTGATTACCTCCTCGTGGTAAACCAAGTTAACAGGACTTTTGAAGTCCGAGAAAATCAAATGCAAAGATACTTGGATAAATTACAGGTGACTCTACATCAATTTAAAGAATGGACTTTGTAACATGTACCCCGAGAACAGAACAACGAGGTCGACACTCTTGCGAACTTAGGTTCATCGGTCAAAGATGACGAACTCAACTCGGGGACTGTCGTACAACTCATAAAATCGGTGATCAAAGAAGGTCACGCCGAGATAAATTCCATAAGTATAACCTGGGATTGGAAAAACAAATATATAGAGTACTTAAAGAACGGGAAGCTTCCATCAGATCAAAAGGAATCGAGAGCTTTGCACACAAAGGCAGCACGGTTCACCCTATCCGAAGACGGAACGCTATTTAGAAGGACTTTCGATGGACCATTGGCAATATGTTTGGGACTAGGCGATGCCAATTACATACTATGGGAAATTCACGAGGGCAATTGTAGAAACCATTCCGGTGCCGATTCGCTGGTCCACAAAGCGATCAGAGCAGGGTATTATTGGACTGGTATGAGCAAAGATGCGAAGGAGTTCGTTCGAAAATGCGACAAATGCCAAAGACATGCGCCCATGATTCATCAACCCGGGGAGCTACTCCACTCGGTCCTATCTCCATGGCCTTTCATGAAATGGGGGATGGACATCGTCGGCTCCCTTCCATTGCCCCAGGTAAAGCTCAGTTTATTTTGTTTATGACTGATTATTTCTCTAAATGAGTTGAAGCATAGGATTTCGAGAAAGTCAGAGAAAAAGAAGTGATAGACTTCATTTGGGACCACATCGTATGTCGACTCGGGATGCCAACCGAGATTGTATGTGATAATGGAAAATAATTCATTGGCAGCAAAGTAACTAAATTTCTCGAGGATCACAAGATCAAAAGGATCCTATCAACACCGTATCACCCCCGTAGGAACTGACAAGCCGAATCGACCAACAAAACCATCATCCAAAATCTTAAGAAGAGATTGACTGAAGCCAAAGGAAAATGGAGAGAAATACTACCCGAGGTCCTATGGGCATATCGCATAACATTGAAATCCAGTACCGGAGCAACGCCATTCTCATTGGTCTATGGCACCGAAGCTCTAATCCCAGTGGAGGTCGAAGAACCTAGCATCAAGTTTCGATATGCAACAAAGGAGTCGAATAACGAAACCATGAACACAAGCCTAGAATTATTTGACGAAAAAAGAGAGGTCGCTCTTGTCCACTTGGCCGCCCAAAAATAACGGATTGAAAGATACTACAATCGAAGAACCAATCTTCAACATTTTAAAGTCGGGGACTTGGTGCTAAGAAAAGTCACCCTCAACACCCGAAATACGAATGAAGGGAAACTAGGTCTGAACTGGGAAGGACCATATCAGGTTTACGAAATCGTCGAAAAAGGTTCCTACAAGCTCGGCGTGATAAACGGAAAACAACTACCTAGCAATTGGAACGTGTCACACGTAAAATGCTACTACTTCTAAGGTATGACCCTCCCATGTTCATTTGTATTTTGAAATTAACCCTTGCAGGTGTTCGATCAGAAACATGGATGGATTATTCAACTCGAAGCCTTTAGGTCTGAAAGCACGCGTTGCACTCTTTTTCCCTTAGACCGGTTTTGTCCCAAATGGGTTGTTCGGCGAGGTTTTTAATGAGGCAACCATTGATCGTGCTAACTTAGAACAATTCAACAGTATCCGAGACCTCTTTACAATCAACCTCGAATACTGGGGGGCGTTACCCTCGAATATATCAAGTTCGATCCAAGAAAGTTACTTTATGGCAACAGGGTCTCGATAGGAAATATTATAAGGGCCAAATGGTCAAACGAACCATGCCCGTGTAGTTTGCTCAAGCCCTGGTACAAAACATGAACACATGTATAATGACTTATAAAGAGAAATTTCTTCTTTTTCGATATCTCATATCTCGAAAAGATTCTTCTATTTCGTGATCTATTATGCAAACAGGCTTAAGGGCCGACCATGACCGGAGTTTGAAAAATTACCCCATAAATCGGGGGCTGCCAACCGAAAAATCAACGAGACCAAGCTCCTACACTACTTCGAGTTCGAGCAAACACTCACTCGAACATAAAAGCCTAAGGCCTGTTTTCATTTCGAGTTCGAGCAAACACTCACTTGATCATAAAGCCTAAGGGCTACACTTACTTTGAGTTCGAGCAAACACTCACTCGACCATAAAAGCCTAAGGGCTGTTTTCATTTCGAGTTCGAACAAACACTCACTCGATCATAAAGCCTAAGGGCTACTCTTACTTCGAGTTCGAGCAAACACTCACTCGACCATTAAGCCTAAGGGCTACTCTTATTTCGAGTTCGAGCAAACACTCACTCGACCATAAAAGCCTTAGGGCTGTTTTCATTTCGAGTTCGAGCAAACACTCACTCGACCATAAAAGCCTTAGGGCTGTTTTCATTTCGAGTTCGAGCAAACACTCACTCGATCATAAAGCCTAAGGGCTATACTCACTTCGAGTTCGAGCAAACACTCACTCGACCATAAAAGCCTAAGGTCTGTTTTCATTTCGAGTTTGAGCAAACACCCACTCGACCATTAAGCCTAAGGGCTACTCTTACTCCGAGTTTGAGCAAACACTCACTCGACCATTAAGCCTAAGGGCTACTCTTATTTCGAGTTCGAGCAAACACTCACTCAACCATAAAAGCCTAAGGGCTATTTTCATTTCGAGTTCGAGCAAACACTCACTCTATCATAAAGCCTAAGGGCTACACTTACTTCGAGTTCGAGCAAACACTCACTCGACCATAAAAACCTAAGGGCTGTTTTCATTTCGAGTTCGAGCGAACACTCGCTCGATCATAAAGCCTAAGGGCTACACTACACTTACTTCGAGTTCGAGCGAACACTCACTCGACCATTAAGCTTAAGGGATACTCTTACTTCGAGTTCGAGCAAACTCACTCGACCATTAAGCCTAAGGGCTACTCTTACTTCAAATTCGAGCAAACACTCACTCGATCATAAAGCCTAAGAGCTATACTTATTTCGAGTTCGAGCAAATACTCACTCGACCATTAAGACTAAGGGTTGTTTTTTTTCACTTCGAATCTGAGAAATCATTCTCACCCAACCACAAAGCCAAAGGAACACATTGATTCAAGTTCGAACTATTACCCCGAACCGGGAACTACGTGTCAAGCTTAAAAAAGGCTAATCTGCCTCAAGTTTGAGCAAACCATTTCATTGGGCATCTATCTATCAAGCCTAAGGGCCACCTTAGTTTGAGTTCGAGCATTCACTCGGGGACTACCTATAAGAAACGGTCGAGAGCAGTACCTACTATCGGTCCTTACTATATCAATCTTGGACCTTCGAATAAATATTCAATGCTAAGGCACTTTCGAACAAGTTTACAAAGGGCGAAAGATTCAGAAGATATGAAAGGAAGAAAGATTTTATATTCATGTCAAAATCATTTACAAAGGGAAGACGGTCCGATCAAAATTTCTCTACGGAAGACCGAAACGGCCTTATAACAAACACAAAAAATACTAAAAGGACTTAGTCCTCTCCAGGAGCAGCATCTTCACCCTCGAGGCCTCCTTTGCGCTCAGAACCGCTCGTACTCCCGGTATCATCATCATCGGGAAAGGCCAACACTCTGGCTTCGGCTTCGAGCTCTTTTGCATTCTCGATCTCGGCTGAAAGATCGAAGCCACGAGCGTGGATCTCCTCTAGAGTGTCCCTCTGAGATTGACATTTAGCATACTCGGCAACCCAATTTTCTCGAACTTGAGCAGCCTCAACAACCTCTTTTGCTCGAACCTGCGCAGCTTCATCATCGGATTGGTAAACAACCACCATTGCATCAGCATTAACCATGGCTATTTCGGCCTCCGATTTGGCCGCTGATAGTTCTGAGGCCAATCTCTCTCGATCAGAAGTCCCTGTGCCCAACCGAGACTGGAACTCCTCGATATCCTTGGCTTTCATCAAACCTCTCTCTTTCGAGCTTCGGAGTTGGTCCTCGACCGAGGCCAGTTGAGCCCGGGCAGCCTCCTTTTCAGAAGCAAGGTGGTCCATGTTCTTTTTCCACTCCTCGGCCCCTGCTTTTACTGCATCCACCTCGGCGCGAAGCTTTCCAACCATATCGAGCTTTTACTGATCCTGCGGGACCGAACTATTAGCCTTCACGCCTAAATCAGTGTCATTAACTTCAAAGACTCTTTTTACCTGCTCGGACAAATTGGTTTGTTTTTTCTGAGTTGCTTCTAGCTCGGCTCAAAGTCCTCTTGTTTCTCCTTTCCTGTGCTCACTGAGAAGCTTGAAGGTATCTCTCTCCTCAGTAAGCCCTCGAATTTCGGCTTTGAACTAGCTTAGCTCCCCTCGGGATCAGAAAAATGCCTCGTGATAGAGCGCATAAGCCTACAAAAAATAAAAGGGAGTTTTACAAAAGAAGAAAAATACAAGTATGAAAGTTGACAAAGAGAAAGCGAACTTACCCGATTCAGGGCCTGCTGAGCTTCGTTGAATATACGAGGAATCTCCGCTTTGCTCGAGCCCTTCTTCAAAGCCTCTAAATCACTTTTATTGGTAGCATCTTCTACTCCAACATAATAACCATGGAAATGATCTTCCTCTCCATGAGCTCCCTCCCCATGATAAACCTCCACAACTTGGGTGTCATATATCATAGACTGGGAAAATGAAGGAAAATAAGGGGAATCGCCGACCTCTATTGCCCCGATTATGTCTTTCGAGGCACCGCCTCCATCTCGGGGAACCTCAAACTCGGCTCCTGCACCATCATCAGCTGCTTCTTCAACGGATTCGTTGCCCCGAGCTAAAACATCCTCGGTTCCTGTTTGAAGTCTTCTCCTCGACCTTGTCGGACCTAGGTGAAGCAGAATTAGTCCCCACCGGTCCCAAAACTTTACAAATATCGGTGCCAGCCCGTGCACGGGCCACCAGTCCAGAGCTACCTTCTTCTTCTTCTTCTTTTTCTTCTTCTTCTTCTTCTTTTTCTTCTTCATCATCCCTAAGACGCAGGACCGATTCCATAGTCAATGGGATTGTGGTTCCCTTGGGCTTACGGACTGTCCTCTTCTTAGGCTTTAGACCCTCGAAATCCGAGGTCCTTTTTCTCTTACTTTCCTTCAACGGCTTCGAAATAGGTGGTGAAACTTCTTCACCACCAGATGGGGCCCTCATGACCGTATCTTTTTCGAGACCTGCGAAGGGAGAATATAAGTAAAAGCATGCTTTGAATAAACATGTCGCCTCAAACGACAAATGAATCGGTAGACCAAGATAAAAGCTTACCATGAGTACGAGCTTCCCATCGACCTTTCGACAAATCACGCCATGAGCGCTCGGCAAATGATGACATCGAGACCAGGTTTTTGACCCAGTTCTCAAGGTAGGGAATCGCACCCGGCATCCAAGCAACGACTGCATTGAGAAAGAAACTAATAAGAAAGGATGAAGAAGTAAGACTAACAAAAATTTAAAACGGGATCATACTTACGTTTCATATTCCACTTCTCAGGAAATGGCATGCTCTCGGCCGGGATCAGATCCGAGGTCTTCACTCGAACGAACCGGCCCATCCAGCCTCGATCCTTATCTTCATCTATGCTCGACGTGAACACCTTGGCGGCATGACGTTGAAGCTTTATTAGCCTGCCTCGGTAAAGTCGAGGACTATACAATCTTATAAGGTGGTCGAGAGTGAAGGGAAGCCCATCAATTTTGCTCACAAAGAAACGGATCAAGATCACGATCCTCCAGAAAAAAGGATGAATTTGGCCGAGGGTCACTTGGTATTTCTTGAAAAAATCGATGATGACTGGATCGAGGGGACCCAGCGTGAAAGGGTAAGTATAAACACAGATACCCTTCCACGTGGGTAGTGATCGATTCCTCCGATATCGGTATCACGACCTCGTTGTTTACCCAATTACAATCTTTCTTCGCCACATCAAGGAAACTTACTAGTATCGAGCATATGTATCTCGATACCGGCTCGCATCGACCGGCAACCGAAGAGGGTTTGTCAACTTTAAAATCAGAATCAATAACACATCCCCCGGGAATGAGTTCTTCAAGGCGTGGCTCCACCACCGTTTTCTCACCGGCCGACCGAGATGAGGAAGCAGCCTCTTTCTGAGGAACAGTTTTAGATATCTTGGCCATCTAGATTTTCAAAGAACAAAGAAGACGGGAAATTGAAATATTTCGGTGTTTGATGAAGAACAAACAAAGAACTTTTCAAAACCTGGAAATATATAATTTTGGAGAAGGCGGAGAACTGTGAAGGATAGAATGAGAAGAGTTGAAAGCAAAAGTTTAAAATGATGAAGGAAGGGGGTTATTTATAGATTTGGCAATGACGGTTCAAAATCTGCAGCTGACCATCGTCTGGCGCACATTTAATGCCTTGATAACTGAACCGACGGGACATTTGGCACATACGTCATAACCGGGCTCGATGCAGACGTCAGTGTATATCTAGTCATATCGTTGAAAAATCATATCGTTTCTCGCCACTTTCTTTCCAAGAAACGAGGGGACTATCTGTATACGGTCAAATCCGAGTTTGCCCTTCGTGTAATTAGTCGAGATTGGAACGTGATGAACCGAGGTTCGTCATTGTAACATAGAGATAAGAAGTAAAGCCAGGTTATCGAGCTCAAGATTCAGGGACCGATCAATATCGAGCTCGAGTCAATATCGAGCTATGATATGAAGTAGTGTTATCGATCTCAAGAGCCAGAGACCGATCAATACCTAGCTCGAGTCAATATCGAGCTCGAGTTAATATCGAGCTCGAGATCCGGAGATCGACTAATACCAAGACCGACCGAGATCGAGCTAAGAGACAAAGAGTCGTTGTAGCCGCACTAAGGGAGAATCTAGGCGGGAATTAAGAAAAAGCTAATTAACTAATCTATCATGGAATCCCCACTATGTATTTTTTATTATATCCAAAGTAGGATTTTTTTCACTATATTAAGAGTGGTATCATTTTTGTAAGGGAGAATTGAACATCCAGAGAAGCATACATTGATACACTCTCATATTCAGAAATTATTGAGATTTACACACATATAGTAAAGATTATCCTTTTTTGGGTTTGATACATTCGGGTAAACAGTTAGGTATTTAACTGATGTTCTTCTGTCTTCTCTTATGTGTAAAATTTGTATATAATAACGTTATGTTATCAACAAAAAATTGATTTAGAACTTATAGATGTTTCAAATATTTAACAAACTATGAATGTTAATTTAACAAAATTGTAACTGTCGCTAAAAAAAGATAGGGAACCCTTGAATATCCGTCCCTAATCCTCTTTCATTACTTACAGGTCTCAACAGCTTGCAATATTTTGCATTAAAAATGTATGAAAATATTGAAGAAATTCAGCAGATGTAAGTAGAAAAGGTCTTTGACATCTTATGTTTTGCTACTAGAATGAAAATACATATGCATTTTTATCATGCATTGGACGAGTGTTCTTAGCGTTAGGTTCCAATCAGCTGCTATTATGCAGGTTTAAATAACATAATCGAGTTGAGAGTCCCAAAATATGGTTAGACAATGGAAAAAGTTTTCCCTGTCATGAACTTTGTCTTAAAAAGTTAAAGTGGAGTCATATTTTACTTATTTGTATATTTTACATTCTATAAACTTGTTAGTATTTTAAAACGGTTCAGAATATTTTTTGGTTGACAAAATTGATGAATTACCGAGAAGGTAAGCTCTTATCCCGGAGTGTGACCAGAGTCCCGCAAAGAATGGTTTTGTAATAGAAGAAATGAGGAAGCAACTACAGACCTCGACGGATGAAGATAGATTTTTTATAATATATGCTCCACATTTGTTTTGACTCTTAAGTCTTTTCTCTTGTGGATCTATGAGACATTTGCAATAAATTTCTCCTTAATATTTTTGCAGGTTCCACTCGAGAAATCTTTCTAGGTTTGCTTGTACTTGTTAATCAATATGTATTACTGTAAATAATGAAACAATAAACTTTCTGAAACAGGAAAAATAAAAACAGAAAGTTAGGAACAACAGAATGTCGAAATAATTTCTGGAAAAAGAATTTCGGAATAAATCGAGCCCACTGAATGCACAGTGTGTCCTTAAGGAAATTATTCCCCTCAAGTACCCGAGGTGCTAGAATATTATCCTCCCAGGATAGAATGATTTAACTCACCGGAGTGTTGGTACCAAAAACGCCGATGAAATAACGAATCACTCGAAGGCTGTAAAACACACTGAAGATTTTGTGCAGAAGAAGAAGTCTAGAAGAGCAGAAAATTTCGTAAGGAAAGATTCTGGGATTCAAAGCATATTTATAGACTTTCTAGCACTATTTCTGAAAAGGTTTGCAACCTTTGAGAAACAGTCATGGCTGTTGGAACATGCTGTTTGAAATAATACGGGAAAATGGATTTAAAATAATTCGGAAAAGAAAACGGACCGGATCGAGTCGTGCCGCGGGTCCTGGGTTATTTCGGGTTGAATTTTTGTTAATTAATTAATTAAATAATTGAAAGAAATTTTGTCCAAAAAGATTAATCAATCAATCGATCTTTGAACAAATCCGAAGCCGAAGCCGAAGCCGAAGCCGAGCCGATCGAGCGAGCGAGCGACGATGGTGCGAGACTTACTTTATTTTCAACCCATTTAACACCAAGAGAAGTGCTTTCTCAATATAAGTACATTCACTTTTCTTTCCACCACCAATGAGGGACACTTTGCTCTTTCCAAAGCAAAAGGGAGCTCACTTTCCCTCCACTTTCTTCCCTCCATTTCTCATTTACCAATCTTTAATCCCAACAATCCCCCACATGAATGGAAAATGGCTATAAGACAAAGGAATATACGGACGAGTGTGTATTTTACATGAAAGGATTAATTGCATCTGGATAAGTAGGTTTGTCTTTGAACTTTTCGTAGTGAACTTATATCGGATATACTCGATCAATCTATAGATTTGATATCTTTGAACCTTCGAGCTTTGTTATATATATAGATAACATAAGTCACACAATCAACCCTTAACCATCTATGGTTCTCATGTTTGTGTTCGTTTCAGCCACGAACACTGCCTCGTTTCATGAGTGCTTAGAGAATGGGCCTTTACTTTCATTCCCCTTGAAGCGGCTTACACTTCACACTCACATAGGTGATTTCTAAATGTGTAATCCTATAGACACACTATCTGGTCATATCCTGCCACACTTAGCAAATCATTAAAAAGCTTTAAGCTTTATTGACTCATCAAAAAGCCTTAATGTTTTACCTCGATTTCTGAATATTGTCTTCATCACGAGAATGGGTTGAGTTATTTGACAATGTTGAACCGTCATTCATAACTTTGTTTGATCTCTTAGAACCTAACTCTTGGGATCTCCAGTCTACTAGGTAGAGTTACCGCCATGATGACTTGTCCTAGGCCTTAACCCCATTCCCTTTGATGATCTTTCAACTAGGCCTTTTGTAAGTGGATCCGACACGTTATCTCTTGACTTTACGTAGTCAATCGTGATAACACTACTAGAGAGTAGTTGTCTAATGGTATTGTGTCTCCGTCGTATATGACGAGATTTTCCGTTATACATAATGCTCCCTGCCCTACTTATTGTCGTTTGACTATCACAATGTATACAAATAGGTGCCAAAGGTTTGGGCCAAAATGGAATATCTTCCAAGAAATTCCGGAGCCATTCAGCTTCTTCACCGGTCTTATCTAAAGCCATGAATTTAGATTCCATTGTAGAACGGGCAATGCACGTTTGTTTGGATGATTTTCAAGACACTGCTCCAACCCCAATTGTGAAAACATATCCACTTGTGTATTTAACTTCAGATGATCTAGTGATCCAATTTGCATCACTATATCCCTTGATCACAGAGAGATACTTGTTATAATACAAAGCGTAATTTTGGGTATGTTTCAGATACCCCAAAACTCGTTTCATTGCCATCCAATGTATTTGATTGGGATTACTTGTAAACCGACTCAGTTTACTAATAGCACATGCTATATTTGGTCGTGTACAATTCATGATATACATCAAACTTCCCAATACTCTTGCATAGTCCAGTTGTGAGTCACTTTCACCTTCATTCTTTTGAAGTGCATAACCCACGTCAATTGGAGTCTTGGCAATTTTGAAATCCAAATACTTGAACTTGTCAAGTACCTTTTCAATGTAGTGAGACTGTGATAATGCTACACCTTGTGGAGTCTTGTGAATTCTGATTCCTAAGATCACATCAGCAACTCCTAAGTCTTTCATGTCGAATTTGCTAGCCAACATGCGCTTAGTAGCATTTATATCTGCCATAGTTTTGCTCATTATCAACATGTCATCAACATATAAACAAACAATGACTTCATGTCCTTGAGTGTTTTTAATGTAAACACATTTGTCACACTCGTTGATTTTAATCCCACTAGCCAATATTGTTTGGTCAAATTTGGCATGTCATTATTTGGGTGCTTGTTTAAGTCCATAAAGCGACTTAATAAGTTTGCACACTTTTTTTTCTTTACCCGGAACCACAAAACCCTCAGGTTGTTCCATGTAAATCTCTTCCTCCAATTTTCCATTTAAGAAAGCTGTTTTAACATCTATTTGATGGATTTTAAGACCATACACGGCCGTCGGTGCCATTAACACCCTAATAGATGTTATCCTCGTTATTGGCGAGTAAGTGCCAAAGTAATCAATGCCTTCCTTTTGTCTATAACCTTTGACAACAAGTCTTTCCTTATATTTGTCAATAGTGCCATCGGCTTTCATTTTTCGTTTAAAGATCCATTTCGAACCCAAAGGCTTATTTCCTGGAAGAAGGTCAATAATTTCCCATGTATGGTTATCTAAAATTGATTGAATCTCACTATTGACTACCTCTTTCCAAAATGCCGAATCAGAAGATGACATAGCTGCTTTAAAAGTTTGAGGCTCATTTTCAAGCAAGAATGTCACAAAATCTGGTCCAAAGGAACTAGATGTTTCTTCCCGTGGTTGTTTAGGTCTTTCACCTAACGACTCGTATTTAATTTTATACGGATAGATACTTTCAAAAAATTCAGCTTTATCTGATTCAATTACCGTATTGACATGAATTTCAGGATTATCAGATTTATGAACCAAAAACTGACATGCTTTACTGTTTGTAGCATATCCAATGAAAACGCAATCCACGATTTTTGGTCCGATTTTTATTCTTTTGGGTAAAGGTACTTGTACCTTTGCTAAACACCCCCACACTTTGAAATATTTCAAGTTGGGTTTTCTTCCTTTCCATTTTTCATATGGAATTTATTGCGTTTTGCTATGGGGTACTATGTTGAGTATTCGGTTTGCTGTAAGGATAGCTTTCCCCCACAAACTCTGCGGTAATCTGAAGTTTATTAATAAATAATTCATCATTTCCTTTAATATTCGATTTTTTCTTTCCGCAATTCCATTGGATTGAGGTGTGTAGGGGGCAATAGTTTGATGGATAATTTCATATTCCGAACATATTTCTGCAAACGAAGATTCATATTCTCCACCCCTATCACTTCTAATCATTTTGATCTTTTTATTCAACTGATTCTCCACTTCATTCTTGTATTGCTTAAATGCTTCAATTGCTTCATCCTTACTATTAAGCAAATAAACATAACAATATCGAGTGCAATCGTCAATAAAAGTAATAAAATACTTTTTTCCACCTCGGGATGGTGTCGACTTCATATCACAAATGCTAGTATGAATTAAGTCTAAAGGATTTGAATTCTTTTCAACAGACTTATAAGGATGTTTTACAAACTTAGATTCAACACATATTTGATATTTTGATTTATTACACTCGAATTTAGACAATACTTCTAAATTAATTAACTTTCGCAAAGTTTTATAATTGACATGTCCTAATCGAATATGCCATAAATCATTTGACTCTAATAAATAAGAAGAAGCTGAAATTTTATTCATACTGTCAACAACCATTACATTGAGTTTGAAAAGGCCCTTTGTGAGGTAGCCTTTTCTAATATACATTGCATTCTTGCTTACAACAACTTTGTCAGAAATAAATACACATTTGAATCCATTCTTAACAAGTAAAGAAGTAAAAACTAAATTCTTCCTAATAGTAGGAACATGAAGAACGTTGTTAAGTGTTAACACCTTGCCGAAAGTCATCTTCAGGAATATCTTCCCATAACCTTTAATCTTGGTTGTTGCAGTATTTACCATGGAAAGCTCTTCTTCAAGACCAACAGTAGAGTAAGTCGCAAATGCTTCTTTGACAACACAAACATGTCGAGTGACTCCAGAGTCAATCCACCACTCCTTCGGATTTCCAACTAGGTTGCATTCCGAAAGCATTGCACACAGATCATCAATGTCATCATTCTTCTCCACTATGCTGGCTTGTCCCTTCTTCTTGTTCTTTTTCGGGAGATGACAATCAGGGGCTTTGTGACCAGCTTTTCCATAATTGTAGCAGTTGCCCTTGAATTTTTTTTTGTTCTGCTCCTTAGTCTGTCCAGAAGACCTCTTTCTCTTCTTACTTTTTGGAGCAGTCTCCTCAACGATATTAGCTCTCATGATCGTTAAATTTCCACGTGACTTCATCTTGGCTGTTTTGTTGCATTCCTAAATCTTGAGACGAATCACAAGATCTTCCAACTTTATTTCTTTGCACTTGTGCTTAAGATAGTTTTTGAAATCTGTCCACAAAGGAGGCAATTTTTCAATCATTGCAGCCACTTGAAATTCTTCATTCACGACCATACCTTCAACAATAAGGTCGTGAAAAATAAGTTGAAGTTCTTGAACTTGGGTTCCAACGGTTTTGCTGTCTATCTTTTATAGTCTAGAAACTTGGCAACCACAAACTTCTTCAAGCATGCATCTTCAGTCTTGTACTTATTCTCAAGTGTGTCCCATAATTCTTTCAAAGTTTTCACAGCACTATAGACATTGTACAAGTCATCCTCCAAAGCACTTAGGATGTAGCCTTCGCAAAGAAAGTCTGCCTGTTTCCAGGCCTCAACAATCATAAACTTCTCATAGTCCGGCATATCGGCGGCAGGCTCTAGAGGGTCTTCACTAGTGAACTTCTGTATACCAAGTGTGGTAAGCCAGAAAAATACCCTTTGCTGTCATCCTTTGAAGTTGGCTCCAGAAAATTTTTCTAGTTTCTCGGTCGGTGGAACAACAATTCGTCTTGACGAGGCTATCGTCGTTGTCACAACAGTCGCAGAAGAATTTCCATTATCAATTGCCATTTCTCAATGTCAATAACAGAAGAGTTCAATTATTAACAAAAAATAGAATAGTAAACAGTACTGTAATGAACGATAAACAGTACGTTTAATAAATAAAAACCGAAGTTTTTTATATACTGTTTCACAGTAATCGACAAAGTTTTTTATGTTCTTCAAATCGTTTCTGAATTTTAATACTCCGATGAAGTTTTTATATCTTCAAATCAGAATAGAAAAAATCATATGGAGTAGAAAATCACACAGGTTTTATTCTCCAAAGAACAGAATACAAAATACAATAAAGTAATTTCCTTAAGATTGTTAGTCAATATGTATTACTGTAAATAATGAAACAGTAAACTTTCTAAGACAGGAAAAATAGAAACAGAAAGTTAGCAACAACAGAATGTCGAAATAATTTCTGAAAAAATAATTTCGGAATAAATCGAGCCTACTGAATGCACAGTGTGTCCTTAAAAAAATTATTCCCCTCAAGTACCTGAGGTACTGGAATATTATCCTCGCAGGATAGATCGATTTAACTCACCGGAGTGTTTGTACCAAAAATGCCGATGAAACAACGAACCACTCGAAGGCTGTAAAACACACTGAAGATTTTGTGCAGAAGAAGAAGAAGAAGAAGAAGAGGAGAAAATTTCGTAAGGAAAGATTCTGGGATTCAAAGCATATTTATAGACTTTCTCGTACTGTTTCTAAAAAGGTTTGCAACCTTTCAGAAACAGCCATGGCTGTTGGAACAGGCTGTTTGAAATATTGCGGAAAAACAGATTTAAAATAATCCGGGAAATAAAACGGACCGAACCGGACCGGGTCGCGTCGCGGGTCCTGGATTATTTCGGGTTTTTGTTAATTAATTAAATAATTGAAAGAAATTTTGTCCAAAAAGATTAATCAATCAATATGAAGCCGAAGCCGAGCAAGGACGACGGCGCGGGACTTACTTTCTTTCCAACCCATTTAACACCAAGAGAAGTGCTTTCTCAATATAAGCACATTCACTTTTCTTTCTACCACCAATGAGGGACACTTTGCTCTTTCCAAAGTAAAATGGAGCTCACTTTTCCTCCATTTTTCAGTCACCAATCTTTAATCCCAACACTACTTAGTTGCTCTTTGTTTAAAATAGTCAAGATTTAAATGATTTGACTTGTCCCACTTGCTATATTTCTCATCGTAAGTGTATATTTCAAAGAAGGATCATGAAAACTCTATATTATTACCTGCCAAATGAAATTAATCAATCAATCTTTGAACAAATCTGAAGCCGAGCCGAGCGACGATAACGGCGACGGCGCGATGCTTACTTTCTTTCCAACCCATTTAACACCAAGAGAAGTGCTTTCTCAATATAAGCACATTCAATTTTCTTTCCACCACCAATGATGGACACTTTGCTCTTTCCAAAACAAAAGGGAGCTCACTTTCCCTCCACTTTCTTCCCTTCATTTCCCATTCACCAATCTTTAATTCCAACACTACTTTCATCTTTTGATATTTAGGAAATTTTTAGTTGCTCTTTGTTTAAAATAGTCAAGATTTAAATTATTTGACTTGGGCCACTTGCTATATTTCTCATCCTAAGTGTATACTTCAAAGAAGGATTAGGACAACTCTATATTATTACCTGCCAAATGAAATTAATCAATCAATCTTTGAACAAATTCGAAGCCGAAGCCGAGCTGAGCGACGACGACGACGATGCGAGGCTTACTTTCTTTCTAACTTATTTAACACCATGAGAAGTGCTTTCTCAATATAAGTACATTCACTTTTATTTCCACCACCAATGAAGAACACTTTGCTCTTTCCAAAGCAAAAGGGAGCTCACTTTCCCTCCACTTTATTCCCTCCATTTCCCATTCACCAATCTTTAATCCCAACACTACTTTCATCTTGTTATAAAATAAAAGCAACTTAGTAAAACATGAACAAGACATGTTGTTATGAAATAAAAGCAATTTAGTAAAACATGAACAAGAAATGGAGATAGAGAGAAAGAAGAGATTTTTTTCTTCAATTGTGTGTATTTTCCTATCTATTACAAGGCCTTTATATAGGCATGAAAAGTGAAGAAAAATATATTATTGAATATGTCATTAAGCATAGAAATATGTCATTGAATATGTCATTAAGCATTTGAGAAGATCATGGAGGAAGAGTAGACATCCACCATAATTTGATTTTTCTTATAACACTCCCCCTTGGATGTCCATAGATAATGTGCCTCGTTAAAACCTTATTAAGAAAAAACCCTATGGCAAAAAAATCCTAGTGAGGGAAAAAGAGTACACATATTTAGAAATACGCCTTTTGGTTGCCTCGTTAAAAACCTTGCAAGGAAAACCCAGTGGGACAAAACCTTGTAAGGAAAAAAGAGTACAACGCGTATTAACTCCCCCTGATGAGAGCATCAATTCACATCCTTGAGCCTTCGCATCCCAATCTTGTACACTAGTTTCTTGAAGGTTGACGTCGGTAGAGATTTGGTGAACAAATCAGCCATATTATCACTTGAACGGATCTGTTGCACATTGATATCACCATTCTTTTGAAGATCATGTGTGAAAAATAACTTTGGTGAAATGTGCTTTGTCATATCCCCTTTTATGAATCCTCCCTTCAACTGGGCTATGCATGCTGCATTGTCTTCATACAAAATTGTGGGTAGTTTGTCACACTTCAAACCACATTTGTCTCGAATAAGGTGTATTATAGACCTCTACCATACACATTCTCGACTTGCTTCATGAATAGCAATTATCTCAGTATGATTAGATGAATTAGCCACGATTGATTGCTTAGTCGATTGCCAAGATATGGCAGTGCCTCCATATGTAAACACATAGCCTGTTTGAGATTGAACCTTTTATGGGTCATATAAATACCCAGCATCGGCATAACCAACAAGATCAGGACTGCAATCATTGCCATAAAATAATCTCATATCGGTAGTCCCTTTTAGATACCGCAATATGTGTTTGATTCCATTCCAATGTCTCCTTGTAGGAGCAGAGCTATATCTTGTTAAGACATTAACTGAAAAAGTTATGTCAGACCTTATATTGTTAGAAAGATACATTAGTGCACCAATTGCACTAAGATATGGGACGTCGGGACCAAGAAGCTCTTCATTATTTTCATGAGGTCGGAATTGATGTGCTTTATCCATATAAAATCACTTTAAAATCATTTTAGTGTATGTTGATTGATGGACAAAAATTTCATCTTTCATATACTCAATTTGTAGACCAAGACAAAATTTTATCTTTCCAAGATCTTTCATTTCAAATTCCTTCTTTAAATAGTCTACTACTTTAGGAAACTCTACTGCTTTAGGAAGCTCCCTAGGAGTTCCAATGATATTTAAATCATCAACATACACGGTGATTGTAATAAATTTAGATCCAGATCTTTTTATAAAGACAGAAGGACAAATTGAATCATTCTTGTACCCTTCTTTCAACAGGTACTCACTCAGGCGATTATACCACATGCGCCCTGATTGTTTCAATCTGTATAAGGATTTTTGAAACTTTATGTAATAAATTTCTTGGAAACCTTAATATGCTTAAGAACAATTTAATTCCTTCAATGATTTCCATTATACGCATACCACGTTTTTTTTATATTGCCAGATTAAAACTGAAATGGCGACATCCACCACAAAAAAACATGTCTCTATATAATCAATGCTAGGATATTTACAAATCTTCTTGTGACACAAGTCGTCTTTATGTCTATCGACTTGACCTTTTTTTTTTGCATAAGAACACATTTATACCTCTACTGATTTTATACTTTCAGGTGTTGGGACTATCCATTTAACTTCATATTTTTCAGGTGAAATCAATTTTCATTGCGTATTTTTCAGTTGGCCAATCATTTATCTATCCAAATTTCATGATAGATTTGAGCTCAAGATCCTCGTCAATATTAATAATATTGAGCGCTACATTATATTAACAATATCGTCGACGATCATTTTATATCGGTTCTACTATTACCCAATAAAGACATAACTTATTGAGATCTTCTTATCTTAATATTTTCAGGTACCTGAGCCTCTCCCATGAGGTCTTATGAAGTGTTATGTCGTGGTGCTCTTCTAGAGAACTTGCCTTTTTATTATGACCATCTTGAACATTTGCTCCTCTCCTTCTTCAAGGAGTTTTATCTTTGGAACCGATTAGTCTATTATGCTTTATGCATACCATGGACTCTATTCATTATGAACTTTATTTTATTTGGAGCATTAGCAGCTGAATATGACATTTAGCTTTGGGTCAACAAATACGTCTGGCAATATTTTGCAAATGAATTATCACTTGAACTTCAAGTTCACATTTTTTCATACGAGGATCTCGATGTACTCATAATAATTCATTACATGCATTACTTTTTCAACTTCCCATTTTCTCTCCTATTGTTAAGATCACCAACACATATCCCTAGCCTTATTTGGGGATCCATCTTTATGCATTGTGGTAGAATAATTAAATCATATAGCACATTCATATTTCTAGATGAAAATTATTTGGTTCCTGACCCTGAACCGATTGTGATAGGGAGAACTTATCATAACTTGGCTAGATGCGTACAAGTGCTGTTGTATATTAAATAATACATCACATACCAAATTTTATTTTGGCAATTTTGTTCTCATAACCAATGGTTTAGATATAATTGGAGGCATACAATTTCTACTAAACCAACTTGGATTTAAACCAGTATTATCAAGATATATCATCATAATTTATATTCTGAAACTGTGCTCTAATAATTTGAACAATTAATCTTGCAAAAGCCAAACTACAAGTTGATAACAAATGCACATCTAACCATATAATAGATGCATCTATTAAAATCATATAATAGTAAACGGTCCACATGGAAGGTGACTGGGACCATATATTTATCACTTTTTATTCGTTTCAGAAATCAAAGGATTCAATCCCAACCTTAACTGGTATATCATGAGAATAAGCAGTACAAGAGAATTCTTGAAGAATCTTATATTTCTTCAATATATGTCAATATAATTCTCAATTAATTTTTTCGCATCATAATTGAACCGAGATGGTCAACCGGTCATGCCAACTAATATTTATTTCAGTAAACCTCTAGTTTACTTGTGGCTTGTGATTGCATCATCATACTTATACTTGTGTAGTACAAATAGAAGAAAAGTCAGGTAACCTTTCATATTTACCCGGTATAATTATAGTAATATAAAGATATTCAATCTTCTTTTCATTTATAGTCTCAATATGCTAACCACTTTGGCTAATATATTTGTAAATCAAAATATTTCTTTTGATACTTACTATAATATTAATGTCATGAACAATTTCATTTATCCGGGTAGTAACAAATTAGTTCTTTCAGAATTCTTAACTTCTTTTGTATTACAAGATCTTTTGTCACACCATTCATATAATGAATATGTCATTCACAAAGAGAATCATATCATAATAATTGTCATGTTCAAAATCATCACAAGCAAAATAATTTCTTGCTTTAATTTTGCTTTTAATAACTTTCATAAGGCATGACAAAATATTTTTTGGCGTATCACATGCATGCGACCAATGATATATTCATGTAACTACACAATAATATTCATTATCTTTCTTTGTCTCAAACCTCCCTTAGAGGTGAATTGTAGTATTTATCTAACTATGCATAAGTACATTATTATGCATAATCTTTATCATATATATATTTTCACATTCGCTTTCAGGAATGAGTATGCAATCTCAATATTTATCACAAGTCGCATTCTCTTCAAAGAATTTCTCCCTTTTTATAATTACCATAGTGATAACTATTATTATTTTGGCCTTTCGCACGCCAGCATTCATTGGTCAACCACTTGTCTTTATTTAGACTTATCATGCACTCCTATCACATTCACTTCAAGAATGGAGCAAATCAAGTGGGACAAGCTTCATGCTTTTTCATGAAAATTATATTATTTTTTCTTTAGTTATTATTATTATCAATATGGTGCATTAGGACTCAAACCCAATGCTTTACCCATATAAAGGCATGCTAGGCCATAATGCGTTGATAGATAATGCGTTGGCATAACATGATATATTTCATTAGGATATATGCCAATTTTGCTTTCAATGAAATACATCATATTATGGTAAAAATATTATTACTAAATTACCTTAATAATTATCTATCATAGTATGTAAAAGGTCAGAACATATATATACGTTGGAATATTATCTTTGTCCTATAAGAGATGTAGCAAATAAAGACATATCTTTCCAGTCCTTTATTTCACTGAATACAATTGAAAAAAATATTTTTACTAAATACTGCACATAAAGTTAATGCAAAGATATGAAAGTATGAATGAGTTTAGATGGATGTAAAACTTATCTTTGTATTATCATCCAAGACATTTTTCATTGTACTTGATCTCATTGCCTGCTTATAATTTTCATAGTCTTGACGTAGAAGATCATGAAATGAGCAATTCGTGTTGATAACGTGTTATAAAATAAAAGCAACTTAGTAAAACATGAACAAGACATGGTGTTATGAAATAAAAGCAATTTAGTAAAACATGAACAAGAAATGAAGATAGAGAGAAAGAAGAGATTTTCTTCTTCAATTGTGTGTATTTTCCTATCTATTACAAGGCCTTTATATAGGCATAAAAAGTGAAGAAAAATATGTCATTGAATATGTCATTAAGCATAGAAATATGTCATTGAATATGTCATTAAGCATTTGAGAAGATCATGGAGGAAGAGTAGACATCCACCATAATTTAATTTTTCTTATAACACTCCCCCTTGGATGTCCATAGATAATGTGCCTCGTTTTAAAATAGTCAAGATTTAAATGATTTGACTTGGCCCACTTGCTATATTTCTTCAAAGAAGGATCAGGACAACTCTACATTATTACCTGCCAAATGAAAAAGATCATCTTGCGATAAGCATTAGCTATTCTAACCTTTTTGTTTCCTGCAGATTATACCTTGACATCCCCTGTTTAGAAAATTCTCTTTAAAACTGAAAATAAATATAAGCTTGATGAATGATATGATAAATCTGTTTTGTTTTTTCTTGATGATATGTGGCCTTTTAAACTAAGTTGTTTTATTACATGTTAATGCTGGAGATGGATTAATTGACTCACCCAACGAGTTATGCAGCACCGAGGTAACATTATGTTCTGTTGTCATTCAAAAGCATGGTCTGCTTGATAGAGATATGCATCGGCAAAATGGTTAAAAGAAAATAGTTAACTACTCATATTATCCACTAAAAAATAAGTTGGATAATGAATTTTTTAAAAATGTGTCAAATATGGATAAGAACCATATTATCCATTTAGAAAATGGATAATCAATGGATAACTAATGGGCTTAACTTTTACATTTTTAAAGTAACAAATTGGGGGTTCCTCAAGTTTGGGAGACTAGGAATTTTCCCAAAGGTGATCATATTCATGAAGTCATGGATAATATGGTTACCCATATTATCCGTCGATTAATCCGTTTTTTATCCGTATTAAATATGAGTCGGGTCGGATAATTTATCCGTTTTTTATTACTCATTTTCGACTCAAACCATATCCAACCCGCCCCGCCCGTTTGCCACTCCTAGACTGATATGTGAGCCGCTATTGAGAAGAATGAACTTTTCAGTTCTTTAGTGCACTATAAGCTTTTTTCCCGGTTGCTTTAATTTTGAAATCAATCGTCATCATATTTCATTACCTGGAATTTTAATGTATTATAATGAAAGAAGTGGACTGTATTTTGGTTGTCGATGAGTTTGATCGACTGATAACTTCCCAAAAGAAAATATGAAGGGTACATGAATGTATTAGTCTACGATTGCCTCAACTTCGACTTTTTAGGCAGTTTGAAATTAGAATATTTTTCTATCTAAAAAGAAAACAATTCCATCTCAAAAAAGAAATTAGTAATATTTTCTCAGCAAAAGAATCATTACACTTGTCAATGAATTTTTGTGATCGCTAGCATACTTTTCATAATCATGATTATGCTGCTATTAACAACATAGTTTGGTTTACACGCACCATTGACATTCTCAAAGAAATTGATACGGGAGAACTTGCAACTGAAAATTACCTTGGTAATTCTGCTATCACTTACACTTTTTCATTTAGTTTTGAAATTTTGTTTAATAATCATCTCTTTGTGCCTGTCTTTGGTCATTGCCATCAGTTAGAGGAATCTTCTGCGTAACTAACTGTATTTGCACCTTACAAATAAGTAATAGCATGTCTGAAATTGTGCGATATATTTTTTAGAATTTTGATATAGAACTTCTGATTTTTCTGAAAGTGATAATAATGTTACATGCTTGTGCTCATACAAGACCGATTCAAGAGAGGTTTGGTTATATCACTAGACTTCTCACCTTTCTTGGCCACGGTTTCAATGCGCTATTACATAAATATTATTTTGGCTTTTGACTTTGATCTTAACATGTGCTTTGATGAGAAGAAAGAAAATACTTGAAGTTTTATTTCGTTTGTCTCACCCTATAAGATTGGGTCATCATATTAAACTTCTTTGATCATTTGTACCAACGTCTTTATCATTTACCTTTAATTCTTAATCTCAAGTGAAGAGTTTTGTGGGATTATCTTCGGTCTTGCGAAATTGTGTTAGGCTTCATAGTGAGTAAAATTTAGTTTTTTCATAATGAAATTTATTTGGGATTATATCCGCAGAAACAAAATCATGTTTACAGATACAAGAATTACTAAGCTATTGAATGCATAGAATGAAGTGCAATGTTCTTGTTATTTAATGTCATTTTTAGGACGAAGAAAATGCCCGAAGAATAGAGATGGGGTACGATGTTGTATAAGAACAAGGGTGATATCCAAAGTTGCAACAACTATCGGCGCATCAAGTTACTAATCCATACTATGAAAGTTTGGGAGAGGGTAGTGGAGCTCAGGTTGAGGAGGATTGTGACTATTTCTGAAAATCAGTTCGGATTTATGCTGGGACGTTCGACTACGGAAGCTATTCATCTTGTTAGGAAGTTGTGGAGCAGTATAAAGAGAGGAAGAGGGATTGAAATATGGTATTCATCGATTTAGAGAAGACTTATGATAAAGTGTCAAGGGAGGTTCTGTGGAGATGTTTGGAGGCTAGAGGTGTTCCTGTTGCATAGGTTATGGTTATTAAGGACATGTATGATGGAGTTAAGACCCGAGTGAGGACCGTGGGAGGGGACTCGGAACACTTTTCAGTTATGATGGGGTTGCACCAGGGGTAAGCTCTCAGTCCATTTCTTTTTGCCTTATTGATTGACGCACTGACACGCTACATACAAGGGGAGCTGCCGTGGTGTATGTTATTTGTAGATGACACTGTTCTGATTGATAAGACGCGAGGCGGTGTTAACAAGCGGTTAGAGGTTTGGAGTCATGCCCTGGAGTTTAAAGGTTTCAGTTGAGCGGGACCAAGACAGAATATTTGGGTGCAAGTTCAGTAATGCAACTCAGGTAGTGGATGAAGACGTGAGGCTTGATTCGTAAGTTATCCCTAGAAGAGAAAGTTTTAAATACCTTGGGTCAATTATACAAGGGAATTAAGAGATCGAAGAGGATGTTGCACATCGTATTTGGGCGGGGTGATTAAATGGAAGCTCACTTCTGGTGTTTTGTGCCACCAAAACTTAAAGGTAAATTTTAAAGAGAGGTGGTCAGACCAACTATGTTGTATGGGGCGGAGTATTGGCTAGTCAAAAACTTCCATGTCTAAAAGATGAAAGTGGCTAAAATGAGGATGTTGAGATGGATGTGCGGGCATATCAGATTAGATAGGATTAGAAATGAAGTTATTTCGAACAAGGTGGTCGTGGCCCCTGTGGAGGATAAGATGCAGAAGGCGAGACTTAGATGGTTCGGGCATGTGAAGAAGAGAGACACAGATGCACCGGTAAGAAGGTGTGAGAGGTTGGCCCTGGATGGCCTAAGGAGAGGTAGAGGCAGCCCGAAGAAGTATTCGGGAGAGGTAATTTTGATTAGGTAAGATATGGCGTTGCTCCAACTTATTGAGGACATGACCATGGATAGGAAGGTGTGGATGTTGAAAATTAAGGTAGAAGGTTAGGGCAGGTAGCCGGACGTTGTCTTTGTCTGTAACTGTAGCTTTAATACATGATTTAGTGTTATTTGTATATTCTCGATGTAACGACCCGACCGGTCGTTTTGAGCTTTTGTACTTCGCTCGGTAGTTTGAGGGCATGAGTAGATCCGTATGATGTTTATGACTTATGCAAATCATCGGTTTTGGTTTTCAGGTTATTCGGAAGTGATTTGGAAGAACGAATTTCATGTTTGAAGCTTTAAGTTGAAAGAGTTGACCAAGTTTGACTTTTATGTATTTGACCCCGAATGGAGTTTTGAGTGTTCCGTTAGGTACGGATGGTGATTTTAAACTTGAGCGCATGCCCGGATTTGTATTTTGTTATTTCTAGAAGGATTCAACACTAATTGGCAAAAATTAGAAATTTGAAGGATTTGAAAGTTCATAAGTTTGATCGAGAGTTGACCTTATGGATATCGGATTCGGATTGTGGTTCCCAGAATTGGAATAGCTTCGTTATGTCATTTGGGATTTGTGTGCAAAATTTGAGTTCATTCCGGGTTGATTTGATATGTTTCGGCGCGGGTTTTGGAAGTTGAAAATTCAAAGTTCATTTAAGATTGATTTGAGGTGCGATTCATCGTTTCGATGTTGTTATGTGTGACTTGAGGCCTCGAGTAGGTCCGTATTTTGTTATAGAGTTTGTTGGTATATCCGGACGGGGTCCCGAGTGGCTCGGATGAGTTTCGGACGAGGTTTGGATCATTTTGGAAATTTTGGCTAAGACTGGTTTGGCAGAGGTTCTGATGTGACCGCACCTGCGGGATTATGGAAGTAATAGAGTATGGGTATTATGAGTTATCAGATATTTTATTTTATGGCTTTGAGCCAAGTGGGGGAGTTTGCTATCACTGATTTAATTACATGGTTATGTGTTGTGCTAGTTTCGGTTTGAGGCATACTTGTGAATCATATGTGACTTGCGGAGGTTGAGATCGAGGATGACTCGAGTAAGGGAACATCTGGATACGGGTTGTGTTACACTTTATGGGTGTATAGAAATCATGGAATAATTTGAGTTTGCTATTCATGACAGATGTTGTGTTCATGGAGTAGGGGTTCACTCGGTTGCTTAAAGGTATAGATTACTTCTTTGGGTGTTATTGTGCTAATGGGGCACAAGTCTTTTGGCCTGTTTGGGCGACACAATTGAGATTTAAGCAGAATGGATGACTCTCGAGAATGATCTAATGGATTCAAGAATTATATATAGCAATTGAGAATTTATTCGGACTTGTTTGTGGCTAGACTATGAGATTTGCATCGGGACTCGCAGTATTTCTGTATCATTAAGAATTCTACACTTCAGTATCAGGAAGGTAAAGGAAATAGTTTCAGGTTCACATGACTCTTCGGAGTGGGTGTCTCGATTATGGTACTTTTGGGGTGCTTGAGAGGGAATACAGTGGCTTATGGGCCTTAGGGCAGTGTGGTTTTATTCTAGAATTCCATGGGGTGCATTTTATTTGAGGATCATGGTATTATGGCGAGGAGTAGTGTCAACTTAAGGATAACTCGGAAGGAACTTAAAGAAATAGTACGTCTTGGTAGTACGTTGGATCAACAAGGTAATAGATATGATCGATTCTTTGGGTACTTAGGATGTGGTGAGTCTCTACAGGTGCTCAACAACAATACTCTTGGATTTGGCGACCTGCATGGCTTGGTTGAGTTAGAGAGATTCAGTTCTGGCGACTTGATTGTGTGCAAATGGGTTTCAAAGTGCTCTCGAGGATTTCTACCACGGTTAGAGGTGTATATTTCCTACCGGTGTGAGGAACATGTTGGTATTGTGATTTTTTTCTTGGATGAGATCAAATGGAAGGTTCCTGGCCAATTGAGTATGTAGTTTGCTTGCGGCTCAGAGTTGATTATGAGGTTCTCGTACTTTTCCTACAATGGCATGATAGATGTGATGTGTTATGTGGGATTGAGATTTGCATGTGCAAGGTCAAGATTTAGTTTTGAAGGGAAGGGCATGAATTCTTAGATAACATGGGCGATTTCAGATGACTATATGAATGATATTACTACTTGGTATTGCATGAGGAGAGCGTACATTTTAGAAGGTGTAATGAGTGTTGACTTACGGATGCTTCATTGGTATTGCGGTACTCGTATGGTAAATCGACTGCTGATATTTAGATTTTGCTATGTGGTACGGAAGAATTATAGAAGTATTCCTCGTGGGATGATCGTGTATGAGAGATGTGTTATACATTCGGGCGGTGGAGTTGGGATCAGATATGGTGATTCGTGTGTTCTACGGATTTGGAGACCGGGAGTTCTCAGAAGCAGATTATTTTGTGGTTGTGGACTGTGAAAATGTGGCCAAAGCTAGCCAGATGTTAGTATGTGTATGGTTCAGTCATTGTGGACTTTTAGAGGGTTATATATCTATTTGTGGGTGACTAGAGTGTATTTGGAGTCCATTGGCAAGCCCAATGAGGATGTGTATTCTACACTGGGTCGGATTTATTGGCTCTGTACTGTTATTGCCGAGGGATGTGCCATTCGGTAGAGTTGATCTTATTTGTATCTGATATGTTCTATGAATTACTCTTCTATGAAACGGGGGGTTATTATTCATTAGTTATGTGCACATTTGGTGCGGTTCTATTTGAGCCATATAGCGGAATTTGAGCGATAGGGGTATTAGGGTGTTGAATGACTGATTGCACATTGATTATGTTCTTTATGGACTATGGTATTGTGTTAGTTGTTTCTCTGTGGTTATGGTCATGCACCTTGGGTACTTGATGTCAAATTGCGCGTGGTTGTTGATTTTGAGCATTGTGACCTGAGGTATTTTAATGTGGACCAGTGTTAGGCTGGGGTCACGCATTATAGTAGAGTTCTGTTGAGATACGATCCTTTGTGTTAGGTTCGTGTGTCTTGGTTCTATTATGTAGGTTGGTCTGGTAGCATTGCAGTTGTGGTGGTGGTGCTTGTTGAGCTTGCAGAACGAATTTCTCAGTTGCGTCATTTTATATTTTTGGGTGCATTGAGTCATTGCGTATTGATGCACAAATTGCACGATTTGTGGCTTTAGGTCGTGTTGGTGTTGCATGTCAATAGAATGGTTGTGTTTGACGAAGTAAGGTCATTGGACCTAGAATGGGTGCTATCGGATTTGATTGCGGTATATTTGAAAGGGCAATGTCGTTGATCGGCTTAGAAATTGGCTATAATTCTTGTCGAAGGAGAGGGAGCTCCATGGCTTGTTAATATCATGAGTGGTTATGAGTTTCTGCGTGTTTATTTCATCATCGACAGTGTACGAAGGTTTTAGAGCGAGCTTTTGTGTGATATGAGGTTTATTACTGGTACCGGGTTTGTTTTGAGCAGCTACTGTGATCGAAAGTTATTGATATGAGTATTTGAGTTATGTGGTATATCATATGATTTTGTCTTTGGTTATGGTTATGACTTGATGCAGCTGGTTCAGACTTATACAGTGTGTATATGCGAGATTCGGGTCTTATAGGAAATTCCTGATGTTGTAAATTGGATTCTATGGTTTACGGGCTAAGGTTGAAGTAATGATCTTCAGTTATGTTGTATTGTCGGGCCTATATGGAATAGGGTGATGTGGGATCACCCTCGGGTATGTGCATGGTAAGGTTACATGGCGATTTGATGGCTTTGGAACGACTCTTGGCATATTCGAGGACGAACGCATGTTTAAGTGGGGGAGGATGTAACGACACAACCGGTTGTTTTGAGCTTTTGCACTTTGCTTGGTAGTTTGAGGATATGAGTAGCTCAGTATGATGTATCATGACTTGTGTGAATCGTCGATTTTGGTTTTCAGGTTATTCAGAAGTGATTTGGAAGAATGAATTTCATATTTGAAGCTTTAAGTTGGAAGAGTTGACCAAAATTAACTTTTGTGTATTTGACCTTGAAATGGAGTTTTGAGGGTTCCGTTAGGTCCGTATGGTGATTTTGGACTTAGGCGTATGCCCGGATTTGCATTTGGTTATTTCTAGAAGGATTCGGCACTAATTGGACAAAATTTAGAAATTTGAAGGATTGGAAAGTTCAAAAGTTTGACCGAAAGTTGACCTTGTAGATATCAGAATCGGATTGTGGTTTTGGGAATTGGAATAGTTTCGTTATATCATTTGGGACTTATGTGTAAAATTTGAGTTCATTCCGGGTTGATTTGATATGTTTCAGCGCGAGTTTTAGAAGTTGAAATTTCAAAGTTCATTTAAGATTGATTTGAGGTGCGATTCGTCGTTTCGATGTTTTTATGTGTGATTGGAGGCTTCGAGTAGGTCCGTGTTATGCTATGGAGCTTGTTGGTATATCCGGACGGGGTCCCGAGGGGCTCGGGTGAATTTCAAACGAGGTTCGAATCATTTTGGAAATTTTTGCTAAGGCTGCTTTGGCAGAGGTTCTGGTGTGACCGCACCTGTGGAGCCACATCAGCGGCAGTGTAATCGCAGAAGCGAAAGAAGATTAAGCTTCGAGCCTTTTCAAGTGCGGAATTTAAGTCTCATCTGCGACTTCGTGGAAACAGGGAAAATGGGCACAGAAGCGAGAGGCCGTGCGGGTGCGTGTAACATATTCGCACCAGCAATTGCGCAGGAGCGGAGCCTGTTATTGCAGGTGCGAAGAGACCTGGACAGGTTCTTTAAGTTCGAGGGTTCGACTTTTTACTCATTTTTGGGATTTTGAAGCTCGATTTGGGCGACCTTGGAGAGAAATTTCACCACACGAATTGGGGGTAAGTGTTCTTAACTCGATTTTGATTATATTTCATGATTCTATCTTCATTTTTGATAATTAGATTATGAATTTTTAAAGATAAATTAGTGGTTTTAGCTTAAAGTTTCATAGAGTGAGTTTTTGAGTTTTGAACATCGATCCGGAGTTGGAATTGGGTGACACTAGTATGGTTGAACTCGTAATTGAATGAGTTGTCAGATTTTATAAGTTTCGTCGAGTTCTGAGGCGTTCCCGGGTTAGACTTTTGGGTTGATTTTGAGCTTTTGATTAAAGATTTGGCCTTTATCGATTGGGTTTATTTCCCTTGGAATTATTTGATGTATTTGAGTTGGTTTTGGCTAGTTTTGAGCCGTTCAGAGGTCGGTATGTGCGGGATGGCATTTTTGGAGCATCGCTTGGCTTGCTCGGTATTGGATTTGGCTTGTTCGAGGTAAGTAACACTTCTAAAGTTGGAGCTGAGGGTATGAACCCCTGAATTATACGTGTTATGTGATTTGCTTGGAGGTGACACACATGCTAGGTGACGGGCGTATGAGCGTGCACCGTAGAAATTGAGGCTCAGTCGATTCCGTAGAGCTGTGTAGTCGATTGACTTGTATTTTTCATGTGTTAGAGAAACTGAGCTGTGACTCATGTTAGAAATCATGCTTAGGCATATGCTGGTATTATTGAAACCCATTGAGGTCATTTCTGGAATTATATGTTTAAGTTGTAATTTCGTACTCAGTCATATTTATTTGTTGCATATCATATCTTAGTCTCTGTTGTTATTTATTGATATATCATATCATCATTTTGGGCTAGTTTCATGATATTGTGAGCCCGAGAGACTAGAGAGGTTGATGACTGAGTGAGACCGAAGGCCTAATTGTGAGTGATATTTATGGGATCGGGCTGCATACCACAACATATTTTTATTTATTTATTTACGCCTGGATCTTGTTTATTATAGCGTTTGGGTTAAAGGAGTCCCTCCGGAGTCTGCACCCCACATTGAACGCAGTGGATATTATACTTGGGATGGAGTTCCCTGGGCATGGAGTTGCCCTATATATTCACATATGGGATGGAGTTCCCTAGGCATGGAGTTGCCCTATACATTTATATTGAGGGATGGATCTTCCCTGGGCTAGACCTTCCCCGTACAGTACAGTGAGATTGAGTACCCTGAGAGTGTGAGTACATGAGTTCATCATTGAGATGCATTGCATTTGACATGCGTACTTGAGATACAAGCATAGAGATGCATTTCCTTATGCTAATCGGTTTTGGTGACATTTATGATTTCACTTGTATATTGACATGTAGGCATAGAGATGTATTCTCCTCTTGCTATCTGAAAATGAAACATCTTATTTATTGTTGAAAGGTTTTTGGAAAAATCACAATTTTCAAACTTACTCATATATTTTTAAGGTTTTCGGTGAAAGATCTGGGATCTTCTGTTATACTTGAAAAGCATGCCTATTTTCCGTAACTGTAAACCAGCTGAGTTATTTCTTGTACCATCTTTATTATATTGTTATGAACTGTTGTTGGTTATTGGAGTTAGACTCTGACCCTTGTCCCAGTTCGTCACTACTTTCAACCTAAGTTTAGGTTTGTTACTTATTGAGTGCATAGGGTCGGTTGTACTCATACTACACTTCTGCACCTTGCGTGCAAATGTTTGATGCCGATGTAGTTGCATACGACAGGAATTGGATCTGAAGATGTACCTGTGTTCCAGTCATAGTTGCATCTTGATCTTGGTAGCTTAAGTATTTCAGAATTTGTTCATGTATATTTCAAACAAATGGTGTATTTTATTTTAAATGAGCTTTTTAAGCTCTATATCTTAGAAGCTCATGATTTGTACTACCAGTCGTTTAGGAATTGTATAAATTCAGTTATCTCATCTTTGACTCACATCAATATTATTATATTGTGTTTTATAGTTAATTGGCTTACCTAGCGGGTTGGGTTAGGTGCCATCACGACTAGTTAAATTTTGGGTCGTAACACTCGTATCCCTTGACTTCTGTGACTACTTGTTGCTTTCGTGTCGGCTTTCTGATTGTAGTTCCTAGTGTATTTAGTTTTGTATTTTTGCTTCGGGTTGCTAACTGGTATGCTTGTTGTTGTCCTTGTTTTTACTTATCCTAAGTCGAGGGTCTTCCGGAAACAATCTCTTTGCCTTCTTGAAGGTAGGGGTAAAGTCTGCGTACACACTACCTCTCCATACCCCACTTGAGGGATTATACTGAGTTTTTTTTTTTTTGTTGTTGATGCATTGTTCTTGTTTCTTCTTGCGTGATTGTAGCGTAAGAGGAAAGTGTGCCACTCTAAAAGACCACGAGAAAGGAGAAAGGATGAAACTAGAACCACCATCCCCATCAAAGAAAATATAAAAGGTCAGTCCCCTTAAGTAACTACAGCTCCAAATTCTTGGTTAGATAAAATTTAGCTTATGAAGCTTGATTACCATTTCAATTCTTCTGTTTCAATTGCTTCTCAATCACTTTTTTGAAAAGTTTCATCTTAACTACAGTCCGATAGCGACAAGAAAATGTCACACCAACCGACTTAACATGATTGAAGTGCGACTAAACCCACAACTAATATAAAAATGCCACCTAATGATACAATTATCAACGCGAAAATCATTACGAATAGCTACTGCAAAGAAAAAATTAGAATATAAACACAAAGGTAGGAATGTATATACGAATTACAATATAAGAGTATGGGGCATGTAAAAAAAATCTATACAATAGATATTGAACATAGAGACCTTTGCCTAAATGGAAGAGAATTTACGTTTAAAGTAATTAATCATTCCTCAGCAGTTGAGCTTGATTCTTTCCTCTGAATTCTGAGCAGATGTAATTTGACAACGATTTTCTAATAGTCTACATTTCTTTGCCCTACTTCATGTTTTCTAACTGTAGGAAGTATTATATTCACCTTATTTGGGATTTTTTGCTACTAAAGGAAGCGTTCTTCAGGTGCTCAGGATAATATAATGGTAATGTCTCATCCTCTCCTTTTCTGACTTGTCCCCCCTTTCTAGCTTCCGTCCTTTATGGAAATTTGGAGAAAGTCGTGTGAGAGTTTTGGGAACTGCTATGATCAGGTCCAAAGATGATTTGGATGCATTTCATGTTGCTGCACTGCACATAAATTATAGTACTCTTAGTGTTAATGGACTGTTTCTTTGATAAAAGTAATTCTCTCATGTACAGAACCCAAAGAAAAATCTCATCTTAATGTTCTTTCCAGAACAAGGAAAAGGGAAAAGTTTTGGTTCTTACTTTCGTTTGTATGTTTGTGCTGGAGAAAAGAAATGACAACAACTTCAACATCAATAAATAATCTAGAATATTCTTTGTGTTATACTGTATATAATAACATGATATTTTACTCCATTATTTGTACATGCATATATATTACATGGAAGACAACTTATACCAAGGGAATTCAAGTTTCATAAAAGAATGATCAGGTAGGTCATTTCGAGAGCTTATTGACCCGCAAAAATAAGTTTTGAGGTTGCTCACTTTTCCTTTTCGTCTTGGTAACAAGTTTGATTATAGTGTCCATGACACATTTTGTGCACTCCTGCGACTCCTTTTCCCCCCCTTCAAATTATTAACTTCAGTTCTCTTCCTTAGATAAATAGATCCACCTACAAATTATCAGATTCTATGTACTGCACTTCAGATGCCAAGTCATGCTCCTTAAGGGATTGAAACATGCCACTTTTGCTGAAGTATTAGATGCATTATTTATCCGTATGCGTTGTGGGCAATGTGGAGGTGACTTTTGGTTATGGTTATCAATGAGGATTCTAAAGGCAACTATTGCAACAAAGGACTCTCTTCATTTCTCCTTTTGCTCCTTTTTGTTTGAATTGTTGGGTGTCATAGAGAAAAAGTATCAAAGCAGATCTAAGTCGAAAAAACGACTCAACAGAGAGGTGCCAACTTTAGTCAAAAATTTGCTACTAATTGAAATGCAGTATCACCTTATGCGTTAAATGACCAAAATCACAGTTGCTGGAAATTCATAAACTATTATTTTAACTAAGAATACATAATACATTGAACTAAAATATTAACAACAGAAATAGCTTATTTTCCTCTTACTTTGAGCTACATCAGAATATAAAATGTTGGGCCCAATCTCAGCATGGGCCACGGTCCATCTAGTATAAGTATAGAACCGAAGGAAAGAGATCCAGAGGGTTTGCAGTCTTTAGAGATCTTTTTGTTAAAGAAAATTTTGTAAATCTTGACTTTTAAATTCTAAGATTTTTTTAATAAATAAATTTTAATTAAAAAACTACTTCTAAGATTGGTTATTTGTACACAAATTTTAAGTGTTAAGAGTTATTATTAGAAAAATTTTAGATTAAAAAATAGACTCAATCATCAATGTGGTTTCCATTTAGTTTTGAAAAATAGTTGGCGGATAAAAATATTAACACAAGAATTCAAACTCATGAATTTTACCTCATTTTGAACACTCTTAGCTACTAGACTACCCATCTCAGTTGTGTCAAGAGTGTTCAAAATATAATACATACTAATATAAAGTAATATTTGACCTATGTACATGGTATAATTTTTCGACGAAGGGTGTTTGCTTGACCACCCATTAGATCATGTAGCAACCAGTATTTTAAAATGCTTTTCTAGGACTTGCCTCAGGGCTCCCACTGGGGTGGGACACTATAAAAATGCTCTAAGACTCACGAGTAGGGCTTAGTTCTGTGAGGCTTACACCTCAAGTAAGCTCGATTATGCACCCAAAATATGCCTAACACTCAACGCTTGGAGCTTACTTAATAGTTCCTACCACAAATGATACGCCGGATTCCCTAATTAGCACTGTTGAACCTCAAAATTCTTTAAAAAATAAACAGTTAAAGTTCTATTTCATATAGAAAAAGGCACACACACCATTAAATTCTATTCCCCTAATTAGCCGTGTGGAAAAAAGAAGAAGAAGGCACACACAAGAAAGAGTTGGGATGGTAATGTGAATGAAAGAGTTGCCATTAGGCAACTCCTAATGAGAGTTGCAAAGCAAAAAAGGACAATCTCTACCACCTCTACAAGATCCAATGGAATCTAAGAAGAAATGATGAAATTTGAAGATATTTTGAAGATAGTTGAAGAAGAAGTCAAGGTGCTACAAGTCGAAGAATTCAAAGTTTGAAGAAAAAGGGGCTTGGCACTAGCTTCACTCTTGTATTATTTTTCCATTTTATTAGTATCATCATTTATAATATCGTAAAAGAGTATGTTATAAACTCTATGATGATCATAGAATTTTTAGTTCTTACAAGTTCTGATTTTTTACATGCTTGCTAATAGATGAGGTTGTTCATGCACTACTAGAATTCCGGTAAAAACCGATCAACTTTGGTCGGTAATGGCCAATAACCGTCCAAAATGCGACCATTTACGTGTGGACGGTATTTTAGGGGTTGGAAAGGTATACCGACCAAAGTTGGTTAGAAATTACCGACCAACTTTGGTCGGTCAATTAAATTCAAAAAAAAAAGAATATTGCAAAAAAAACCGACCAAAGTTGGTCGGTATTTTAATTATGTAATCAAAAGATTCACCATCTGGTAATCGAACCGGGGTCTCTACTGTGGCAGGATACTATTCTACCACTAGACCGTTGGTGCATTTTATTTTAAGACTGTCTTTTATTTGATTTATACTCTTTAATTGTATTTTCGCACGAAAATAACCGACCAAAGTTGGTCGATTTTTTAAAATGACCGGCCGAATTAACCGACCAACTTTGGTCTTTTTTTAATATTAATTTTATTTATTTTAATTAAAAAAATCGACCAAAGTTGGTCGGTTTCTTGAAAAATAAATTTTGTGGGACTCAAAAATAGTTTTCCGCATTTTTGCGCTAAAGAAAACCGGTCAAAGTTGGTCGGTTTCGTAAAAAAAAATTTAATAATAAAATATTTTAAAAAACCGACCAACTTTGATCGGTTTTTTGGCTGATTTTTTGACCGACCAAAGTTGGTCTGTCGACCTTGGTCAGTTTTTGCCGAATTTCTAGTAGTGATGCCTCAATAGGAATTATAAGGTAAGGTCTAGTGCAGTAGTTGTTGTTGCCTTTCCTTTTTCCTTTAGGAGATAGCCCCGTTGGCTATGAGATCATTCGCCTTCTGAGACTTCGCCCTTGTGAGACGTTGGAGGCGCATAGGGATGATCGTCTTTTCAAAGCAATGGATGCCACACTACTGTTGCTTTTGCCCCCTTGTACTTTTTCTTTTGTGATTCTTTTTTATTATTAATAAAATTATAATGACCCAAAATCCTTACCTGTCGTGATGGCGCCTTTTGTGGTACTAGGCAAGCCGACATTACGGAATAATCCCAACACTTTTTTAAATAACAAAAATTCTCATAAACAGGGATAGAAACTAAAAACTCAACGCGAAATTCCCAACTATCGGGGTGTCACAGAGTACATGAGCATCTATACATCACAAGTCTAGACAACACTGTCTATAATAGTCTGAGACTAAATACAATAAACAAGAAGATAGAGAAGGAGAGATAAGGTCTGCGAAACACCAGCAACTACCTCAGAATATCCAGAAAATCAACTGCGAGAAGAAATCAACATCCACTGTGTCTGGGAATACCTGGATCTGCACACGAAGTGCAGGGTGTAGTATGAGTACAACAATCTTAGCAAGTAACAATACTAAATAAAGAACTGAAAGTGGTGACGAGCTTCATAGCTAAGTCCAATTACAGTAATTTCCAACATAAGAAGGTAGGCATACTTTCAAGTTCGACAATTAAGACCGAAACAGTAATTTCATGTCAAGTTCAACTGAAACAGAAGATAATATCTCTCAGAAATTTTCAAAACACTAATATATGACAACTGAAGTACAACAATAATGAAATCAATGCATCATCTCAGAGCAACAGTCACTCAGTCCTCCCATTCACTCCAACCTCACAATCGCTCTACACTCGGCACTCGCACTTAGTAGGTACCTGCGCTCACTAGGGGTGTGTGCAAACTCCGAAGGGGCTCTTTTAGTCCAAGCGCTATAATTCGCACGGACAACTCACGTGCTATAGTATAATATCCGGATCCGCACGGACAACTCACGTGCTGCACAGACAACTCATGTGCTATAGTATAATATCTGGATCCGCACGGACAACTCACGTGCTGCACGGATAACTCACGTGCTATAGTATAATATCTGGATCCGCACGGATAACTCATGTGTTGCACGGACAACTCACGTGCTATAGTATAATATCTCACAATCAGGCCCTCGGCCTCACTCAGTAATAAATCTCTCCAGTCTCTCGGGCTCTCAGTAATCATGAAAATCAGCCCCAACAGAAATGATATATTTTATCAACAAGGAACAATAGAGACTGAGATAAAATAAACAAGTAAACTGTGACTAAGTACAAAATAATAATTTAATAGATAATGCACCATGTACATGACCTTTGTTTGTCCCTATAGTGCCAACACATAATCTAAACATGATTTATGATTTAATTTCTCTACTACATGGAGAATGTACAGATAACAACACATTATTCAACTACACAGTTTCATGGAATTTGACCAAGTCATAATTCCTACGGTGCACGCCCGCATGCCCGTCACCTAACATGTGTGTCACCTCAAAACTGATCACATATCATAAAATCTGGGATTTCATACCCTCAAAACCAGATTTAGAACTATTACTTACCTCAAACCGTATAATTCTTTATTCTACTATGCCTTTGCCTCGCAAATCAGCCTCCAAACGCCTCGAATCTAGTCACAATTAATTCGATTCAGTCAATACAAATTATAAGAATTAATTCCATATGAAAATACTAATTTTCCAACAAAATTCGAAATTGCACCCAAAAAATCGCTCGTGGGGCTCACGTCTCGGAACCCAACAAAATTTATAAAATATGAATGCTCATTCAACCACGAGTCCAACTATACTAATTTTATCAAATTCCGACATCAACTCGACCTCCAAATCTTAAATTCTTATTTTGAAATCTCTAAGCACAAATCCTCTAATTTCGACTAAAAAACACGTAATCTAGTCGAAATATTCAATGATAATCCATTATTATTGACTAACAATGATCACAAGTGACTTACCTCATGTTTTCCCGTGAATTCTCTCTGAAATATCGCCTCAACCCGTGTTTGGAATGTCTAAAAATGAGAAAATCTCGGACCTCTCTGTTTTTGTATACTGCCCAGAGGTTCCGCACCTGCGAAATTTTTAACCGCTTCTGCGATTTTTCTCCCGCTTCTGCAGACAAGAGTCCTCTTCAGCGGACTCGCTTTTGTGGTCCAGTGCACTCCTAGCCCAAGCCGCATCGGTGATCATGTTGTTGCTTCTGCGGTCGCGCTTCTGCGATATTTCGTCGCTTTAGCGATTCCAGGATCGCTTCTGCGAGCTCGCACTTGACGAGCGCAAAACACACACTTAAATTGTGCTCGCTAGTCAAAGATAATATAGTATAATATCGTGTCCACATGGATTGGATTTAAACAGTATTATTGTAGTTTGTAGCTAGATTTCTATTCAGGAGGATCAACATTTGAGGTTTATATAATTAATAATCTTAAAATCTATAGCTATTGACTAATGATAATCGCAACAAAGGTAAGAAATAGAGTTATCAATGGGAGAAAATATGAGTTGATAGGATAGGTGCAAGATAATTATTCGAGATCTAACTCTAAATAATTCACTTCTAATATTCAAGTGAGTCTCTCGGATTCACTTAATTATCAGTCAAAATGTTTAGTAGAAACTCCTCTCTCGATTAAGTCTCAACCTCATAATATGAACAATTTAAGCTCGGTGAAGATATGCAAGAATTCATAATGGATAGGTCTTTAGGAGAACCTATTTCGATTATCCTCCTAACTATGTTTAATCAAGGCCTCTTTCGATTACTTAGAAGAATCTATGAACTCAATCAACAATATAGTGCAAATATATCACAAGTTATGCCTCTTTCGATTACAAGAACAAGTGAATATAGATGCAACAATTAAATCTTCCAAAAACAATTCAAATACATAAAAATAGAGTTATAATCCACAAATAACCATCAATACACCAAATCTATCAAAACCCAAAAGGTTCTACTCCAAAGACATGGAGAAGTTCTTCACAAATGAAATAAAAGTAGAGGAAAACATAAATACAACCTAAACCCGGATCTTGAGTAAGTGGGGAATGATGAAATCCTTGTGCTTGTGTTCTTCAAACTCCCCCTTTGCCTCCTTGGCCTCCCTAGGTCGAAATCTGTCCACAAATGCTTCAAAAATGGTATTTTAGGGTATTTAATCCGCCCCAAAACAAATACGTACGAAACTACCCTTTTCTTAGTGAAATAGGTCTCTTCCCAGATAGGACATGCGCGGTCGCACACATGGGGACTTGCTCGCGCATTTTGCTCACCGTTCTGCCCCAAGTACGCGCCTAGTGCGCGATTGCGCACTTGATCGCGCACCTGAGGTATATCAGTTGTGAATTTGGAAAAGTGCAAAAAAGGAATGTTGTATCCCTTTTAAATAGTTTTCCAACGATATATTGTGGAGCGCAAACGAATGTGTGCGCTAAACGTTATGTGCATTTTACTGGACAATGCGCAGTATGTCTGCTCGATTCTTCGTTGCGTTCTTAAAGTGCACTATCATCCGTTGATCCCCAAACACGATCCCAAATTAATTCTTGGGCTTTTACTTAGACTTCAAAGTTCCAAAATAGCATGAATTCATTTCACAACATCTACATAGATCGGAATCACTCCTACAAGGCATAAAATACATAATTAGTGCAAAACACTAGCGATTAAAGCTCCAACTCAATTAAAGTGCAGTAAATTAGAGTGCAATAAGAGACTAAAACACAAGATTATAGCCTACCATCAGCACCTGCGAGCCAATTGCCGCAGGTGCGATTGCATCAGATGGCAGAAATTTCCAGATTTTTTCTAAGTCCGAATTTGATCCGTTAACCATCTGAAACTCACCCCAGGTCCCCGGGACCTCAACCAAACATACCAACAAGTCCTAAAATTATACGAACTTAGTTGAAACCTCAAATCACATCAAACAATGCTAAAAATATGAATCATACCCCAATTCAAGCTTAATGAAACTAAGAAATTCCAATTTCTACATTCAATGCCGAAACCTATCAATTCAAGTCCGACTGGCCTCAAATTTTGCACACAAGTCATAAATGACATAACAGACCTATTCCAATTTTCAGAATCGGATTCCGATTTCGATATCGAAAAGTCAACTCCCCGGTCAAACTTCGAAGCTTAAATTTCTGTTTTAACCATTTCAAGCCTAATTTAACTACGGACTTTCAAATAATTTTTCGAACACGCTCCCAAGTCCAATATGACCATACATAGCTATTGGAATCCTTAATATTCTTTTCCGAGATCGTTTACACATAAGTCAACCTCCGGTCAACTATTTCAACTTAAGCTTTAAACCTTGGAACTAAGTACTCCAATTCATTCCACAACCTTTCCGGACCCAAACCAATTACCCCGGCAAATCACATAACAACTGTAAATCATAAATGGAGCAGTAAAAGGGGGAACGAGGTTGTAATACTCAAAACGATCGGTCATGTCGTTATATAAACTAACCCTAGGCATATTGCCTAGTGGATTTAAAGAAAAAAAAGATTGAATAACTCAAAATAATGAGCCATAGTAATGTATATTTACCAATTAAGAATATTTATTCAGTATAGATAACCAAAATTTATATTTTCACTTACTATAGATCGTTATATCTTAGTCCTATGTCTCTCAATATTATTAATTTTTTATAATTTTGCTATCTGAATGCAATTATATATTTACTCATAAGGAGTAATATTTTAAATTATAGTATTGAAGAAGTTTATTACTATTAATTTTCAGAGAGATAAATTGTGTAGTTTAATAATATTTTCTTAGAAATTATAATTTTTTTAGTTGTTTCAAAGATAAGACGTAATAGTTGATTTTTATCTCATAGTAATTTTACACTATTGAATTGTTTATACTTGTAAAAATACTATATTTTATTTTCTATAAGTTGTTTTTATCCTTTTCAAAAATTCTTAAATTTTTAATGTACTTTATATATTTTTATGGTTATAATATTATTTTATTAATTTATAAATTAAAAATTTAAAGATTTATGGGCTTACACCTCATGTCGTGGGGCTTACTCCTCTCTCATGTTAAGTAAAACGTCCCGCCTCATGCTCCCTCTTTTTAAACACTGGTAGCCACGCCACTGCTAGCCTTTTCCTTTAGCTACCCCTGTTGAGATTTAATTATCGGTGGTCTGATTGTTACACACACTGAGGCCCTTCCCTTAATTCCTCTTTCTTTCATTTCTCGTGAATAAGTAATGGTAGATGTTCTTAGTAAATATATTGAATAACAGTTGGGTGGGGAAAGAAATATTGTGATGAGGTTAGTAGCACCATATAGTGTTTTAGGGCTGGGATTTTTTTGGGGGGAGGGGGAGGGAGGGGGAGGGGAGGGTTCATACACTGAGCAGAGGCGACTCAATGAAAGATGTAGCATAGTTTTTGTGACGAATGGGTACAAATATTTTTGTATGTACCAAGATCTCAATTTTATACCACTAAGTAGATATCAAAATTATTTCATACATTTGAAATAATTCAAGCCTATTATGAAGTGAAAAAATAGGTTTATTTACTCTTTTTAAGAAATAATCACCTCAAAAAGATACTTTATTTTTTAGTTGTCAAAGACGTCATCAAGTTATTCATTTTCATATATTGCATATTTCTTATAAAATCTAGTTATTATTTGAATAACCTCTATCACATTCCAAAAGTATAAAATCTAATCCTTTATTAAAAATTTATAATATGTAAATAGTATATTTAAAAATAAATAATTTTGGGCCCTTTAACTTTGAGGGCTTTAAAGCAATTGCTTTAGTGGCCTCCCCATTGAGCCGACACTAACATTGTGCATTGTTCATTTCTATCTTTAGATTTAGATTTAGAGTTTCCAATGTCTTTTTTCTATCCGTTTGATTGCTTAAAAAAACTGAAAGTCTTTTAAATATAGCCTATTATTAATATCTTTTATCAGATGGTCGGTCATCCTTACTTATAGCCCAGGACTGATATTCTAAAATTATAAAATTTCGGATTGTCCAAATGGTGTCCGGTGCCCCGAGGGATACTGTCCCTATTTTCATCCACTTAAAAGATGGATGGAGAACGATAGACCCGTGCTCGTATCCTTATTTTTTGTCCCCTGTCATATCTTCTTTGAGGGGCAGTGCGCTCGTGAAATCTTTTGTGGCAAAGCTCACATGAAGTCAAAGCGGAGTTATCACCCACAATATTTTCGCACTCTGCCATGCTTTTGTGGTATCAAGTTGTCACGATCCGAAATTTCCATCTTCGGGACCTTAGTGGCGCCTAACATTTCACTTACTAGGCAAGCCAATGTTAGAATAATTTTAGCCATTTTTAACAGTTCAACTTGAACAATAATAAGGAAACCAATTATTTGGATTAATCTGAAATAGAAACTTCCTACAATTCCCAAAATCGATAGTACAAGTTACAAGCTCTACAGAATTTACTGAAAAATCTCTAAATACAACTGTTTCAGAATAGAATCAAACAATGCAAGGAAAATATCAGAAGGTGACTCCGAAGTTTGCGAACGTAACATAAGGTATACCTTGAGTCTCCACAGCAATGCCTAATCAACTAGCAAGAATATCACAACTTTGAGGTACCTGAATCTGCACAAAAAGATGTGCAGAAGCGTAGCATGAGTACACCACAGCGGTACCTAGTAAGTATCAAACCTAACCTTGGTAGAGAGTGACGAGGCCAGATCAAGACACCTACCAGACATATAAACATGTACAATATGTTATCTAAAGCTAACAAGGAAAGAATATCAATATAAGGCCAATAATAGAAGAATTTCCAATTCAAATCAACAATGAAAACAATGAGAACACGGATGGCATCGAGCAAACAATCAAGCAATTAAGCAACAACACAGTCAGAGTATAAATATAATATACAAATGGCACGGCATTACCCTTCGTACTTTTACTCTCGTCCTTACCATGATATGATGAATAATTTAAATACAATTAAACACAATTCCAACTTGAACATAGTAAAGTGTCAAATGAGTTATTAAGCCAATTTAGGATTTAAATAAGGTAAAATAGTGGAGAGGTTGTGCAAATAGAATATCAATTGAGTTTAGTTTAGAAATATATGAGATCCAATATAATATTGTATTTATACAATTTAAGACATTCAATCAAATATTTAACGCGATAAATATGAGATTTATTAAAGTAAAACGTAATAATAATTTTTACATAAATTACACAACAATACGATAAGGAGTAATTTTAGATATCAATTAGAGAAAGATATATAATCACTATTTAAATTAGTAAAGCTCCGAATAAGGTATAAGTTTTATTTTATGAAAAACACACAAGTGGAACTTCTTAAAAATTCTTTCATTTATATCTGCTAAATTTTTAGCAACTTATCATATCACATAGGATGCATGACTCATACAAAAAGTCCATATTGTTCCATTTTTAATATATTGACGGTTAATTAATTATGTTCAAAATATAATGAAGTGATTTAAAAAATCACAGTAACTGTCCTAGCATGAAATGCATTATGAGAATCACAATCGGAATTAACCTTAATATCACAATAATTTCATATTTGTATATTTGTTGCGGCGTGCAACCCGATCCCACACAACATTAATCATATCTGTTGCGACTGCAATCCGATCCCACACAATAATAATCATATATATTACGGCGTGCAACCCGATCCCATATAATAATAATCATATCTGTTGCGGCGTGCAACCCGATCCCATACAATATCAATCATATATGTTGCAGCGTGCAACCCGATCCCATACAATGATAATCATTTCTCATTTATCATTTTTATTTTTGTTGCGGTGTGTAACCCGCTCCCCAATATAAACATTAAACCAATCTGTTGCGGCGTGCAACCCGCGCCTCAAATTAAACATTAAACACATCTGTTGCGGCGTGCAACCCGCTTCTCAAGAAACACAAATTAAACAACCAATTTACAATCAATTACGGTGTACCACAAAATCAAAATGAATAACGAGGCTACGCAAAGAAGTCACAACTAATGAAAAGGATACACAATAGCTCACAAAATTAAATAGCAAGAAAATGACAACCCATAACCCAAGGCACAATTTATGAGCATCAATTAACAATTAAGGCATGCAACAGATAAAGTGTGAATTCAACAAGTGATTACAATCAACAAGCATATAAGGGTGAACTTGATAACAAGGATGGAACATGTGCTAACAATTTCAAGTAACGCATGTACAAACAATTCTAACAACAGAAGATATAATCATGAAACAATATCTACAATCAATTGTATAAATAGAGTCTAACGGTCCACACCGGTCAAATACCGTATATAGGTCGTGTACCTATTCGTCATCTCGCGTACACGACCTTCACATAACACGAATGACATAATCATCTCAAATCCTAAGGGGTGATTTTTCCCACACAAAGTTAGACAAGACACTTACCTTAATGGAGTTAGGCCGATATCCCAAAATAGCCATCTTGCGCGAAACGACGTTCGGACGGCTCCAATCTAATCAAAATATTTTTATAAATTAATTATAATTCATAGAAAATAATTTTGGATAATAATAAGTCGATTTCTAATTTTATTCTAAAAGTCAATTGAAAGTCAACGAGGGCCTTGCCTCTCGGAACCCGACATAAGTTTTACAAAATTCAAACGCCCATTCCGATACGAGTTCAACCATACCAATTTTATCAAATTCCAATAACGAATCGACCTCTAAATCTTAAATTTTTATTTTTGAAAAGTTTTAAAAAATTCTCCAATTTCTTCTATTTGATTCACTAATAATTGATGAAAATAACCATGGAATCATGAAGTATAATCACTTTTAGATATAGAACACTTACCCCAATCCATATGGTAAAAATCGTCTCAAAAATTGCTTAAATCCGAGCTACATAGCTCCAAATATGTTAAAATGGCTGAAATCCCAAAATATAGCTTCTGCCCAGGTAGGTCGCATCTTTAAAATGCGACCTACTTCAACTTATTTCCAACCAGAAATTGCAGTGAAAACTGCAGTACTAGGCTTCAGTAAATCAATCATAACTTTCTGTACAAATGTCTAAATGATGAATGGTTTAACTTTCTGGTAACTAGACACCAAGGCTACAGCTTTCACATTTTTCTCATCTCCCAATTCCTTATATATTGGGAGATATAAGCTCTCAAAGTTAGCCATGTGTAGCAAAACTTTCTGGCGATGCACACTATTGTAGCCAAAATCTGCAGTTCTAGCCTTCAGTCAATTGATCATAACTTTCCGTACAATTGTCCAAATTATGAATGGTATATCATTCTGAAAACTAGAATCAAAGGGCTACAACTTTTATGTTTTGATAATTTCCAAATTTCTTTATAGATTGTGAGATATTAGCTTCGAAAGTCAACTCTACGCATCAGAAATTTCGCACACTGCTGTCAAAAACCAGTAATTAAAAATGATCCGAAACTACTCCGAAACTCACCCGAACCCCTCGGGACCCCGTCCAAACACACCATCAAGTCTCAAAATATATTATGGACTTAGTCGAGGCCTTAAATCATATCAAACAGTTCTAAAAACACAAATCACACCCCAATTCAAGCTTAATAAAAACTAATGAATTCCAAATTCTACATTCGATGCCGAAACCTATCAAATCAATCCGGAATGATACTAAATTTTGCATGCAAGTCATAAATGACATAATGGATCTGTTCCAATTTCTAGAATTGAATTTTGACCCCGATATCAATAAAGTCAACTCCCGGTCAAACTTTCTAAAACTATTCCATTTTTCAACTTTCGTCATTTCAAGCCAAAATCAATTACGGACTTTCAAATAAATATCCGGACACACTCCTAAGTCCAAAATTATTATACGAAACTATTGACGTCATCAAAATTCTATTCCTGAGTCGTTTGCTCAAAAGTCACATTTTCGGTCAAACTTTAGAAATTCAAGCTTTATAAAATCAAACCTTGTATTTGTTTTTGAAAAACTAACGGAAAACGTGCCTAAACACCTCAGAATAACTTCAAATTTTGTACATAAGTGATAAATATTATTACAAAGCTGATCGAACTGTCAGAATCCAAATCGGGATCCGGTATCAACAAAAATCCAATTATGGTCAAATTTAGGAATTCTTTAAACCTTTAAATTTCTAATTTCCGTCAAATGGCGAATATTCAAGTTAGGGACTTCCAAAATTGATTTCAGGCATATGCCCAAGTCCCAAATCACGATACGAACCCACCAGAACTGTCAAAATACTGATCCGGGTTCGTTTGCTCAAAATATTGACCGAAGTCAATTCAAATGAGTTTTAAAGGCAAAATTTCACATTTTCTTTAGGTTTTCACATAAAAGAAATTTGGAAAACTATAAGGATTGAGCACACAAATCGAGAAAGGCTGAATGGAGCTATCCGAGGTCTCAGAATATATTAATAAAGGTTAAAATTAAAAATGACCTATCGGGTCATCACAGTGCAATAAACCAGCTCAAGGGTCATAAGAATATCCTCAAGTTTCTTTTTTTTCCTTCTAGAAATACTCTACCTTTGTTAGTACAACTTACCTAGATGAAATGATATATTCATTTTGCTTATAGAACTCACTGGCTGAGTGGAGGAGGTAATTAGGTTTGATATAGGATTACTAAGCAAAGAATGGTATTTTGCCTTTGTTATCCTTATGACAGAAGATTGTTTCTTACAACAGTCTTCAAATGTGCGGCTCAACAAAATTGGTGGCCTAAAAGCCGAATATAATTGGAAGCATTTTATTTTTAGTTTTTTACAAGAAAAGTTCACAATAAACATATGATAATAACATTAAATTTACATTGAAAAGGGTTAATTCAATTCAAAAGATGTTAGTTATATGTTTATAATACGTTACTTTGGATCTTGTTGTAAAAAATATTATTTACTAATATGAAAATTTAATTAGTTGAAATCAAAATTCTAAAATATTTCGAATGTTAAAAACTAGATACTCTTTCTATTTTTCTTAATAAATGTTTTATACTTTTTTTTTTAATGAATTTCAGTATTGTCTAAGCAAAAAAAAAGTCTGAAAATCTATTAAATTTTTTTGGGCCCCAAAATTTCGGAGGTTTAAAGCAAAGTCTTTACTAGCCTTTAGTTGAAAAAGAAAACGTACACTTCACCTTCTAATTGCTTTCCCGCATGTCTTAGTTGAACGGTCGAACCAAATAGTGACCTGAACGGCCACTTATTTCATTTCTAGCCTTTCATACAAAACGAGGTTGCCACTAGTAGTAGACAGAAAGAAGTAGGCAACAAGAAGAAAAGAAAAGCAACGAAAGTTGAGGCAGAGAATAGCGAATAGTTGTCACGACCCACAATCCAACTAGTCATGATGGAACCTAACCCAACCCGCTAGGTAAGCCAACTTTCAACTATCCAATTCCAATAATAATTATTAAAGAAATTTAAGTAAATAATTATCTTAACCTTATACATTCCCCAAGAACTGGTAGTACAAATCATGAGCTTCTAAGAATAGTGTATACAAAGCGAAAATGAAATAAATACATAGTCTGTCTGAATAGTACATAAACAGAGTTTTTATAAAATCTAAGGCTACCCTGAACAAGGGGCAGTTACAGCAGGAACGCAGGTACATATTCAAGTCCCGCAACCATCGAGCACAGCAACAACAACAGCCAACATCTGCACGCAATGTGCAGACGTGTAGTATCAGTACAACCGACCCCCATGTACTGAGTAAGTAACAAACCTAACCGTAGGTTGAAAGTAGTGACGAGCTTCTACCAAGGTCGGGTCCAAAACCAATAATCCACAACAATCCATAACAACATAAAGCAAATAATACCAGAAGTAACTCAGGGATAAAATACTTAGCCAAATAATGATTTTAAAAAATAGTAGTTCTTTCTTTCAAATACATCAGTGAAAATCCAAATCGTTTGCCGAAGTTGCCAATAATATGAATAGTTTGAAAACAATAAATTTCTCCAAAAATCTTCTCAATAATAAATAATATGTTTTATTCTCCTTCCGGATAACCCGTATAAAACAAATGCATCACTATGCCCATCTGTCAAAATGTGTGAGAAATCATGAATGATGTGATGTTGTACAACATGAGGAAAAAAAAATGCATCGCTATGCCTGTATGTCATGTGTGCATGTCAATGTGATGCAATTCAGTGATAAAATCATAAACAGCCCCTCAGGCAGAACATCACTCATATATAGCCCCTCGGAGAAACCTCACAGTCACTCGTGCCACTCGAGCATACCTCACAATCACTCTTGCCACTCAGACATACCTCACAGTCACTCTTGCCACTCGGGCATACCTCACAATCACTCCTGCTACTCGGACATACCTCACAATCACTCATGCCTCCCAGTCACTCAGCACTCGGCACTCGCACTCAGTAGGTACCTGCGCTCACTGGGGGTGTGTACAGACTCCAGAGGGGCTCCTTCAGCCCAAGCGCTATAATCTGCACGGACAACTCACGTGCTGCACGGACAACTCACGTGCTATAATAATAAAGTATGTTGCAGGCGGGCAACCCCAATCCACACTCATCCTCACAATCAGGCCCTCGGCCGATATCAAACATGCTACGGCGTGCAGCCCGATCCCATAAATATGTAACATAAATCAGTCCCTCGGCCTCACTCAGTCATAAACCTCTCAAGCCACTCGGGCATTTCAATAAAACTGGGCATTCAGCCCAAAACATTTATATGCATCAAAATAGAGTAATAAAACTGAGTTATAATATGCAATGAAATGAATATGACTAAGTATGAATTTTTAATTTAACACAATAATTCACAGCAATATGACCTCTGAGGGTCCCAATAATACTGGCACATAGCTTCAACATAATTTTTAATATGCTTTTCAGCTCAATTTCTTTAACATATAAAATCGCATAGAAAATGCTAAGATTATTTAACTATAAAATTTTACAGAAATAATTATGTCACAATTTCTATAGTGCACGCCCACACACTCGTCACCTAGCATGTGCGTCACCTCCCAAAATTTATAAAATACATATATTCAGGGTTCATACCCTCAACTCCAAGATTAGAAGAGTTACTTACCTCGAACAAGCCGAATCCAATGTCGAGCAAGCTAAACAATGCTCCAGAAATTCCATAATGCGCGTATCAACTCCCCAATGGCTCGAATCTACCATAATTAATTTGATTCAGTCCACACAATTCAAAGGAATTAATTCCATATCAAAATGCTAATATTTTTCATAAAATCCGAAATTATGCCCCAAAAATTACTTGTGGGGCCCACATCTTGAAATCCGACGAAACTCATAAAATACGGCAACCCATCCAATTACAAGTTAAACCATACTAATTTCACTCAAATCCGACTCCAAATCGGTATTCAAACTTGAAAAATTCGTTTTGTGACATTAGAAAAAATTCCTTCTATTTCTCTTGAAGATTCAATAATCTTACACCAAAAATTAAGATTAATTCATGGAATATAATCACAAGGGAGTTAAGAACACTTACCCCAAGTTGTGTGAAAAATTTTCTCTCCAAAATCCGAAAAAGAGAAAAAGTCTCGGAACCCTCGTTTTAAACACTGCCCAGGCATTTCCGCACCTGCGGTGCCTGGGCTCGCACCTGCGCATCCGCTTTTGCGGACAAAAATGCGCGCCTGCGGAAACAGTCAGCCTCCAAAAACCTCGCATATGCGGACCTTTTCTCGCATCTGCGGGCTCGCAGATGCGCAAACCCTTCGCACATGCGTTCGCCCTAGGCCAGCCCCAGTCCGTATCTGCGCCAACACCTTCGCACCTGCAGCCTCGCAGATGCAGCAAATTCCTTGCACCTGCGAGCACTGCCCAGTCCCACTATTGGCCGCTTCTGCGATTGATCTCACGCACATACGACTTCGCACCTGCGATCAAAAGCTTCGCAGGTGCGATCACACCAGTAGGCAGCAGTTCCAGAAATGTTTCAAGTTGAATTTGATCCGTTAACCATCCGAAACTCACCCGAGTCACTTGGGACCCCGTCTAAATACACCAACAAGTCCTAAAACACACCACGGACCTATTCGAGGCCTCAAATCACATCAGACAACCTCAAAAATACGAACTACACACGGATTTAAGCCTAATAAAATTTGAAATTTCCAAATTCTACAAACTATGCCGAAACCTATCAAATCACGTCCGATTGACTTCAAATTTTGCACACGAGTCATATTTTACATTACAGACCTATTCAAATTTCCAGAATCGGATTCCGACCCCGATATCAAAAAGTCAACCCCCCCCCCAAACTTTCCAAAAATTCAACTTTCGGCAATTCAAGCCAAATTCCACTACGGACCTCCAAATAATTTTTCAGACACGCTCCTAAGTCCAAAATCACCATATGGAGCTATTTAAATCATCAAAATTCGAATCCGAGGTCATTTACACCTAAGTCCGCATCCGGTCACTATTTTAACTTAAGGTTTAAACCTTGAAACTAAGTGTTCCAATTCCTTCAAAAACCTCGTTGGACCCGAATCAATTACCCCGGTAATTTACACAACAACTGTAAAGTACAACTCGAGCAGTAAAGGGGGAAACGAGGTTGAAATACTCAAAACGACGGGCCGGATCGTTACATTAGTGAGTTTTTCCCATAGGAATTTTCACGTTAAAATGTTGCTGTGTAGTTTTATTTGTCTCTTGGATTATTTTTTCTGACATAACAATAAATGGTGTTCTTTAGAAATATGGCCTCCTTTTATACTTACCATTGTACCTTTACAACAAATCATGTATAAGCACCAGTTGCAGGTACCGAGAGTGAGTTGCATGTATCCTAATAAAAGTGATTATAACCCATATATTCTTTATTGCAGGATGGTCCAACTCCAACCCCACTTGGCATTTGCATCATTCTGTTACAAACATAAGGATCGACGAGCTTATCAAGTTGTTGAAACAGCTTTCCAATGCTCATTAGTTAATCAGACATCGAACACAGCTGTTGAATATATAATAATTGATTCGAGATGCTTTGCCTCTGGCTCACTCTTGTGTTTACGAGCCTGAAATTTCTTTGGTTTTGAATTCAGTTTGACAAGAAATCTCATATGGTCAACAAGAATAAAAGGCACCCCGGTACATTAAGCTCCCGATATGCGTGGGGTTCGGGGAAGGGCCAGATCATAAGGGTCTATTATACGCAGTCTTACCCTGTATTTCTGCACATCTAAATATTTAATTTTTTTGACAAATGTCGCTTTTTCACTCTATTTCCACTGAATTCGTTGGTAGAAAATGTGTTGGAATTGCACGATCATGAATTGTTATGTGGAAGATGGACTACTCTCATAATGTTTCATATTTATATGACCTTTCTTTTACTTTGTGCATTCAATATTCCTAACTAACTAGCCCGACCAGGGACGGATCTAGAGTGTGTGGAATGCAGGTTTTGTGGAACTTAGTAGCTTTTGTTTAGACTCTATATTTATCTTAAGAAATTTATTAAATTTATACAAATTATTAATTTGAAATCCAACAACTTAAAAGAATTACAATACCGAACCCACAAGCTTGGCTCCGCCTTTGAATCTGACTAAAATTTACATCGTGTAAAGTCCACAGTAATGAGTAGCCTCCCACAAAAAGTTTTTTCATCCCCTGAGCTTGAATCATCATCTCATACTGAGTTATTTATATACCTAGTAGTTCTTGAAAGAATAAATATCATGTCATCTGGTCATGAGCTTACTATTTTTGCAACAGCTTAAGCGAGACCCAATTTAATTCCAACCCGATATAATTTTTACAAAATTCGAACGCCCATTCCGATACGAGTTCAATCATACCAATTTTATCAAATTCCGATAACGAATCGACTTCTAAATCTTAAATTCTCGTTTTTGAAAAGTTTTAAAAAATTCTCCAATTTCTTCTATTTGATTCACTAATAATTGATGAAAATAACCATGGAATCATGAAGTATAATCACTTTTAAATATAGAACACTTATCCCAATCCATATGGTGAAAATTACCTCAAAAATCGCTTAAATCCGAGCTCCAAAGCTCCAAATATGTTAAAATGACCGAAACCCCAAAATATAGCTTCTGCCCAGGTAGGTCGCATCTTTAAAATGCGACCTACTTCAACTTATTTCCAATCAGAAAATGCAGTGAAAACTGCAGTACTAGGCTTCAGTAAATCAATCATAACTTTCTGTACAAATGTTTAAATGATGAATGGTTTAACTTTCTCGTAACTAGACACCAAGGCTACAACTTTCACATTTTGCTCATCTCCCAATTCCTTATAGATTGGGAGATATAAGCTCCCAAAGTCAGCCCTGTATAACAAAAATTTCTGGCGATGCACACTGCTGTAGCTAAAATCTGCAGTGCCAGCCTTCAGTCAATCGATCATAACTTTCCGTACAGTTGTCCAAATTATGAATGGTTTATCATTCTGAAAACTAGAATCAAAGGGCTACAACTTTCATGTTTTGATAATTTCCAGATTTCTTTATAAATTTCGAGATATTAGCTTCTAAAGTCAGCTCTACGTATCAGAAATTTTGCACATTGCTGTCAAAAACCAGCAATTAAAAATGATCTAAAACCACTCTGAAACTCATCCGAGCCCCTCGGGACCCCATACGAACACACCAACAAATCTCAAAACATATTATGGACTTAGTCGAGGCCTTAAATCATATCAAACAACGCTAAAAACACAAATCACATCCCAATTGAAGCTTAATAAAAACTAACGAATTCCAAATTCTACATTCGATGTCGAAACCTATCAAATCAATCCGGAATGATACCAAATTTTGCATGCAAGTCATAAATGACATAATGGATCTGTTTCAATTTCTAGAATTGAATTTCGACCCCGATATCAATAAAGTCAACTCCCGGTCACACTTTCTAAAAATCTTCTATTTTCTAACTTTCGCCATTTCAAGCCAAAATCAATTACGGACTTCCAAATAAATATCCGGACACACTCCTAAGTTCAAAATCATCATACGAAACTATTGACGTCATCAAAATTCCATTCCTGAGTCGTTTGCTTAAAAGTCAAATTTTCGGTCAAACTTTAGAAATTCAAGCTTTATAAAATCAAACCTTGTATTTGTTTTTGAAAACCTAACGGAAAACGTACCTACACACCTCAGAATAACTTCAAATTTTGTACATAAGTCATAAATATTGTTACAAAACTGATCGAACTCTCGGAATCTAAATCGGGATCCGGTATCAACAAAAATCCAATTATGGTTAAATTTAAGAATTCTTTAAACCTTTAAATTTCTAATTTCTGTCAAATGGCGAAAATTCAAGCTAGGGAATTCCAAAATTAATTTCGAGCATACGCCCAAGTCCCAAATCACGATACAGACCCATCAGAATTGTCAAAATACTGATCCGGTTTTGTTTGCTCAAAATATTGACCAAAGTCAACTCAAATGAGTTTTAAAGGTAAATTTTCACATTTTCTTTGGGTTTTCACATAAAAATAAAATCCGAAAAACTATAAGGATTGCGCACGCAAATCAAGAAAGACTGAATGGAGCTATTCGAGATCTCAAAATACATCAATAAAGATTAAAATTAAAAATGACCTATCGGGTCATCACACAAGTGCAACAAACCAGCTCAAGGGTCATATGAATATCCTCAAGTTTCTTTTTTTCCTTCTAGAAATACTCTACCTTTGTTAGTACAGCTTACCTAGATGAAATGATATATTCATTTTGCTTATAGAACTCACTGGTTGAGTGGAGGAGGTAATTAGGTTTGATATAGGATTACTAAGCAAAGAATGGTATCTTGCCTTTGTTATCCTTATGACAGAAGATTATTTTTTACAACAATTTTCAAATGTGCGGCTCAACAAAATTGGTGGCCTAAAGCCGAATATAATTGGAAGTATTTTATTTTTAGTTTTTTACAAGAAAAGTTCACAATAAACATATGATAATAACATTAAATTTACATTGAAAAGGGTTAATTCAATTCAAAAAGATGTTAGTTATATGTTTATAATACGTTACTTTGGATCTTGTTGTAAAAAATATTATTTACTAATATGAAAATTTGAGTAGTTTAAATCAAAATTCTAAAATATTTCGAATGTTAAAAACTAGATACTCTTTCTATCTTTCTTAATAAATGTTTTATACTTTTTTAATGAATTTCAGTATTGTCTAAGCAAAAATAAAGTCTGAAAATCTATTAAATATTTTTGGGCCCCAAAATTTCGGAGGTTTAAAGCAAAGTCTTTACTAGCCTCTAGCTGAAAAAGAAAACGTACACTTCACCTTCTAATTGCTTTCCCGCATGTCTTAGTTGAACTGTCGAACCAAATAGTGACTTGAACGACCACTTATTTTATTTCTAGCCTTTCATACAAAACGAGGTTGCCACTAGTAGTAGACATAAAGAAGTAGGCAACAAGAAGAAAAGAAAAGAAACGAAAGTTGAGGCAGAGAATAACGAATAGTGAGTTTTTCCCATAGGAATTTTCACGTTAAAATGTTGCTGTGTAGTTTTATTTGTCTCTTGGATTATTTTTTCTGACATAACAATAAATGGTGTTCTTTAGAAATATGGCCTCCTTTTATCCTTACCATTGTACCTTTACAACAAATCATGCATAAGCACCAGTTGCAGGTATCAAGAGTGAATTGCATGTATCCCAATAAAAATGATTACAACCCATATATTCTTTATTGCAGGATGGTCTAACTCCAACCCCACTTGGCATTTGCATCATTCTGTTACAAACATAAGGATCGACGAGCTTATTAAGTTGTTGAAACAGCTTTCCAATGCTCATCAGTTAATCAAACATCGAACACAGCTGTTGAATATATAATAATTGATTCGAGATGCTTTGCCTCTGGCTCACTCTTGTGTTTATGAGCCCGAAATTTCTTTGGTTTTGAATTCAGTTTGACAAGAAATCTCATATAGTCAACAAGAATAAAAGACACCCCGGTACACTAAGCTCCCGATATGCGCGGGGTCCGGAGAAGGGTCAGACGATAAGGGTCTATTATACTCAGTCTTACCCTGTATTTCTGCACATCTAAGTATTTAATTTTGTTGACAAATGTCGCCTTTTCACTCCATTTCCACTGAATTCGTTGGTAGAAAATGTGTTGGAATTGCACGATCATGAATTGTTATGTGGAAGATGGACTACTCTCATAATGTTTCATATTTATATGACCTTTCTTTTACTTTGTGCATTCAATATTCCTAACTTACTAGCCTGACCAGGGACAGATCTAGAGTGTGTGGAATGCAGGTTTTGTGGAACCTAGTAGCTTTTGTTTAGACTCTATATTTATCTTAAGAAATTTATTAAATTTATACAAATTATTAATTTAAAATCCAACAACTTAAAAGAATTACAATACCGAACCCACAAGCTTGGCTCCGCCTTTGAATCCGACTAAAATTTACATCGTGTAAAGTCCACAGTAACAGGTAGCCTCCCACAAAAAGTTTTTTAATCCCCTGAGCTTGAATCATCATCTCATACTGAGTAGTTTATATACCTAGTAGTTCTTGAAAGAATAAACATCACGTCATCTGGTCATGAGCTTACTATTTTTGCAACAGCTTAAGCGAGACCCAATTTAATTCCAACCCGATATAATTTTTACAAAATTCGTTTAGTGGCTATTAACTTGCTATAGCTACCACTTACTTAATTACTTCCTATAGCTATGTTTTCACTTGTTATAGAGTGTATTCGATGTATTCAAACTACTGTACTCATGAATACAGTAGCAAAATTCGGCGAAAAACAAGGAAGTCTAGCTAAACATAGACTGTATTCATATGTATTTGCGAGCTGTATTCGTGAATACGGTAATAGAAATCTGCGAAAAAAGGTCTTCAGCTGTTTAGAAACGGTAAGTGAATCAATTAACGTGATAGACTCCTAATATAACTCCACAAACTCAATTATAACACGCAAAATTTGTATTTTCAGTTATAGAAAAGATTCTCAGCCGAAAAATACTCCAAAAACAAAGCAATCTTCAGAGATTCAATCCATCCTTTCTTTTTTTAGTGGCATCTTTACTAAAATATTTTTTAGTGGTATCTTTTACAAATAGATTTATATATTGAAATTATATAATTACATTAAATACAGTTAAATACATACAATAAATTGAATACATGAAGTATAGCAGGTCATCTATAGTACAAAAATATATGAATACATACTGCAAATATATTTGAATACATATATACATCTGAATACATAAATTATATTAATTAAAAAAATATATGAATATATTTTATAATACATTGAATACATATTGCTGAATATATACTGATGGACAAAACAGTGAAACAAAGTAAAGCTTTAAAATTATATAATTAACTTGAATACAATTAAATACAGTGAATATATTGAAAAAGTAGAAAAAACTAAATTCGTGAATACAATGAAATACATGGAATACAGCGAGATACATTGAATACAATGAAAATAAAGGTAACGGACTCTTCAAGTTCCTCAGCCCCAAACTCCGTCCCCAATCCACCGATATCCAGACCGCCGCCATATGAGGCGTCGCCGCCGGTACCGGCATCCTCTGGGTCGTCCAGGTAGTGAATCTCTCATTTCTGCTTTGAAAATTTTGAGATATGCACTTGTATTTCTCCAGATCTTTGTTTCTCCTTTATCTTTTTCTGTTTCGTTTTGTCTTGTCTTTTCCATTCAATTCCGATACCAGCGAAATCTATCAACTTTAACACTTACCACAACTTTTTGGAGCAAAAAAAATTAAAAATTTCGTGAAACAATGGAGATGAATCAGTGGAGAATCGTGGTTGTATTCATGGAGAAGAGACTGGCGTTGAGAGGGGGGAGATCGTTGTTAAGTTGTATACAGAAAGTAGGAGAGATAAAATATTACTTAGCGTATTTAATGGCTAAACAGTAGGAAGTGACCATAAATACATATTTTGCTATAAAACCTAAAAGGTAGCTATAGAAAATAATATTTTAAAAGGATATTTATTTATAATAAATAAGGTGTAAAACTTTGCTATAGGAGGTAAAATTTCCTTTAATCAAGCCAACGCTTGTGAACTGAAATTGTTATTTCAATGTTGGAATTATATTTGTTATTGGGCTTTTTTTACTTTTAGCTCGTGCTAGAAACTATTTATACATTGGTAGTCAAAAAAGTAAAAGCTTGGCTTTTATAGTGAAGCATTGTTATATAGGGATATTGTTATAGAGAGGTTTGACTGTAATATATATACTTTTTCGACTATTATTTTGAGAGTCGCTATGCAATATTATTTTTCCTAAAAATTTTACGGGATGACCTATTTGGTTGCTCCATTTAAGCTGTATCCACTTCTAATAAAAAGTTAAACTAGTACCTTCTCAGGAGCATGCGATGCACGTTGTGGCGGGCACTTGCCTTTGCTGGATCGTGTGCTCCTTCCCATTTACTTTTGTCCAAGAGCTGCATTGCTTCACGCCAACCGTTTCCTTCCACGTGCCCTCATTACCGACACCTATATTCATACAAAATTGATACTGAAAAATGAAAGTGAACAAGAAAATTGTTAGAACAATATGCAACATTGGTGGAGTTAATTTATTGAATATTTAAATCAAACGATTCTAATAGAGTCAAAATGTCTGTTAAAAATTCAAACAGTCTATTTAAATTAATTTACAATTGAAATTTAGCTAGCGTTTAAACATAGATTTGAATAAAACTTGAAAAAATAGATTTTGAAATTGTTTTGATAAATAAATTTTGGAAGTTGAATTGTGTTTGGACATGCATTTTATTTGAACAAAAGTTAAAGTTCTGTGAGTGGAAGAAAAAATTTTACTCAAAAACTTTCCTAAACCAAATTTTGGAAATTTAAAAAGAATTTTAATTTTTTTGTTCAAAAATCGATATTATTCCATGAATAAAAGATGTTTTTTAAAAAAATTGAAATTTATGGTGAAACGGAAGCTTAGTGGTTTTGTTAGGTATTCTTGTGTCGCCCACGTTAATAAGTTACAATATGCGCTGTGTCATGATACTGAAGGGCATTTTGCCAACAAGAATGTAGACCCAAGAGGATCTCTTATCTTCTCGACCTTTCTTTTTCCAACACGTTACAAACAAATTGACAAGAGAAATGATATAAAAGTGAACACACAACTTCGTAGCACGATTCCTTAAAAAATGGCAATTCGCAATTTATTTAAAAGTATGAAAAGGAAAAAGCTTTATGTGAATTCAAATTTGACATAAAAATCTGTATATCAGTAAAAAATACACAAGAAACTCACAATTTTCTAATAAAAAATATCTACGAATAGCAACATGGTTAAACTATAGTTTTGGAATGGGAAAGAGTTTCTCTTCCTCCCCAGTATTTTAAAACCACTCTTAACATCAACATCCTCCATTCTCTCGCCCAACAAGAAAGTGTCGTTTTTTTCACCTACTTTTGTTTTATCCAAAAAATCAACCCCCCCCCACCCCGCGTGCTCTGTGTAAACCCACATTGAAATTATCGTGTCGCGATGCTCGGAGCTCAGTTGAGGATCCATACGGTCGCCGGACTTTTGACGGATCAACCGGATACCAGCCGGTGGAGTGCCAGCTGCCACTGTTACTCCTCGATTCGAAACATCTCATTCCATCTCTCTTCTAAAAATAAGCATTGTAGAAATTCAAGATTAGCGGTGATCTGCAGCAAATCGTCACGTGGAAGCTTCAATCGGAGATCTAATCAGAGTGATGAACACGATGATGATTATATTGAAGCCGTCGTCCTCATCTCAGGTCTTCAATCTTCGCCTTTTGTAATTACCTTTGTACTGATTAGTAAAAACTCGCTGTTACCGAATTGAAGAGACCTATAACTTAAATTTGTTAGAAAAGATGACTTGAGATGGGAAACCGTGCACTTTGATGGTAATTTGAGAAACTAAATCGATCAATCAATTAATTACATCTAACATCCCCAATCCTGAACCAGTTGGGTCGGCTGTATGATTCCTATGTTTCCATTTTGGTTTGGTCAGGTCTTTTTCATTTTAATGCTAAATATTTAAGGGTTTTCTAAATCGCATATATACCCTGTACAAATAACTAGTTCAATCCCGACCATCTGCTGCCATTATGTTTCTTTTCTAAGTTGTGCAATAGTTTGGAGAGAATTTCGGTATTTTAGATAACTTCTCTCGATGTGATTTAGTTCTTCCTAGTCCTTTTCTATCACCTTTCGAAAGTCTATACAGGACATGACCAGACCAAACTATCTCCGCATCTTTTTTTATTCTCTATATGTCTTACTTGCAACCTTTGGTTAGATGTGATCATTTCTAATCTTGTCCAATATTGTATGACGGCACAGCTATTGTAATATCCATCTTTCAATATTCATCCATCTTACTATCTATATTTCAATATTCATCCATCTTAATATCCATATCTCAATATTCATCTGGTGGATATGATGGACCTTAGGGGATCAACATTCACTCTCAATATAGTATTTCTGGTCTAACAACTGTTTTGTAGAACTTATATTTCATTTTGTTAGGTCTCTTTTTATTGCATAGCGTTCCCTGGCACTCATCCATCTTGACCAACTTATTTTATTCTCTGTGTACTTTGAGAAGCTAATTGCTTAATACATTTCATCTGTAATCTGTCTTCTAATATTACTTAGTATTTTCTTCCCCCGCACGTGAGTCTAAGCATGTTTTACCAATGCTGCAATGACTGTAGAGACTATGAGGCACTACCAAATGCGTATGCGTGGATTTCAAGAACCAAGATGGCACTCATCAGCTCACTTGGTTCCATTTTCTTTTCACACCAAGGATCCTATTGCTGATGCGTCATCTTTAGGGACAGGATTTCTTCGCCGTTTCCAGAATCCAACTATTTTTCTTAAGATTTCTTGTGATGGCGAATATGTGTTGCCAATTATTGTTGGTACGTATTTTTAGATTTCTCCTTCTGTAAGCAGTTCTGTCGTACTGTTATGGATTAACTTCCTGCTACTTCAGGAGAATATGCTGTCAAAAAACTTATAGATTCATTGCATGAGGAGGAGACAGGGGTAATGTTTTTAAGATTTTGACTGTGGATTGTCTGATTTACTTCTCCGTTTCTTTCTTTTAACTTTTCTTTGAGATGCTGATGTTGGTCCTGCTGCAGGATTGGCCGGACCAATTCCAGCTGGTGAGGAATCTATTGCTGAAACTTGGCTATGAAGTATGTTAATACCATATTTATGTATCTCATCACATGCATCCTTTCTCAATATTGATTTTGTTTTAATAAACAATATCTCCATCTTGATTTTAGTCTTCATTTTTACCTAATTTGCTATCACATTCCCTGAACTTGAATCACCAGAAACTTTTGGTTCTCGGATGCATGTCATTCTAAATGTTAGTAATATTTGTTAATTTATGTATCCGGATGAAAGCTTTCATGATGCGACCATTAACTGTTTCTGCCTTATCTTTTAGCTACCAGTTCATGGTATTAATATGCATTTACCAATTATCATGTAAAGTTCTTACTGATTGCTCTAACTTGTAACGTGCCAAGTTAGCAGGAGGCTCTTCCTCAGTTCCTTCTTGGTGTTTTGCAAGATCTAACACTTCATTTAATAGCTGATCACTTTTAAATTGGGCAATGATCACTGCATTTTTTTATTGTTTGAAGTGCTGGTCTTTCTTTCTTAGTTTGGTGATATATCATTTTCAGGTTAAAATGGTGAAGATTACAGAAAGAGTGACTAACACTTATTTTGCCAGAATAAACTTCCACAAGGTATGTTGAAAGTACTTTTTAGGCAAAAAACTCCTACTTCTAGAGAAGATTTAATCTGGACTTAACATTTTTGATAATACATAGCCAGGGGAAAAAGATATTATAAGTTTGGATGCTCGTCCTTCAGATGCCATTAATGTTGCCAGAAGATGCAAGGTATTGTTCTTATGAAAACTTTGAGATTCCAATGTGATAATGTATATTGTTAAGTGTTTGCTAACATCCATTGAAAAATTGATGTCAATCATGGTATATCTGTTGAATAAAGTATGGGACTAATGTAAAATTAGCTTTTCCTCCTGTTTTGACCCAACTCATATAAAATCCCAAAGTTGCTCTCTCATGTGAATTTTCTTGCCTTATCTGTTAAGTTTTCATGCCTTTCTGGTTTCTCATGACTTCTTTAGTTACCAATAAACTGCTTCATATAGATTGCTTACGGTTGTAGAAAAAATTATGTCTCCTGACTGTTTCCACTTTGCCCTTTCTGTTTCCTAGTTTTTTGAGATGAAACCAAGAATAGCTTTATCGGCTTTCAACTTCTTTACGTCTAATAGAACAATTAACATGGATCTGAATTGTAGTTTTTGAGTTAACAATAACAAATTTGGTAAAGTTTTATGTGCATGATCAACTTCTTTTCAGTTTTAGCTGCTTAAGAATAACTCTTATTGATCTTATGTGAGCTGAAATGACCTTAACTAAATTTTGAAAAACCATCATCTGTCTTAATTGAGTTTCTTCTGGTTTATGCAGGCACCAATATTTGTGAATAAGCAAATTGTCTTGGCTGATGCAAAAAGAATAGTTCATGGAATGGACCGATCTAGCAGAGTTAAGTCAACGTATGATGTATTATTAGATAGGTTGGTCGCTTTTCTCTCCTATTTGCATATCTTTGGACTTTTTCATTATTTAAGCTTGATTCTGTCTGATGCAGTGCATCAGATGGCCCCGATTTACTTTCTGAAGAACTTAGTATGGTGAGAAGTATGAACTTAGCAGTGAATGAGGAGCGGTACAATGATGCAGGTATATCAAACTAAATATGTGATTATTTATTGGAAATATCTGCTATAGTTTTCCTATACTTAATTTGCTGATATATCACCAAAAAATGTTTTCTGGTTCCTGCAGCTATGTGGAAGGACAAATTGATGAGGCTTCGTGAGTCAACACACGAGCTCTAAATCTTATCCAGGTATATCTGTCTACTGCTGAGGAAAGTGCTCTTAGATTACTTTAAAAGTCATGAAATGTGCAAATTTATATATTGTTTGGATTATGGCTTTGGTATTCATCTGTCTCCTGAAAATATGCATCATTCTACAAAGGAACATTTTTCATTATTCGCAGCTATTCATTTTAACTTTTTCTCCTTGTCCTGTTCAGAAATAAAATGTAAATATTCCTTACTGGATTACAACGATTAAGGATGGAAGCTTGCTGTATTTCAACTTTTCGACGTCATACTAACAAAAGTTTCAAGGAATCAATAATCTACAGGGAAGTTCGAAAATTATTGTTGTGTATAGGTTCCCTTGTTGTAAAAAATCTTTGTCGTTGAAAAGTAAATGCCCTATTGGCCTAGCTAACAGCAACGATGCATCCTCTAGGTAAAAATGTATAGTTTGATTCTTGCTGAAGAATATATCAACTCTGTGAGAATAGCATGTACAGTAAAAACGACAATTTGTTTGGCCAAAATCATCTCGTGTAACAGATGTTGCAAAGATGGTATGACCTAAAAGCCTTGTGGTGATGTATTACCATGACGAACAGATGGTGTCTTCCCTTTGCCTTTCTGATGGCTGGACCACTCCTAGATTGCTGTATTAGTTAAAAGAAGGGGCTGGCTTTGCTGAACTGTATGGTGAGAGAGCTGGATTATGCTGAACTCTATGGTCGGGGGTGGCTATGCTTAAGTATACGGTGTGCATTGATTCATCTATATGTTTACAGCATATCCAGATTATTAGAAGCATTAATAATGCCTCCATGAAATGATCGGTTGAAGAATATTCTTTTTCACGCGTCTTCGAGTGATTTTGTCTGCTATTTTCTACCACACAGGTATTGGTAACTCTTCCGTAAGACTTAAATCTATGGGAAGAATATGGGAAGAATTTAGTTATTATCGTCTTTGGTGGAATCTGAACCTTGGTTCCTAAGGTTGTTAGTCCTGCCCTTCAACCACTAGGCCTTCTCCTTGTGAGTGAGATATAACCTAACTTCACTGCTTGTTCATCTGAACTGCGTCTTTACCAACTCCAGTCTCTCAATGGAATGCTCGTTGGGTAAACAAAATTCAGATGTTTTTCTGCTGTACATTTCTGGTCAACTCGACATAGACTGGGAGAAAATGGGTGATCGTGAGAGCAAGGGAGACGGTAGTAGGGTGTTTGTCGGTCGGAACGGTACGGTATTTAGACATTTTGGTTCGGTATTTTCGGTATTCGGTTTCTTAAAATGCTATATCAATACCATATCTAATTAAATTCGGTATGATTCGGCTTTTCTTCATTCGGTTTCTGTTTATTCGGTTTGGTAACTTCTGTTTGTTCAATTTGAATATTAACTAATACGTAAAGTCATAAACTGTAATATTTTTAAGTAAGGTACTAACAAATAAAAAATTATAATATAGTGAAAAAAAAGGATGGAAACCAAAAATGCTAAACCTAGATGAGAGGTTGAAATGTAAGCAGACAATCAAAGAAAAGGGGCAAGACAAGTATAGCGGGAAAAAGAGATAGTAAAAATTAAAGAAAACTATAAAAATAACAGAAAGTTAAATTTAGAAATTTAATATTTATGTTGTAATCAATAATACGTGTATTTTGTAACTTAGTATATATTTCGGTACGGTATTAGTATTTCAGGTATTTTATTTTTAAATACCAAATATCAATTTAAAAAAAAAAACTTAAACCAAATATAATATTAAATACCAGAATATCGAATGCCAAATACTAACATTTTCAGTTTTGGTACGGTAATTCAGCGTTTATTAAATTATTTACAGCCCTAGACACCAGATAGTAGTAGACATTAACAGAAAAGAAGGAAATAATAGCCATTAGGGATTAACATTAGACTAATTCTAAAAATTTGTACATAAAATACCTAGTTTGATGGTGAGACCATGGGTTCACGTGCCCCTTAAATTGGGGCTATAGATCCGTCTCTGCATATTGCTATATATTACAATATTAGTGAATTTTTACACATAAGTATATGCTCCGCGCAAAAAGTACTGACTTTAGTTGAACCTGGTGCCGATACATTGCATCCACCTCTGACTACTACTATGTATTATTATTATAGTACTTTTTTTCAAACTTTTCACCAAGTACTATATTATTTCAATATAAAAATACTTTTTTGCCTTTGCTATTCTACCAATAAAGACTAACTTTTCTCTCTCGCGCTCTCTCTCTCTCAATCACTAACTAACTACATCTACCAGTTCATTATATTCAGTCATAGTGTTCTTTTCTTGTTTGTTCATTAAGGTTGCCTCTCGAATTAAATTCAGTTCCTGAGCTTTAAATGGGAACTCTCAATAAGCTGCATTTCGCTCCTGAATTCTTCATATATTATTTCCAAATTTCTAGTGATTTTGGTAATCACATGCATTGAAATAATTGAAATTTTAGGCTGTAAAGGATTCTCTATCATTCTGCAGCGTCACATGTAGCTGGAAACCTTAATTGATTCATCCAAAATTCGGAAATTTGGACAATAATTGTTTCCTGCTGGTTGTCCGTACGCTTATTACGTGCCTTTAATAACTTCGACTATATTCTTTTCAAATGGCGTCAATCTGCCAGAGTTTCCAGTTTTTCTTTTTCCCTACACTAGTAAAGCTAGTAAAACCGTCGACGTTGGCCACCACGTCCTCGATTCTGACAAAGAAGAAGTTGAACCAGAATTGACGGTTAGCTTTGTGATCCATCTTCACCACTAGGCACTTGCCTCCTGGGTAGCCAAGGTTCGGCATCGTCCCCCTATGAAAGCTGGGAGCGAACAAATGTATTAAATGCGAAGAGGCAGTTCGACCTCGGCAAATTTGGTAAGCATCCTTATAAGCTTATAAATGTACGGCACAAGCTGAGCTGGCCAAGCGCCATAATAATAACAGAATTCCTCCGCCAAAGGAAGAAGAGGGAGAGTGTAGCCGACTTGGAAGGGATAGGCGTAGAAGACGCAATATCCAAGACGGTGGACCTGCACAGTGTCCCATCCGACCGGAATCAATTCGACTTGATTGGGAAGGCCGAACTTAGCCTTAAGTTCTCCCAATTTTTTCTCCGTCATCACAAACTGAAAGGCTCCAGTGTCAGCATCGGGTAGTTTAGAGAAATCAGACCTAGTATCAGGGTTGCGAGGAACTATCTCCTCCACCAATGGGAAACTTCCATCATCGACGGCAATAGGAACATTCTCCTCGTGAGGGGGAAACACCATCGCCAAAGGGATCACATCACTCCCCTCACTAGACTCAAAAGGCATGTTAGATATGTTTTGATGAAAGAAAGAGAAGTATCGAACGAAGAACTGAGAACGAGTGCAAGTCACTGGAACAAAAAGAAGAGGTTTAGAGCAAGGAAAGAGCAAGGGAATAATGTAGGGTTTCGAAATAGAAAACTTGAAACTTCAAAATCATACCCTAACATCCCTATTTATAAAGATCTTGGATCCAGAACCAAAATCGGTTCATCAATACATGGCACCGGAACCGAAGCGACATGTTCAATCAGGGGTCGCATGCGAAACGAAGCAACGCATCGGGAATATGCGTCATAATGACCCATGACGTCATCCTAATTCGTGGACATCATAACTCCAACAAACCGACTGGAAAAATTGAAGCGTTTGAAATAAGCGGCCCACGTAGGGTCATGCTGGCAGTTCGCCGTAACAACCACGACATGCACAGCTCGCTCGATTGTTTCTACATCTGCTCATCGAACCCCTCTGAAGCGGGTCTCAATAAGCGGAGGGACTAACTGTATGGGTCAAAATATGTCTTTAGAATATTTAAGTCAAGATAATACTAAGGGAAAAGTTCCTAAGTCGTCGTTTGTCGAGATGGCCCAAGAAGCAGCACAGTCTGTGATCGAAGAGTCAACAAGAGCCGTAGTCGAGGTGTCAACAAGGGTCGATGTCGAGTATCGTTGACAGAGCTGTAACGGCTAGTTTTCAAGATAGGATATTAAAGAGAATAATCTAGTAGATATTCTCTGCACTTGTACTATTAGGGTTTCTTAGGAACATGTTTCATATAAATAGAAAAAGAGACAATGATAGGGGCATATGATATTCATTTGAAAAGAACACATTTTGACTTAAAAATTCGGCTCTCACTTGCTAAGATACAACATCACCTTTTCACTGAGATTCTTGTCCATACTTTTCCATCAGATTCGAGAATAACTCGAATATTCAAGAATTTGTCTATCATTTATTGTAAGGAGGAAGATCCACTTATTCCATCCTTTATTGGGTGAATCATTACTCTTATTTACTTAAATTTTATTTATTGCGGTTCATTATTGTTGAATGTTACATTATTTCTCCTGATTTCCAGTACATTTATTGTATGATATTGTCACTGTCCGACCGGATCCACTTGACATTTATTGCTTCTTTAAAAATCTCATATGAGGATATTATTATTAGCTAAGATTAACCCTTATTTACATAAATTTAATAATTTGAACCAAGATTTATATTTTTTGGTCAAACATCTTTGACCGAAAAAAGAATAAAAAGTCGTAAATCGGTAAGGATAAACCCCTTACATGAAAATAATTTAAATATTTTCATTCTTTGTGCTTAAAGTTTGAGGTCAGTCTAATCCATATATTCATGTACGTACCAAATGCATATATAGTGTTTGACTTATACAGTTATTCCTTTTATCTTAAGTTTTTGCATCAGTACGAAATTTTATATATAAAACCAACTACAAGAAGGAATTATTGATTCATAACTGCTATATTACTACCGTAATTTCTCTATGAACAATGCGAAAAATATAAAGAAAATGGCTATATTAATCGCAGAAGCCTAATAAAGCAAACGTTTGCTTCAGATACATATGCCGCATGCGCACACAAAATTAGCTCGTTGGTTTTTCTAAATAGCTAGATACTCTATATCAGGTCTACTTTTGATAAATAAAAACTTCTCTAAAAGGTAAAATATATTTTAAGAAACGTGATTGTATTCCCGTTCTATTTGGCGTGTGGATGAACCGTGAACGAATGTGTGGAAGAACTAAACCTACTAATTTGATTCTTTACTAGGTCGGCTTTTTAGCTACATATTAAAAAGGAATTTCAGTTACTAAATGTGCCAATATAAAAAGAAAGGTAATATATTTTATTATGTATATGATCAGGGCGGAAAGTAAACAAAGTCCAGTCTCTTTTGGATCCCCAAAAAAGTTAAGCAAAATAAATAAAAAAATATCTAAAAACAGCGCTATATTACAATTCAAAAATGATATGGATAGACAAAAATGATTCAACCAAGGTTGAGCAATAGCAAGAAGAATGGCCTTTCTGTTATACGGTGACATGCAGAATTCCACCATTATGAATAAGATGGGTAAGTTCTCGAACCTTAATCAAAATTCTTCGATTCAAATGGACGAGAAACTCCTATTAGGAAGTGCTTTCCCTTTAATGAACCTTACATGTCACGAGTTAATCTGAATTTGAAAGGACAACGGGCCGGTTTCTGAAACCGGATGGTAAAACCAATTAGAAAAAAGAAGAATGGCATATGTATATACAAAGAGAAGAAAGAAAGGAGAGAGCATATATCAAATACTCTTGCGATATCTGTGCCAGAAAATGAGCATGATCACACATTTTCTAATGATATATAATCTAGAACGTTGCTCTTTGATCATAGCATAGCAACCTGAAGCTGCTTCAGATTTCTGCTTTCTATCAATAATCCTTGCAGCTGAGGCTGTTTTTCTGCTCTTAAATGATGATACAGAAACAACGTTAGGGTCATGATCTTTTGCATGTCTTGATGATGAAATTACACTTCTGTTATGGTGACATGCAGACGTAGAAACACATTGACCCATTTATTTGCATTCACGATACCAATAACCAAATTGATCAATTTCCCAAAATTTGAACTCCTTTAAGAATTTAATTTTGGGGCCATCTCTGTGTCGAGCAAGAGCTGAGAAGAAAGAAGAGCAAGTACTTGACCCCTATTTTGTGCCATCTTTTCAGCAAAACAAAAGTTTTTATATCATTGCCTTTTCTCTCGCTACGTCTATCGGAGTATATTATTTATGTATGCCAAGTACTATAGGGTGTGGATTTTTTCAAATTATAAACACTACTTATTGCGAGTACATTTTTGTCGTTATCTCAAGCAATTTTATTATTTTTATCCACAAGAAACAGTTTACTTGCGAAAACTAGAAATTGGGTGGACCAGCATCGTCTGTTACTAACTGGATTGGGACAATTCAAATCTATGTTTCATGGCCTACGTACATTTCTGGAATTTACCAGCTTCTAAGAAAAGGATATAAAAATCATAAACAATTTTTACGGTCATAATTGCCTGTACATTTTTCTATTACATTAGGGATGAGGGAAAATGAACGAGAAGGGAGAATGTGCGAATTGAACTCATATTTATTTCATGTGAGAGACTGCCTCGTATATATATTACTAGACAGTAAGCTTTGAAATTGGACTAATAGAGGTTTAAACAAAAATATTTGTGGGAATACATTGAGTTTGTTGTTGTTGTTGTGAAAAAAAATAAAATAAATAAAGATTGGAGAAAACCTCGGACAGTAGTGTTTAGCTGGATCGTTGATGTTATTGATCCTCATGAGTTGTGTATGATTAAAAACAAGTACATTAGCAATATTCTACCAGAAAGATGTCCTTTTGCGTAATGCAATTATGCATATGCGTGAAGGACAAAAGGTTCTTTAAAACTACTTGTATTTAGTGTTGCAAATCTGCATGATATTATATCTTATTTTTATTATGTAATTATTATGAGAAGTGATTAACTAAAATTTAGTCACTTAAATAAGTTGGTTGTTGGAGGACTAAGGTATGAATGATCAATATTCGGCTGTGTGGGGGCTATCATTCAGAAATATATACACACAATCATACGTATTTTTCTAAAGACTACTATTATAGTCAAATAATTGGCTTGAAATAATGTGCCAAACATAATTAATTAGTATTATTTTTTTTGTGTGGCCACTTAGCTAATTGAAATACAAATAAATATAGTACCTAATCATGCCACCATGTATGTATTTTAAATATATAAAGGTCTTAAATCCGTGAATACTGATATTTAGTACTGATCGATATTTGCACGAATGGAATGCCAATTTTGTTTTTCATTGGTTTGCTTTATATTTCAATGAGAAAGTCAAAATATTGATCTCCTTGTCGAAAATAAAAGCTTAAATTTAGAAAACTACTACATGTAAATACACTGGCAAAATTGTAGAGCCTTTTTAAAAAGTAAAAGGATCGAGATATTGAAGGTATCCATAAGATGAAAATTTCACCTGTAAATAAAACACAATATGAAATTCACGCAATTTTGCTGTGGCTATTGTTGGAGAAGAAGCATAAGGATAAATAGAGGAAGATTAGGGGCTTTATAATAGGAGATTAGTGAAAGAGATGAGTTGAGATTGGTTACATTATTCGTATAGAATTCTTTCTGCAGTCCGAAACATCAAATTTTGTTAGAGAAGTGCCAAACAGTATTTATTTAACTACACATTAGGTGGGCAACTAAATTTGAATCCAATACCTTATTTTCATTGATAGAAAAGTAGAAATGACTAGTTAGAATTCACAGTTTTTTTTTTCATTAATAATTGACTTATTCAAATGAGTACATGAGGGTGTTGAGGTTAAGAATTATATAAATCAAAAAAAATAATTCTCTGTTAGTGAGAGAAGCTCCTTCTTCTCTCTAATTTTCCCCTTTCTGATATCTTCTCTTTCCCTCCAATGGTAACATTTCTGAAAGACGATGTCGACAATTGCTCCCGTTGCTCAACCTCCCCGACCACCACCAATACCACCGGATCCCCCAAATTCTCTGGCTCAAGCTTTTCCTCCATTACCGAGAAAAGTAATCGCTTCTGCTCAAAGCTCCATAACTCAAATCGAAGGTACAATGGGAGTAGAGGAAGCCCAAGCAAACGGTAATACCCTAAATTTCATGACAGCTTTGGGGGAACCAGCACTTATGGAACAAAGAAAAAGGTTAAATTACTTCACAGACCATACGAATTGGATGAAAGGTAAGCTAGTGGTCAGATTTACTAAATAAGAACACGATCTTCTTACGGAAACATGTCGATAAGTTCTCTCGAATCAGACCCTCAATAGAGCGTATTCGAACTGATTTCAATCGTTTGATACCACTAAAAGGTGTTGTCAAAATCGGGGCTTACAACATGCATAATGTATTTATTGATTTCCATCAACATGGTATGGTACAAATGTATAATTGAGATCGAGGGACAACATATGTGGCTATAGAAGTGGTCTCCCGATTTCAAACCAGAAGCTGAGACAACACTTGCTCTAGTTTGGGTAAATCTCCTTGAACTTCCATGGCACTATTTTGAGTGGGATGCACTGAGTAGGATTGTAGATCCTATAGGCACTCTTATTATAAATTTATAACTGATAAAGCCATCTTATCGAAGTCGAGGCCTACCACAGCCAAAGTAAAGGTGGAAATAGATATTACTAGACCTCTCCTAAATAAGATCCAAATAGTATCAATGCAAAAAGGCAAATGGAAACCATTATGCAGAAAGTAAAATATGAAACTATTCCTCAATTCTGCTTTCATTGCAAAGCCCAGGGTCATAACAACTTGAATTGTAGAGTGTTACACCCGGAACTACGAGGCAATCCTAGAATGTCTGAAGAAGGTAAACAGGAATCTGTGAAAAGAGGAAGCGGTAATACTAGAAAACAAGCCAATTCGAATAACTCTATGCAAGTGAACAAGCCTGCGGTGAACAATGAGACAAACAAGATACATGCCTCTAGCTCAACGGAAGTAGAAAATATCCTAAATGAAGAAGGTTGGAAAACTGTGTGTAGAGAAAATAGCAGGAATAAAAATAGAACCATCAATAGAAACCCACCTACTATCAATGATCAACAAGACAACAGAGCTATTCAGAAACAAGAGAAAAAGAATAAGACAAAGACTAATGGCAAATCTGATGCAACAAAAACGAGTGCTCCCAATAAGTCTATAAAGGAGGAAGTTCTTATTAGAACTACTGAAGAAGTGGAAGTAATGGATCATACAAATGCTGTTGTGGTAGAAATCAATAGGGAATAATTAAGGTAGAGAAATACTCCAAATAAAACTCTACATGAGGGAATGCTTGCTAAAGCAACTGAGGAAATGGAAGCCATGTACCATACTAATACTGCTCTTGTGGAAACTAATAAGGGACACTTTAGGCAAACTAACATCAGGAAGATCAAGACCACCAAAAGACTTTTGTTTTCAAAAGGTGAAACCTCCTTATGTGAGAAAGAGTAAAAGCAAGAAAGGAAAGGAAAGTGCTGAAGTTTCTAGGGTCGTGATCAGTGAAATCTCACAACACGATCAAGACCAATTCACAGTACTGAATGAAGAGATACAAAAGGCTACAACTTATGACTTGGGAAGACCATCAGAAAGTACAACTCCAGTTTCCAAACTAAGAATATCTCTTGAGAGGGGAAAGAAAATAGCCCATGATACAGTTTATGAAATCCCTTCGTCGGGTAATATTGTTAGTAAGAGTGTTGAACTGTTACTCAAAAATTGTCCTGACAGTATTGGAGAGGTCAAGATCAGCTCTCAATTGGTGGATGCATGTAATGATGAATATGCCCATTATGAGACTGAATCAGAAGGGGAAGTAGAAGAAACTCCAGCCCCTGCTGGAGGAGAATCCTTATCCGATAATGAACTCATTAAAACAGATGATGGTCAATCTGGTATGGATAAAGATACGAACATGGTTATGTCTCAGGAACAACAACTTGTGACTAAAACCAACAACTTGTCACCAAGAGGAACCATCAACTCTAAGTTTTTTTTTTTTTGGGGGGGGGGGGGGGGGCTTATAGTATGATGAACAAATCCAGCAAGGAAAAAAGCAAAGGCCTAACACCATTGGTTTCCAATTATTAGTACATTATCTTGGAATATAAGAAGTGTTAAATCACAAAGTGCCTTTGAAAGATTCAAGACTCTCAAGAATCAATATAAACTCACTTTTCTAGGATTACAAGAACCTTTTATCTCTGCTGACCAAATAAGTAAGTACATGAGACAACTTTGTATGCAAGGTTGCCATTCTAATATCAACAACAAAATTTGGTTATTTTGGTCTAATGAACTAAGAAAACCAAAGTGGCTCGACAAAATCTCTCTCCGTACATTATAACCGTTGGCTTCCTTATAAGCTCTGTTCAGTGCATCCGCACCACGCACCGCCTCCATGGCACCGTCGGACAGTGGCCAACCGGTGCGTATAGATACTTAAAATGAAGCTACTGCTTGTGCAAACTACCCTACATAATCAATTCCCAAAAGGTCTTCATATGCAACTGCAATCACCGCCGCTACTCCTCTACCACCTCCCAAAATTAGACACTGAAGAGAGGTTGTTATTTCTCGACATATCACACACAATTGGATGCCACCAACAATCTTCAAGGCTACAAATTATTATGGGGTTATGGCTGAGGAATATAGACTCACTATTGTGGGTCGATTTTTGAAACCTAGGCCCCATATAGAGAAAATTAGAGCTAAATTCAGAGAACGATTTCCGGTCAAAGGCAGTGCCAAAATTGGGGTGTACGACAATACAATGTCTTCTTAGACTTTACTAATGAAGACGATTTCAATTTGATTTGGTATAGAAGAATGGTGGAAATTGATAGGCTTTAGATATGGCTTCAAAAATGGACCCCAAACTTCCGACCAGACGAAGACATTCCCATTGTGCCGGTATGGATTCTATTACCTGGTCTTCCGTTTAATATGCATACATGGTATTATGTTAAACAAATCTGTAGTGAGGTTGGAACTCCACTTGCATTGGATGTTGCCACCAATTGTACGACTAGACCTAGCATGGCTAAAGTTCGAGTTGAAACTGATCTGACAGTGTGTTTGTGGGATCGGAGGACGAAAATACTCTACTCAAAGGCTTCACTCAAAAATTGAGTTTGAGGGCATCCCTAAATATTGTAAGCAATGCAAGAAACTAGTGCATAATCTTATAAATTGTAGAGTTATGGAAAAGAAAAAAGCTTTAGAGATAGAGAAAAACAACAAAGTGGAAGGATTGACACAATCAAAAGAAGGTACTAGCAAAGATCAAAATGAGAAGAATGAAGGAAAAATAGATAATCAAAAGAATGTAATAAACCAGATGATGACAACAAGAAAGAGAAGGCTACTAAGGTTCAGAACAACAACAAAGGAGGTCTCAGTGCCAATGAGGGAACTAAGGGCGACATAATAATTTCGGATACACAACATAAGAAAGAAGTTACATAAGATCATCAGACTCAACAAAGAGGAGAAGCGAATTCAGCAACAATTGCAGAAAGAATTAGAAAGAAGAAAAAGAAAAGCAAGATGAAAAGGATACCAAAAAAGAAAAGCAAGGTGACCTTCAAACCTGCTCAAAGACACAAAAGGAACAAGCAGGATGATGCCTCCAGAAGCTCCTCAAATCATAACTATAAACTCATAGAGGGGTTAAATGATACAAACTACAGTTTGGAAGTAAAACAAACTACTGACATTCAGAGTAATCAAGATGCCTCTATGATTAAGGTAAGCTCTTCTCACAATCTGTCTAATGGTATCCAAAATTCTGAAAAAGATCCTATAAGGGAGGATACAAATGGTTACAATGAGCTGACAAGGAAAAAAAACCAACATGAGGTTTTTACTGATCAAAAAAAAAAAAAGGCATTGAAGTGGAGTCAAATTCTTGTTCTACATGTCTTCCAACCAATATAATTGAGAAGTCGGGTATAGAATTAGTTGTTGAGTTATATGAAAATCAAGAAGACTCTGATGGCAACAACACTATGAAAAAAACTGATCACACTATGCTTGACCCACATCAAAGCATAGGAGTACTACAACAGAATGAAGGTAACAAATAAAAGAAAGAGAACCTGGATGAGGAAGATTACTTACTTAAAGGCAGGGGAAGAAGTAGATCTAGAAAGGTTTACAAGAAACACAAAAATAGAAATACTTCTTCTGTGAAGAGGTTAAAAAAGAAGGATACTAGCCCCCTCCCCTCCCCCTAGTTATTCATGATTAATACAATCTTTTGAAATATTAAGGGGTAAGGTCCAAGAAGGCCATCCACAGGCTAAGATAATTGATAGACATCAACAACATCATCTTTGTTGCAATCATAGAACCAATGGATATAAAAGACAAAATCGATAGTTATAGGAAGTTTCTGGGTTATCAACAATGTATTTCCAATGATAATGGAAAAATTTGGTGTTTATGGAAAAATATCAGTTTGAAAACAATGAACAACACATCTCCCCATTGTGAGCACGTAATTTTTGCCTCACCAAAAACACTCCTATAAAATCCACAAAAATAGATTTTTTCTAATTATTTTTAATTTTGCATAGAATTTCTAGGAATTTCTTGTTAATTATTGTTTGCATTTAGTTACATACTTAATATCTTAAAATCATAAGAAAACACCAAATAATATCCTAAATCTTCATTGCATAGCATTTTAGGTTTTATTTGCATTTTTAGTTGCATTAATGAATGAAAATCACAAAAATACTCTAGTCATGTTTATATTTTAGCTTTTAATTTTTAATAATTAGTGTTAAGTTAATGAAAAATAAGTAAGGTTAATTTATAAAAAATAGATTAAGTTAGAATCTAATTTAGGATTTTAATTAATTTGTTTAGAATTTGAAAAATCAAGGAAAAAGAAAGAAAGAAAGAAAGAAAAGCTTTTGTTTGGGTTTATTCGAAATTGGGCCAGGCATCAATGGCCCAGTCTTCCTCAACCTCGCCCCAACCCAATTTCCCCTAACCGGCCTAGTTTTCAGACGCCCCAAAACGACCCCGTTTTACCTTCGTTTGATCTCAGCCATTTGTTAGAATTGATCCAATGGTTCACAACTCCCCTATCCCATACCATATAACTGTCCTAATTAACCCCCCAAACCCTAAGCAAGACCCCATTCTCTCATATTCCTCCCTCTCATCTCTCTTCTCCAAAACCCTAGCCGCAGAAAGATCCACCTCCGGCGGCACCGCCCTAAACACTTCCAAATGACCCCAAAATCAACACCAGAAGACTTCCGTCTTCTCCTCTTTCCAAATATCCTAATCTCACTCTTTGACACCCATTAGAACTCGCCCAATAATAGATCTAAAAATGGGACGCACCACAATCCTTTCCTCTTGTTGTTTTTGCCGATTTTGGAGTGGTATAGGGATAAAATACACACCAATCAACTGGCCTTGTGTTGAACTACTGGTTGGTGTTGGCTTCGAGTTGTTTCATGGTCGTCAGAATCCAATTGTATTTTCATTTGCCCCTCCGAATTTCTCCCTCTCTCTGACCTTAGTAGTCATCAGGATATGTATCACTGGTCGAGTTTTATACACACAAAGCTAGTGGTCATTCGTTGATGACCACTGATGTTCGAAAAATCCTTTGCCGAGTAGTCATTTGCATTCTTAGGAGGTAACATATTTTCTCATTTTTCTTGTTTGAAATGGTTCAGTGATTCATTTAGTTAAATTAATTGCTAGTTTTGCATTTAGTTAGTAATCAATTATTTGAATGTCAGCATGCTTAGGTTAGTCTTTGATCAGTAGTAAAATTATTTGAAATTAGTTGTTGGTTGAATTTGAAGTTAAATAGTTTGTTGGTGTTTTAAATTGCATATTTATCTAATTAACGGATTAATTAGTCATTTCTTCACGCTTAATTTGTGCTCGGTAGCTTAGCTGTTAATTTAGCTTAATTAACTATTATTTGATGCTATTAAGAAAGAAGGCAGTACCTTTGGGTAAAAGAAAAGATTAAAGAATGGTATTGATTTGGACTTGAGGAGGGTAAAGTGCAATAACATAAATTAATTAAGTCAGATTTTGGGATAAAAAGTGTGAATTTTCAGAAGTTAAAAGAGTGAAAAATGAGGAAAACTTCTAGAAAAGGACAACTGTCTAATTTGGTTAGAAAAGATAATGAAAATTAGGAAAATATTTGAGAATAAAAGGACAGTTCTCCATTTATTGTTAGAGAAGATGCCATTTTCCTAAATTTTAGGGAAGGCTGGCAGATTCTCTTAGACTCTCTCTCATTCTCTCTTATAGCACACACATAGTTTATATAAGGGGGATTCATTCTGCATTTTGGGGGACAGACGGGGATACACACGAAAAGAAAACTCTCTGAATTCAGAATTCTCTGCTTGCTAATTTTCTGTTTATAGTCATTAGCTGAATCTCACTTTTAGGAGTCCTGAGTCCTTAGTTGATCACTATTCTGCTGTGTTGCTGTTGTTCCTTCCTACTGTGAGCTGAACTCCATCTCTATTTGTTTGATAATTGATTGTCAGATTTTATCCCTTTACCTTCCTACTTTAGGTATGTAATGGTTTTCCTTTGACAGTGTCTTGTTGAGCATATAAATGAAAGTTTGTTTCTGTTTGGTTAACTCATGTTTAAGTTTGTGTATTTGGTTGTGCTTGACTCCCAGATTTGCCTATGCTTGTTTTCTTTTGGATTGCTTGTTTTACCTTGAAAGCTTAAGTTAAAGTTGCATGTTTATCTTGATGATGGCTTTTGTTAATTCACGGCCTAGTCAATGAAAAAATTAGTTGCTCAAATTGTAAAAAATCAGTTGTCATTTAATCTGAGACTATTCTATTATTATCTAGCTAGCTAGTCATGGCCTAAAAGGTCTGACCAAGTCGAAAGATGCGTAGTCTTTGAGTTTGATCACTAGTTGATCAAACTTATTGATTGAAGTCTTTGGGAAGCCTGCAAGCTATAGTGGATGAATTTGGAGGTCCATAGCATACCAAGTTTCTACGCTAGCAACTATTGTATTTGTAATCACTGATAGTCCCTGCTTTTTGATGAGTTAATTCGAAGCAAGAAGAATTTTATTTTCTTTGACATACACATGTTCTGATTCGTGGATAATTGTACTTCTGGAGGAGTATTTAATTTAGTGGTTCAAGTATTTATATTGACAACCCAGCTCGCTTTTGTAATTCCAACCCAAGTAACTTGATTAGTTCATCTGGGAGTCATTACTTGATTAGTATTTCTTAAATTGTCTTCGATGCAATCTAGCTTCATGTAACTTCTTTTGATCACATGTTTGTATCAATGTTATTATGATTTAACACATCAATTTGAGACAGTACGTCATTGTAAGTTGTTAATTTAATTGTCAAAATATTAGTTCGGTTTAAATGAAGAATGCTTTTTTACTCTTTTGGGCCTTGTTTCCTTTTATTGTTTTCGTTAATTTTGGGCCATGGGTTATTAGTTTGAAATGGTTTCCATTTGAATTAATTAGGCCGAAAGAGAAATCTGCGAGGCCCACTTCGTAATAATATGCTATTGGCCCATCTCTTCTCTAATAACAAAGATGATTACCTCCTTACTTCCACAACTAATCTCCATAAACCCTTGGCCTTGCAATAATCTCAAATTAGTTTAGGACCATAACTCATAAACTTACATAGTTTCTTTAGGCACGATTAGTAATAAATCACCGTGGCTATGGGTATGGTTTCCGTAGCATGGTCACGATACGTAAATCCCAATTCGAGTGTGCATTTCATGCAACTCGATCACAACTTCAAATAATAATAAAAATGAACATGTTATAAATTGCGGGTGCATTTCACGTGGTGCGATTCGCATTGTGTACAAAAACAAACGAGTGCGCGATATCGCGATTTGTTCAAACAAATTTCATTAATATTTAAAGCGGTTAAAAAGTTAGAAATGCACAATAGGTTTAAAATATGTATTAAATCAGATAATTAGGCCAATTATTAATAGTTAGCGACCGTGCTAAAACCACAGAACTCGGGAGTGCCTCACACCTTCTCTCGGGTTAATAGAATTCCTTACCCGATCTTCTGTATTTGCAGGCCATAAATAAGAGTCATTTTTCTCGATTTGGGATTTAAAATAAACCGGTGACTTGGGACACCATAAATTATTCCAAATGGCGACTCTGAATTAAATAAATAATTTTATTTCGAATAATGTCACTTAAATTAGAAAAACTCCCCTATCCCTTATTTCTTCGGGGAAAAGGAGGTGTGACAGCTCTGACGACTCTGCTGGGGATAGAACCCAGAATCTGTGGTTCAGGGTTCAGAATTCGAGCTTAGAATAATTGTGATATTTGGCTTTTGTTTATTATCTGATTCTTACGTGTTTGAGCCTAATGTGCTAAATGCCACTTTTTACAGCTTTGATATTGTTTGAACTGTATATAAAACTGTTATGAAACCCTTCTTCTCTCTGAGTCTTCTAATTCTTTAGGGAAGTGTGCGCTTCGCGTAGCTTCTTTTCTGTTAGAGTCATACCCTAATTTTAGAACGAGATTCGAACAAGTTGCAAAGCTGGTGAAGCTTCTGTATTCCCGGTATGCTGCTACCCCTCCCCTCCCGGCTCGAGTTGTCCGCTCGGGTAAGCCAGGTCTAGAACAATACACCCAGGTTTCAAACTTAGAATGACATAACCTCATGCCGGATCCCTAGTAGGTACGTTTGTTTGCATCACGTGCGTTTGACTTTGGGGACTCAACATAGAGGTTGGGTCCGTCTAGGATAGGAATACCCAAAAATTAAAAGACCATCCTGATGCATTTTACGTGCTACTTGTGCATTTATTTGTTTCGGCTTGCATGTTGACCGGCTTCTAGAATAAGGAAAGAAAATTGAAAAAACCAAGAGTGAGGTAGGAGAGAAAATCACCCGGTCCTGAAAACCCCGGTATTCAAAATATCCCGAAACTCTGCCGAAATTTTGAAAAAAAAAGAGAAGAAAAAAAAACGTAGAAAAAGAAAAATTCATTTCAAAAGAAGTCATATTTTCCTGTTACGTCAAAACTTACTGAACTACGCGGGTTTGATTCTTACCGGATATGAGATACGTAGGCAACCTTCATCGAGTTCGAGCTCCGCTTTTGCAAAAATAACCAAAAATATGAAAATGCCGTCATTTTGTCATAAACAAAGTTAGGTGATGCCTTTTTTGTCCAAATAGCCATAAATGTCCCGACGGGACGCCGGAAGGCCATTTTTGTAAGAATAGCCGCCTATAGTCCTTTTCTAATTTTTTTGGTCACTTAGCAAACACAACCCTAAAATCTTTCCATCCGAAGTGCTGAAGGGCCGTATTTACAAAAGTAGCCTTGATTTGTTTTCATTTGGACTTTGAAAAAAAAAAAGTATAATCTTTTTCATGGTCTGCTTTTAAACAAAATTCACATGTTTTAACAACTTACCCTAATTTTAAAATGTGCAGAATGAGCATCGTTGAGAATGTACCTTTTCGAGTCGTAGATGAGATTCCACTAAGACTCCACATGTGGTGGAATAACCCGGGGGAGGTCAGCAAGTGTTCCGTGACTAAAGATTTAGGTGGGCTCACCGGTCTTTTGAAGATTAAGCCCAAGGTCGATATAATTGAAGCTTTGATACCATTTTGGGACTCGACACACAATGTTTTCCACTTCTTTAACTTTGAATTAACCCATACGCTGGAGAAAATGGCAGGTTACGCTGGTTTTGATGGGAATCTCAGGCACCAATATCCAGTAGCACCCAAAACTGTAACCCCCCATAAGCTTTTGGACCTTTTGAGCATTAACCGGCAGGTTAAAGATGAAAATTTGGCCAAAGGATTCTGCAAATTCCACTTCTTATATAACCGGTATGGAGACCCCTACGGATTTGAGGCTCCAGATACTGGTTTAAGTCACCAAGGAAAGAAAGACAAGTGGGAATACAGCAGGGGTTTAGCCTTCGTGGTTGCATTCTTAGGCACACTGATATGCACAAGAAGTGATGGACACATAGAACTGGGACTTGCAGGAATGACTGACTTTATGGTCAAGAAGGCCAACAGTACTCTTATATCGATGATTCTCACGGAAATCTATCGAGCTTTAACCACCTGCCGAGCTAGTGCCAAGTTCTTTGAGGGTTACAGCTTGCTTTTGCAAATGTGGCTGGTAGAACATCTCTGTCGTCGCCCGAGGTACCTGAACTACAGACTGACCGGACTTAATTGCATTGAAGAGTACAAAAATAGGGTAAACGGCTATGAATTGTCGGGAGGTACTGAAGCATGGTTTGCGTATCTGGGTAGTTGACCGCAAAGCAAATTAAGTGAACTTTTAGTTGGCTCCCGGTTAACGAGGTTATCTATATGTCCGCCGAAGTGTGCTTTCTCTTATTGATAGGTCTTTGAAGTATTCAGCCATTTGCTCTACATCGGGTCCTCCGCCAATTGGGAAGATATCAAAAAATCCCTCATGATGAAGATCTGAGTGCACAGGTCATTGAGCTATGCTTAAGGGCTGAATTCCCAGAAGAAAGGGTTCACCAGGTTTGGTACCAATGTAGGTTTTTGGAGCCACATACTAAGGTGCGGGATTTATCCTCTAGTGAAGTCGAGTCTAATTACATGGTATGGTAAGAGAGCCCAGGTCGATTAAGAGCCAGAACAACCCGTCAAAAGGCCCCATGTCCAACAATTCATTGACGGAGCGCAAGAACATTGGGTTTGGTTAGCTAAAGAGAAGGAATATCGGACCACCATAAGCAAACTAGAAGATCAAATCAGAAACATCAAATTTGATAGTAGTTTGCAGGCTACTGAGGATGAAGGAGAAAAGAAGAGGTTGGCTCAGGAAAATGAAGCCCTCCTAGCTTAGATTCAAAAAATAAAAATAGCCGCCGAAACACCGGTAAGAAGTGAGAAAGATGAAAGAATTATAACCAACTTGAGCCGAAAAGTGCATGATTATGGGGCTGATCTGACAAAGGCTGAGGAGGAATTGGCAAAAACTCAAGTATAGTTGGCAAGAGGTGCAGAAGAACGGACAAGGTTTGCTCACCAGTTGAAGCAAAAGTATGATAGAGGAGTCATGATTTTAAAGGAGAAGCTGACTACCCTCGAAAATAAAATGGTTCAGCAAACAAAGGACTTCAAAACAGAAAGAGAACACTGATATGCCTTGATTTACCAATTAGAAGAGAGCGTGCAGAAGTTGCAAGACCAAGACAACACAGCCACACAGGTGCTGGAAACCCGTGCACAACAAATTGGACGCTTGCTTCAAGAAAAGGGTGTCATTAGAATGAGAATCAAAGAAATAGTTGATTATGTTGCAATGAAATGCCATGAATGAGAAGATATGACCAGATCTATGTTTTTTGCTTCCGTGATGACTTTTGTTCGCCAGGTGATGGCTGATCTAGACCACCTTCAGGAAGAGATTGCACGTAGGCCCGCGCTGAGACCGTCTGATGTCCCGCGGGCCCCCGGAATAGCATTGGAGGCTCTTATGTATTCTTGATATTTCGGTTTTTGAGTCTGTCTTTTACCTTTTCTCGAGTCTGTTCGTCTTCGTCAAGTCTGTTTTGTTGTTTTATTTCGAGTCTGTATGTTTTATTTTTGTAGTCATCAGTACTTCCGAGTCTTTCTAATAGAAAAATCCAAAAAGATGTCTTTTATTAATGAAATATTGAAAAACCAAAAAATTTTCTTTTCTTTTATTTTGCATTTATTTTCTGAACTACGTAATGATCTGATTCATGCAGCATCATGATACATAGGCAATCCTCATAGGATTCGATCATAGCCATAATATTAATTGAGTGAAAATAGAAAAAGAGAGGAAAAACACTTTTTGAATGAAAAAGAAAGAAAAGAGTGGCAAAAACAAAAAAGAGAAAAAGAGAGTGCCAAAAATAAAAGAGCGACAGAAACAAAATGAGAAAATCAAGAGTGATTAAAAGGGAGGCAGAAATGAATGAAAAGAGGTACAGAGTGAAAAAAGGGTTAGTTAAGGCCGGGATGAAACATGCAACTATTCAAACACATAATAGAAGCGTTTAACTATTTAGGTGCATTGCATCCCAACGTGCGATTTCCTATCTGTTAAGCGTCTCAAAACTAACAAGGTCGTTGGATGTGTTAGTTAGGTTCTGTTTAGGTGGTTAGTTTATTGGCATTCTGGCGAGTCATCCATACAACACCAGGTCAAAGCACAAGGCAGTCATGACTAGCAAAGAATCAGACACAGTAGTTGTTAACCCATCGAGGGAGATTGTGGAGTTGAAATCTGAACTGTAAGAGGAGGTCCAAAGGTTGAAACAGCAAATGGCGGAAATGTATCAGGCTTCGAACAGAGGACATCCTCCACCTTCATTCCCCACTAACTATACAGAAAACCCTTCCTCCATCCCACCACAGTCACATGCCCAGATTCCCAGTATCGTTGATCTTTCCCCTCAACATGAACCAGGCTTTACCCCTTACCACAACTGCCCTGACACCTCGTCCCAAACTTTCCATGCTCCACCAGCCAAAACAACCTCATACCCTGCTCCGACATCTGCTCCTATTTTTGTAGCCCCTCCACAAGCTACCCTCCACCGATCTTCTAGTGAACCCGCATTCCAAGCTCCAGATGCCCAATACTATGCTTCAGAACCAACCTTCAAGGTCCCGGATCCTTATTCCTACACCTCTCACTTTGAACCTCATGTTGAAACCGAGAAACCATCTAAGAACATGGAACAAGATGAGATATTCAAGAAAGTGAAGAGTTTAGAACAATCTTTGAGGAGCATGCAAGGGATATGAAGCCAAGTAAGTGTGGCCTACAAGGACTTGTGCTTGTTCCCTGACGTCCAACCGCCCGCCGGGTTCAAGATGCCCAAGTTTGACCTGTACGATGGACATGGAGATCCCGTGGCCCATTTGAGAGGCTTTTACAGTAAGATGAGAGGTGTCGGTGGGAAGGACGAATTATTGATGGCGTATTTCAGTCAGAGTCTGAGTAGGGCAGCTCTAGAATGGTACACCCGCCAAGATGCTAGCAGGTGGTATGTTACAACCCAAATTCGCATACCATAGATCACGCCGTAAGTTAGTCGACGTAAATCCAAGAAGAGATTATCTTTGAGATGATAAGAAGTTAATCCTATTGGTCTTAAATGATACAAGGTATGTGAGGCTATCCCCTTCATTCTTTTGCACGACTCCGATTGTACATAATGTAATGAACGAGCTCCCAAAGATACTCTACTCTTAGAAGCTAGCAATACTTACATTGCTGCCCTTCTTATGAAACGATTGATATTGATGTTACTTCTCTTATTCTTATATTATCAATGTTGTTGGTAGTTCCTGATTCTTATAAGATTCTTGATGAAGAGTTAATCCTAATAACGTGTACGAAGGATACCAACCTTATGTCACTCCGAAAGGTTCAAAATGTGATTCCAATGAGTCCAACATGCATCATATATATGTATCTATTTTACTCTACCGAGCCGCGCTATAGTCGGCCGGGTACGGCACCTATTGTGCAACCACTGATCAGTTGGGTTTTACCGAGCTCCACGTGGCCGGGTACGATTCTACCGAGCCCTATGATGGCCGGGTACGTTTTACCGAGCCTATTATGGCCGGGTACGATATGATGATGGTGATGCCCACAAAGGCATATATTTTAAAAGTTTATGTATATATATGTATGTATCATGTATTTCATGTCAGTAGCCCTCAGAGGTACCCAGATGTCACAGGTTGTATATTCTCTATCCCTGTTTACATTACTGTTCTTACTTATGCTTTCTTGCCTCACATACTCAGTACTTTATTCGTACTGACGTCCTTTTTATTTGTGGATGCTGCATGTCGTGCTGCAGGTCCTGATAGATAGGTAGATGTAGCTTCCCCACCACAGTAGGCTGTCCAGTTCAGCGATTATTGGCGAGATCCCTTCTCCGGACTTGCCGTGGTTTTGGTATGCATTTTTGTTATAGATATTATGGGTATGTCGGGGCCCTGTTCCGGCAATGTTGTAGCACTTATGTTCCTTTAGAGGCTCATAGACAGGTGTCGACTTATGTTTGGTTTAGAATGCCTTTTCGGCTGATTTTTGTTGTATAGTCTTTCATGGCAGCATGGTAGCTCGTACCTTATATATAGTTTCTTGACAGTCTCGTCGTCCCATGTTATGTATGTTCATGACATTATCTTTCATTGTTGGATGTTCATGATCCATGTCTACTATTTATATTGATCTTGTCGGCCCTTAAAGATAATAAGGAAGGTTAGATAAAATGTACGTTGGTGCTCGGCAAGTATGTCCCGGGTGCTAGTCATGACCCTCCATTTGGGTCGTGACATGGTACACATGGGACGATTTGGCTCAGGCCTTTGCTCGGCACTTTTAGTACATGTAATGACCCAACCGGTCATTTTTACTTTTAGAACCTCGTTCCCCTAAATAAAACTCCCCGTATGTGCTTTTATAAATGTATTACTTGCGGGGATGGTATGTTCGGGATTTGGAAGTGTTCGGGTTGAAATCAAAATACCTGGTTCCTTAAGTTGACCTTAAAATGCTAAGTTTGACTTCGGTCAACATTTTGATAAAACGACCCCAAAATAGAATTTTAATGATTCCAAAAGCTCTGTATGATGATTTTGGTCTTAGGAGCGTGTTCGAAATTTTATTTGGAAATCCGTAGTTAAATTAAGTTTGAAATGGCTAAAATAGGAATTTAAGTTTGGAAGTTTGACCGGAGAGTTGACTTTTTGATATCGGGGTCGGAATCCAATTTCGATAGTTTTCATAGCTCTGTTATGTCATTTATGACTTGCATGCAAAATTTGAGATCAATCGGACTTGATTTGATATGTTCCGGCGTCGTTTGTAGAAATTAAAAGTTTCAAAGTTTATTACGCTTGAATCTATGTGTGATTCGTGTTTTTATTGTTGTTGGATGTGATTTGAAGACTCGAATAAGTTTGTATGATGTATTAGGACTTGTTGTTATATTTGGTTGAGGTCCCGAGGGGCTCGGGTATGTTCCGGATTGTTAACGGATCTGCTGCTGCAATTTTTCTGGTTTCCTCTTTCGTGTTTGCGAGAGGAGCCTCGCGTTTGCGAAGAGTGTTCTGAGCTGGTGAGATTTTGTTCTACGTGTTCGAGGAGGAGAAGACGCGAACGCAAAGGGTAGGGCAGTGTGTGCATCGCGAACGCGTGAGTGGCGTCGCGTTCGCGTAGGAGAGTGAGGCAGCTCGGAACCCTAGTCTTTTGTTCTACGCGTTCGTGAGGTAAGGGACGCGTTCGCTAAGGTCTTAATTTGTAAACCTTCGCGTTCGCGAAGCGTAGGTCATGTTCGCGAAGAGGAAAGTTGGGCAGTACATTTTTGTGCTTCGCGAACGTGAGGCAAGGGTCGCGTTCGCGAAGAATAAACCATTGGACAGAATGTTTAAGTTCAGAAAATGGGACTTCGTCCCATTTTCTATTTTTAACAATTTGGAGCTCGGATTGAGGCGATTTTTGGGAGGTTTTCAGAGAAAACATCGGGGTAAGTGTTCTTAAATCAATCTTGGTTAGAGTACCCGAATCCATCACTGTTTTTAACATTTAATTGGTGATTTAAGTTGGAAAAATTTGAAAACCCTCTTGGATAGATTTGAGGATTTGAGGGTCGAATTGTTATTGGAATTTAGTCATTTTGGTATGGTTAGACTCATGGTTGAATGTGCGTTCATATTTCGTAACTTTCGCCGGATTCCGAGACGTGGGTCCCACAGGCCATTTTTGAGTTAATTTCGGATTTTTATTGAAAAATATAGTATTTTCTTATAGAATTAATTCTATAATTTTCGTTGACTGTATCAAATTAATTTTGACTTGATACGAGTCGACCGGAATCGAAAAATCAAGAAAAAAGCATACTACTTGGTTAAATTGGAGCAAGTCGAGGTAAGTGACTTGTCTAACCTTGTGTGGGAGAAATTTTTCCTAGGATTGGTATTAATTGTATTGTGATGAAAGTCATGTACACGAGGTGACGAGTGTGTACACGGACTAAATGTGAAGGATTATGTTTTTAAATTGTGAAGATCACTGTTGTACATTAATTAAGTGATTAAATCTTGTTATATTCTCCATCATTGATTTGATTTGTATACTTTAATATTTTTTGACCTTTTCGTGCTAATTGTTTTACATGTTTAGTTGAAACTTGGTTTCTTTTATTCCGTGCATTATTTGAAATTGATTTTATTTAAATTAAAAATTATTAATATGAAGTATTTGACATTTTTAAATATGGTATTGAAGCAACGTATTAAAGATTTTGAAATATTATTTTGCTGAATTATTTATTTTCAAATATTTTTGTAAGATTTTTGTACTCATTGTGATGGAGTCGTGAGCTCTTTATTGTGAAAAAATATTATTGATGATTTATGTTGGCATAAGCCGTGAGCTCTTTATTGTGAAAAAATATTATTGTTGATTTACTTTGGCAAATTAAAATATTTGGGCACCTGAGGTGCAAATTGTGATATGTTGTGATATTGATACGCATGCGGTGGTATAAGGTCTGGGTATTGAAATGCATGCGGTGAGATAAGGGTGGCTTGATATGCGTGGCTAGTAGGGGGAACTACTAGAAGTCATGCGGTGTGATAAAAATGGCTAAAACGCGGGATGATATTTCAGGAATAATGTTTTCTTTAAAATAAATTGTGAAGGCTCCCGCGGTAAGATAAGAAAATGAGATATTGTGAATTTATTTATGATTTGGGACTACGAGGCGGTACCTCGGGAGTGCCCTTGTTGATATTGATTTATGGTCGTAGTTGCCGTTGATTATTTGTTTTTGATTTTCTTAAGTTGAAAGGAAATTTTGGTGGTTTCTACGAGATATTATTTGCCAATATTTTGTATAATTAAATGGTGACCTGCTACTTGATTCATTTACATTATCATTTATTTTATTATATTGTTAAACATTTTTCTATGCTATTATTATTTTCCAGTAGGGCTTGACCTGACCTCGTCACTACTCTACCGAGATTAGGCTTGGCACTTATTGGGTACCGCTGTGGTGTACTCATACTATGCTTCTGCACATCCTTTTGTGCAGATCCAGGTACATCTTATCAGACTAGGCATCGGTAAACTAGCTGTACGAGGAGACTTCCGCAGACTTCGGAGTCCCCTTCTATCTTACTATGTTGCTTCCTTATTTGTTTTAGACTCTGATATATAGAGACATAGAGAATAAATTCTTAGAAGCTTGTGACTTATTTCTACAGGGTTTTGGGAGTTGAAATTATTTGAATTGTAGTTTATTTATTTCAGATATTTATTATTATTCCGCATTGACATGCTTACCTAGTCTTAGAGACAAGGTGCCATCACGACATCCTACGGGGGGAATTTGGGGTCGTGAAAATTTGGTATCAGAGCACTAGATTTATAGGTGTTATGAGTCACAAGCAGGTTTAGTAGAGTCTTGCGTATCGGTACGGAGACGTCTGTACTTATCTTCGAGAGGCTATGGAACTTTTAGGAAATATTCACTTCTTTGATTCCTTATCATGCGTATTTGTTGACTTCAAAATGTTAAACTATTGTTTTTCTATTCTCTCACAGATGATGAGGACACGCACAACTGGATCTGATGATCAGACACCCGCGCCCCCTGTTGGAGCCGCAAGAGGCCGGGGTCGGGGCAGAGGCCGAGGAAGACCACGTGGTGCAGCCAGAGTACCTGTACGAGCTACTGCACCAGAGCCACCAGTAGCTCCAGTTAGAGAGCAGGCACCTGAGACGCCTGTTACTACTCCTGCACTTCAAGAGACGCTTGCCCAGGTGTTTTAGCATGTTTGGCACTCTAGCTCAGGTAGGGTTAATTCCACTTTCTCCTGCCACATCTCAGGCCGGGGGAAGAGCACAGATTCCCGCCGCCCGTACTCCAGAGCCACGGGCCCAAGTTGACCATGCCCCAGAGGTTATACCAGTGCAGCCAGTTGTCCCAGTTCGGCCTGAGATTAGGACAACAATTTCAGAGGGGGAGCAGCTCAAGCTCGAGAGGTATAAGAAGTACCACCCACCCACTTTCAGCGGTTTAGCTTCAGAGGATGCTCAGGGTTTTCTGGAGGAATGTCACCGTATCCTTCGTACTATGGGTATTGTGGATTCCAGTGGGGTTTCTTTCACGACATTCCAATTTAGAGGATCAGCCTACCAGGGGCGGCGGGCATATGAGTTGGATAGTCCCGCTGAGGCATCTTCACTCACTTGGACTCAATTTTCAAATATGTTTTTAAGGGAGTATGTTCCTCAGAGTCATAGAGATGCATGGTGCGCAGAGTTTGAGCGGTTGCGCCAGGGTTCTATGACCGTGTCAGAGTATGCGGTCCGATTCAGTGATTTGGCTAGGCATGCACCAGCCTTAGTTGCTACTGTTCGAGAGAGGGTTCGCAGATTTATTGAGGGTCTCCACCCTGGTATCAGATACAGTATGGCCTGAGAGCTAGAGATGGACATCACATACCAACAGGTGGTGTCAATTGCTAGGAGATTGGAAGGTATGCAAACTCGGGAGAGGGAAGAGAGGGAAGCTAAGAGACCCCGAGATTCTAGCACATAAAATAATTCTCGTGCCCTAGTTGCAGCCCACTATGGTAGAGGCTATGTAAGTCGTCCTATTCATTCAGCACTTCCAGCTTCCAGTGGTATTCTGGCTACTCCCAGACCTTAGGTTCCATATTATGCACCGCCAATGTCTTATGTACCTCTTGTACGGGGTGCTTTCAGTGGGTAGTCTAGTCGATCTAGCTCGAGCTAGTCCTAGCAGCCACGTCCTCCGAGGGCTTGTTTTGAGTGTGGCGACACTCGTCATATTATGAGAGATTGCCCCGGATTTAGGAAGGGTGCACCTCCACAGATTTCTGAGGCCCCACCTATTCCACAGAGTCCTCAGGCTTCTCAGGCCATGATTACTGCACTAGTTGCCACTCTACCTGCATAGCCAACTAGAGGTGGAGGTCGGGTAGGTAGAGGTCCCCCTAGAGAGGGAGGCCAAGCTAGATATTATGCCCTTCCTGCTAAGACAGATGTCATTGCATCCGATTCTGTTATCACAGGTATTATTCCTGTCTGTCATAGAGATGCATCAATATTATTTGATCCAGGCTCCATTTATTCTTATGTGTCATCTTATTTTATCCCGTATTTGAGCGTATCACGTGATTCCTTGAGTTCTTCTATTTATGTATCTACACCCGTGGGTGAATCTATTATTGTGGACTATGTGTATCGGTCATGTTTAATTGTTATCAGCGGTTTTGAGACCAGAGCTAATTTATTATTGCTCAGTATGGTGGATTTCGATATTATTTTGGGCATGGACTGGTTGTCGCCCTATCATGCTATTCTTGATTGTTACTCCAAGACGGTGATGTTGGTTATGCCAGGTCTACCGCAACTAGAGTGGAGAGGTACCTCGGACCATGTTCCTAGCTGGGTTATTTCATTTCTTAAAGCTCAACGAATGGTTGAGAAGGGGTGTGATGCGTATCTGGCCTATGTGAGAGATGTTAGTATTGATAATCCTATAATGGAGTCAGTTTCTATAGTAATGGATTTTCCTGATATATTTCCAGCAGATCTTCCAGGTATGCCACCCGATAGGGATATTGATTTTGGTATTGATTTATTACCGGGTACTCAACCCATTTCTATTCCACCATATCGTATGGCCCCAGCAGAGTTGAAAGAATTAAAAGAACAATTACAGGAGTTGCTTGATAAGGGTTTCATTCGGCCCAGTGTATCACCTTGGGGTGCTCCTATCTTATTTGTAAAGAAAAAGGATGGTTCTATGCGGATGTGTATTGATTACCGCCAGCTGAACAAGTTTACAGTGAAGAACAGGTATCCATTGCCACGTATTGATGACCTATTTGATCAGCTTCAGGGTGCCAGGGTATTCTCTAAAATTGACTTGCATTCAAGCTATCATCAGTTGAATATTCGAGAGCCAGATATCCCGAAGACTGCTTTCAGGACTCGGTACAGTCATTACGAGTTCCTTGTGATGTCTTTTGGGCTGACCAACACCCCAGCAGCATTTATGCACTTAATGAATAGTGTATTTCAACCCTATCTTGATTCTTTCTTCATTGTGTTTATTGACAACATTCTGGTGTACTCCCGGAGTCGGGAAGATCATGAACAACACCTGAGGACTGTGCTTCAGACTTTGAGAGAAAAGAAATTATATGCAAAATTTTCAAAGTGTGAATTCTGGCTTGATTCAGTGGGATTTTTGGATCATATAGTTTCGTGTGAGGGGATCAAGGTAGATCCGAAGAATATTGAAGCAGTGCAGAGTTGGTCCAGACCGTCCTCAGTTACGGAAATCCGGAGTTTCCTTGGTTTGGTTGGGCATTATCGCCGATTTGTAAAGGGTTTCTCTTCTATTGCTGCATCTATGACCAATATGACCCAGAAGGGTGTTCCGTTCAGGTGGACCGAGGAATGTAAGGAGAGCTTCCAAAAGCTCAAGACAGTTTTGAATACAACCCTAGTGTTAGTATTACCTACAAATACAGGGTCTTATACTGTGTATTGTGACGCGTCGCGTATTGGTCTCGGCGCAGTGTTGATGCAAGATGGTAGGGTGATTTCCTACGCATCCAGACAGTTAAAGGTGCATGAGAAGAACTATTATGTATATGACCTTAAGTTAGCAGCTATTATTCATGCCTTGAAGATTTGGAGGCATTACTTATACAGTGTCCATTGTGAGGTCTACACCGATCACTGGAGTCTACAACATCTGTTTAAACAGAAGGATCTTAATTTGCGGCAGCTGAGATGGTTGAAGTTGCTTAAGCATTATGATATCACCATTCTCTATCATCCTGGGAAGGCCAATGTAGTGGCTAATGCCTTGAGTCGTAAGGCGGAGAGTTTGGGCAGCTTAGCATATTTACCGGTAGAAGAGAGGCCTTTAGCCTTAGATGTTCAGGCCTTGGCCAATCAGTTTGTCAGATTGGATGTTTCCGAGCCGAGCTGAGTTTTGGCTTGTGTGGTTTCTTAGTCTTATCTTTATGATCGTATCAGAGAACGTCAGTATGATGACCCCTATCTGCTTGTCCTTAAGGATACAGTTTAGCACGGTGATGCCAAGGAAGTCACTATTGGAGATGACGGTGTATTACGGATGTAGGGTAGGCTATGTGTACCCAATGTAGATGGCTTGCATGAGTTGATTCTCCAGGAGGCTCACAGTTCGCGGTACTCCATTCATCCAGGTGCTGCAAAGATGTATCAGGACTTGAGACATCACTATTGGTGGAGGCGGATGAAGAAAGACATAGTGGAATATGTAGCTTGGTTCCTATATTGTCAGCAAGTGAAGTATGAGCATCAACAACCAGGTGGACTATTTCAGAAGTTAGAAATTCGAGAATGGAAATGGGAGCGGATCACTATGGATTTCATTGTTGGGCTCCCACGGACTCAGAGGAAATTCAATGCAGCTTGGGTGAATATGGATAGATTGACCAAGTCAGCTCATTTCATTCCTGTGATGACTATCTACTCTTCCGAGCAGTTGGCTCGAATATATATTCGCGAGATTGTCAGACTTCATGGCGTACCGGTATCTATCTTCTCTGACCGGGGTACGCATTTTACATCACGGTTCTGGAGGGCAGTGCAGCGTGAGTTGGGTACTCTTGTAGAGTTGAGTACAGCATTTCACCCTCAGATGGACGGGCAGTCCGAACGCACTATTCAGATACTGGAGGATATGCTTCGTACGTGTGTGATAGATTTTGGGGGTACTTGGGATCAGTTCTTACCACTTGCGGAGTTTGCTTACAATAACAGCTACCAGTCAAGCATTCAGATGGCTCCGTATGAGGCTTTGTATGGTAGGCGATGCCGGTCTCCAATGGGTTGGTTCGAACCGGGTGAGGCTAGGCTAGGCTATTGGGTACAGACTTGGTTCAAGATGCCTTGGAAAAGATTAAATTGATTGAGGATCAACTTCGTACAGCCCAATCTAGACAGAAGAGTTATGCGTATCGGAAGGTTTGTGATGTTGCATTCATGGTTGGTGAGCAGGTCTTGCTCCGTGTTTCGCCTATGAAGGGTGTGATGAGGTTCGGGAAGAAGGGCAAGTTGAGACCTAGGTATATTGGGCCTTTTGAGATTCTTTAGAGAGTTGGAGAGGTGGCTTACAAACTTGCACTACCACCTAGTCTCTCTGCAGTTCATCCGGTATTCCATGTTTCTATGCTTCAGAAATATCACGGTGATCTATCTCATGTGTTAGACTTCAGTTCAATTCCGTTGGACAAGGATCTGTCTTATGTTGAGGAACTAGTGGCTATTTTAGATAGGCAGGTTCGAAAGCTGAGGTCAAAGAACATTGCTTCCGTGAAGGTTCAGTGGAGGGGTCATCCGGTCGAGGAGGCGACTTGGGAGACCGAGTATGATATGCGCAACTGTTATCCTTATCTTTTCACCACTCCAGGTATAATTCTAAACTCGTTCGAGGACGAACGTTTGTTTAAGAGGTGGAGAATGTAATGACCCAACCGGTCATTTTTACTTTTAGAACCTCGTTCCCCTAAATAAAACTCCACGTATGTGCTTTTATAAATTTATGACTTACGGGGATGGTTGGTTCGAGATTTGGAAGTGTTCGGGTTGAAATCGGAACACTTGGTTCTTTAAGTTGGCCTTAAAATGTTAAGTTTGACTTCGGTCAATATTTTGAGAAAATGACCCCAGAATAGAAATTTGATGATTCCAACAGCTCTGTATGGTGATTTTGGACTTACGAGCGTGTTCGAAATTTTATTTGGAAGTCCGTAGTTAAATTAGGCTTGAAATGACTAAAATAGGAATTTAAGTTTAGAAGTTTGACCGGGGAGTTAACTTTTTGATATCGGGGTTGGAATCTAATTTCAAAAGTTTTCATAGCTCTGTTATATCATTTATGACTTGCATGAAAAATTTGAGATCAATCGGACATGATTTGATATGTTCCGACGTCGTTTGTAGAAATTGAAAGTTTCAAAGTTTATTAGGCTTGAATCTATGTGTGATTCGTGTTTTTAGTGTTGTTGGATGTGATTTGAAGACTCAACCAAGTTCGTATGATGTATTAGGACTTGTTGGTATATTTGGTTGAGTTCTGAAGGGCTCGGGTATGTTCCGGATGATTAACGGATCATTTTGGGCCTTGGTGAGATAGCTGATATTTGCTGCTGCAATTTATCTGGTTTCCTCTTTCGTGTTCGCGAAAGAAGCCTCACGTTTGCGAAGAGTGTTCTGAGCTGGTAAGATTTTTGTTCTACGCGTTCGCGGAGGAGAGTACGCGAACGCGAACGCGAAGGGTAGGGCAGTGTGTGCATTGCAAACCCGTGAGTGGCGTCGCGTTCGCTAAGGAGAGTGAGGCAGCTAGGAACCCTAGTCTTTTGTTCTACGCGTTCACGAGGTAAGGGACACGTTCGCGAAGGTCTGAGTTTGTAAAGCTTCGCGTTCGCGAAGCGTAGGTCACGTTCACGAAGAGGAAAGTTAGGCAGCACATTGTTGTGCTTCGCGAACGCGAGACAAGGGTCGCGTTCGTGAAGAAGAAACCACTGGACATAATGGTTAAGTTCAGAAAATGGGACTTCGTCCCATATTCCATTTTTAACGATTTGGAGCTCGGATTGAGGCGATTTTTGGGAGATTTTAAGAGAAAACATCGGGGTAAGTGTTCTTAACTCAATCTTGGTTAGATTACCCGAATCCATCACTGTTTTTAACATTTAATTGGTGATTTAAGTTGGAAAATTTTGAAAACCCTCTTGGATGGTTTTGAGGATTTGAGGGTCGAATTGTAATTGGAATTTAGTCATTTTGGTATGGTTAGACTCGTGGTTGAATGGGCGTTCCTATTTCGTAACTTTCGCCGGATTCCGAGACGTGGGCCCCACGAGCCATTTTTGAGTTAATTTCGGATATTTATTGAAAAATGTAGTATTTTCTTATAGAATTAATTTTATAATTTTTGTTAACTGTATCAAATTAATTATGACTAGATACGAGTCGACCGGAATCGGAAAATTGAGAAAAAAGTATACTACTTGGTTAAATTGGAGCAAGTCGAGGTAAGTGACTTGTCTAACCTTATGTGGGGGAAATTTTCTCTAGGATTGGTATTAATTGTAATGTGATGAAAGTCGTGTACACGAGGTGACGAGTGTGTACACGGACTAAATGTGAAGGATTTTATTTTTAAATTGTGAAGATCACTATTGCACGTTAATTAAATTATTAAATCTTGTTATATTCTCCATCATTGATTTAATTTGTATACTTTAAATTTACTTGACCTTTTTTTGCTAATTGTTTTACCTGTTTAGTTGAAACTTTATTTTTTTATTGTGTGCATTATTTGAAATTGATTTTCTTTAAATTAAATATTATTAATATGAAGTATTTCACATTTTTAAATTTGGTATTGAAGCAACGTATTAAAGATTTTAAAATATTATTTTGCTAAATTATTTATTTTCGAATATTTTTGTAAGATTTTTGTACTCATTGTGATGGAGCCGTGAGCTCTTTATTGTGAAAAAATATTATTGATGATTTATGTTGGCATGAGCCGTGAGCTCTTTATTGTAGAAAAATATTGTTGTTGATTTACTTTGGCAAATTGAAATATTTGGGCACTTGAGGTGCAAATTATGATATGTTGTGATATTGATATGCATGCGATGGTATAAGGTCTGGGTATTGAAATATATACAGTGAGATAAGGGTGGCTTGATACGCGTGGATAGTAGGGGGAACTACTAGAAGACATGCGGTGTGATAAGGATGTCTAAAACGCGGGATGCTATTTCGGGAATAATGTTTTTTTAAAAAATAAATTATGAAGGCTCCCGCGGTGAGATAAGGAAATGAGATATTATGAATTTATTTATGATTTGGGACTACGAGGCGGTACCTCGGGAGTGCCCTTGTTTATATTGATTTATGGCCGTAGTTGTTGTTGATTATTTGTTGTGATTTTCTTAAGTTGAAAGGAAATTTTGGTAGTTTCTACGAGATATTATTTGCCATTATTTTGTATAATTAAATGGTGACGTGCTACTTGATTCATTTCCATTATCATTTATTTTATTATATTGTTAAACATTTTTCTATGCTATTATTATTTTCTAGTAGGGCTTGACCTGACCTCGTCACTACTCTACCGAGGTTAGGCTTGGCACTTATTGGGTACTGGTGAATAACATAACACTCATTTCTAACATAAGCAAAAGAACCCCCTCCTCTCCTCCCTATCCCGGACCGTGGTTCCCTTACTTCGTGATCAAAATATAAAAATAAATGAAATAGAATAGACAAAATTGTTCTTCAGAATTAACAAACTCATAGGCGAGTCGATGCTTTTGAGGTGCGTTTGTTCATTCCAAGAATTATCACAATTACTGTCACATCGTCGTGATATTTCCTCCTCCTCCCAGCTGGTATGCTCATCAACTCTTCCTTACTAAAGCCTGCAAATTCATATAATTAACTCAAACTTTTGGCGGGTATATCGACAATGCAGTTGATAGCCGATACAACCTTCTATTCTTTTGCTGATTTCACTGTGTTAGCTACTTAAACTAAAAAATGCTTTTCAGTATGTGATAGGTTGTGGTCTCGTCTTCTCTGCATCAAATGATAAAGTTCGAATGGGACAGGCAGGAAATAGTTATGCACGGTGATGAGTACCTATCTGCTTACAATGACACAACTGTTCCATTTATTGAAGCTGAAGATGATAAAGGGCCTTGGGTCTACCAAACTTTCGAAACAATGTCTGTTGAAAAGATTCCTGAGGGAGAATGCACTCCAAGTTCGAAGCTACCCTCCACGTCCGTCATGGTAGCAAATGAAATGTTGAAGAATGGTTTTGTGCCGGGCAAAGGTCTGGGTTCATCTCTGCAGGGTATTGTGCATCTAGTGTGTCCACGTGAAAGTTTTGATGCATTTGGTTTGGGATTCACGCCCACAGAGAAGGGCGTGAAAAGGGCTAAAATTTGAAACAGAAAGTATGGTCACTCCCTAAGCCTGTTCCATACATCTCCAAGTCTTTTGTCAAGCCAGGGGCCACAAAACATCCAATATCATCTGTCCAGAAGCCTGTGGTCGACTTTGATGAAGAGCTGATCAAGAGGTTCCAAAGTCTGTTTGATAAGGTTAATATGGTAGAAATTGGGGAAGGTTCCAGTAACGCAGATGCGCAGCTCGTTGGGCCAAATGTGAAGCTTAGTAATTGGAAAGCTACTCCTCTCCCCACCCGTAAGGAGTTTTGGTAGTTTTCTTTGTTTTTCTTTCTGTCATCTGGGTTATTCCAGGGTTGTAATCCAGATATTTTTTTATTTTTCATTTATTATGATGTTCAAACCCTTCTATCCTTTTATTTTCAATGAAATACAAGTTCCCATTTTCCATTATTCCTGATAGCATTTCATTTTTGTTTTTCTTTTGTACAGTTCTTTTTATGATGGTATCAATGACATGGCATGCATGAGGAATCTTCAGCCAAGTCTTAAAAGTCAATCTAATTCTGAAATAATAATCCAAGAAGTAGAGTATGATGATGAAACAGAATATGATGAAGAAGCAGCATTTGAGGAAATCAGTAAAGAACTAAGACATTTTGAAGAAAAACCAAAGCCTAATTTGAATGAAATTGAAGCAATCAATTTAGGAGATCAGGATAATGTCAAGGAAACCAAGAAAAGTGTGCATCTGGAACCGCAAGTCAAGGAAGAAATAATCAATGCATTGTTTGAGTACAAAGATATCTTTGCATGGTCGTATAATGATATGCCGGGCTTGAGCACTGATTTGGTAGTTCATAAATTGCCAATTGATCCTGCATTTCCTCCTGTCAAGCAAAGGTTAAGAAAGTTCAAGACCGACATGAGTGTGAAGATTAAAGAAAATATCACAAAGCAACTTGGGGCAAGAGTTATTCAGGTTACTCAATATCCCACTTGGTTAGCTAATGTTGTGTCAATATCAAAAAAAGATGGTAAGACCAGGGTATGTGTTGATTATCGCGATCTCAACAAGGCCAGCCCAAAGGATAACTTTCCATTGCCAAACATCCACATTCTGATTGATAATTGTGCCAAGCATGAGATCGGGTCTTTCGTGAATTGCTACGCAGGATATCATCAGATCCTGATGGACGAGGAGGATGCAGAAAAGACAGCATTCATCACGCCATGGGGAACGTATTGCTACCGGATAATTCCATTTGGTTTGAAGAATGCTGGGGCAACTTACATGATGGCGATGACTACCATATTTCATGACATGATACACAAGGAGATTGAGGTTTATGTAGATGATGTGATCATAAAGTCAAAGAAGCAGTCTGACCATGTAAAGGACTTGAGAATGTTTTTCCAAAGGCTCCGCAGGTACAACCTCAAGCTCAATCTGGCAAAATGTGCATTTGTTGTCCCATCCAGGAAACTGTTGGGAATCATAGTCAATCGATGTGGTATTGAGTTGGATCTGTCAAAAATCAAAGCCATCCAAGAACTACCCCCGCCAAAGAATAAAACTGAGGTGATGAGTTTGCTCGAAAGGTTAAATTAAATCAGCAGGTTTATTGCCCAACTCATGATGACCTGTGAGCCCATCTTTAAGTTGTTGAAGAAGAATGTTGCAGTTAAGTGGACTGACGAGTGTCAAGAAACATTTGATAGGATTAAGAGGTACCTGTTAAACCCACCCGTGCTGGTCCCGCCGGAGCCTATGAGACCTTTAATTCTCTATTTGACGGTCCTGGATAATTCTTTTGATTATGTGTTGGGTCAACACAACATCACGGGCAAGAAAGAGCAAGTCATTTATTATCTTAGCAAGAATTTCACTCCTTATGAGGTTAAGTATACTCTTCTTGAGAGGACATGTTGCGCCCTGATTTGGGTGGCACAGCAGTTGAAGCATTATTTGTCGTCCTACACTACTTACCTCATTTCTTGCATGGATCCTCTAAAGTATATCTTTCAAAAGCCTATGCCCATATGAAGACTTGCAAAGTGGCAAACCGCGAAGAAAGCCCAAGCCTTAGCCGATCACTTGGCTGGGAATCTGGTGGTTTAAGAATATGAGCCACTGAAGACTTATTTTCTTGATGAAGAAGTGATATATGTTGACGAGGTTGATCATAATGAAAATCCAGGTTGGAAACTCTTCTTAGGTGGAGCTGCTAACATGAAAGGTGTCGGAATAGGAATTGTACTCATTTCTGAAACAGGGCGTCACTACCTTGTGACGGCCCTACTTCGATTTTATTGCACCAAAAACATGGCCGAGTATGAATCATGCATCTGGGTTTGAGGTTAGCCGTAGATATGGGAGTCCAGGAGATACTGGTTCTGGGAGATTCGGATTTGCTGGATCACCAGATTCAGGGGGAATGGAAGACTCGGGATTTGAAGCTCATACTATATCGACAATGTCTGCATGATCTTTATCAACGATTCAGGTCAATAGAATTCATGCATATTCCGAGGATTCATAATGAGATTTTCGATGCCTTAGCTACTCTAGCGTCAATGTTACACTATCCAGATAAGACTTACGTCGACCCTCTGCATATTGTCCGTGATCAGCATGCCTATTGCAACATGGTTGAAGAGGAACTTGATGGTGAACCTTGGTTCCATGATATCAAGGAGTACATCAAGTCGGGGGTATATCTGATACATGCCACAAGTGATCAAACGAGAACCATTTGACATCTGGCTAGTGGATTTTTCTTAAGTGGGGGAATCTTGTACAAGAAGACTCCAGATCTAGGATTACTAAGGTGCATAGATGCTAAACAAGCTTCGACTATCATGGCCGAAGTGCATTCCGAAGTTTGCGGGCCGCATATGAGTAGGTATGTCTTGGCAAAGTAGATACTTCGAGCAGGTTATTATTGGCTCACCATGGAACGAGATTGCATCAGCTTTGTTCGCAAATGTCATCAATGCCAGGTGCACAGTGATTTGATCCATTCCCCGTCATCTGAGTTGCACACAATGTCTGCACCTTGGCCCTTTGTTGCTTGGGGCATGGATATCATTGGACCAACTGAGCCGACAGCGTCAAATGGGCATAGGTTTATTCTGGTGGCCATTGATTACTTTACCAAGTGGGTAGAAGCTATAACTTTCAAGTCCGTGACCAAGAAGGCGGTGGTAGATTTTGTTCATTCAAATATCATTTGCCGGTTCAGAATTCCCAAGGTAATCATCACAGAAAATGTTGCTAACCACAACAGTCATTTGATGAAAGAGGTATGCCAACAGTTCAAGATTATGCATTGAAACTCCACTCCGTATCGTCCTAAGGAAAACAGAGTTGTTGAGGCTGCTAACAAGAACGTAAAGAAGATACTTCGTAAGATGGTTCAAGGTTCCAGGCAATGGAATGAAAAGTTGCCTTTTGCTTTACTGGGTTATCGCACTACTGTTCGCACTTTAGTAGGTGCAACTCCTTATATGATGGTATATGGAACTGAGGCAGTTATACCTGCGAAAGTTGAGATTCCATCCATTCGGATCGTTGCTGAAGTTGAAATTGATGATGATGAGTGGGTCAAAACCCGGCTAGAGCAGTTGAGTTTGATTGATGAGAAAAAATTGGCAGCAGTATGTCATGGTCAATTATATCAGAAAAGAATGGCAAGAGCATACAACAAGAAGCTGCGTCCCCAAAAATTTGAAGTAGGCTAGCTGGTATTGAAACGAATCCTTCCACATCACGCTGAAGCTAAAGGCAAGTTCTCCCCAAACTGGCAGGGGCCGTTCATTGTGAAAAAGGTGTTGCCCAATGGTGCTTTGTATTTAACAGACATAGAAGGCAAATGTGCGGATATGGCTATCAATTCTGATGCAGTCAAGAGATATTATGTATGATTTCTTTGCTTATCTTCAATTGTATTTTGTACTTGGCATGCTCAAAGTTGGAATGACGAAGGCTTTTTATTCTGCTACCCCAAACACTTTTATCATTTGTTACCCCTTTTAAGCCTTATTTATTTTCTTTCATACCCCTCTTTTGGAATCAGTAGTAGAGTTAAAAAATAAAAAAAGAGAAGAAAAGAAAAGAAAAAAATAGAAAAATAAAAGAGAAAAGTAGAAAAAAAAAGAAAAAAAGAAGAATTGAAAAGAAAAGAAAAAAAAGAAAAGCAAAATAAGAAAAGAAAAGGAAAAGAAAAAAGGAAGCAACAAAAACAAAAAAACTCTTAGTTTGAACTACGTTCGACCTGATTCCTTTTAAGGATACGTAGGCAGCCTTACTCTAAGGTTCGGTCCCATCAAAATAAAAATCCAAAATTTTCCAGATTCAAAGAAACTGGGGTAGAAGTTTTAATTTTGCAAAATATCTGATTCGAAAAGTTTTAATTTTGAAACCTTTCATCTTAAATTATTTTGAGCCTTCATGCCACCCTTTCTTTCTCACCTTATCCAAAAGCCTACACTATGGTCCAAAGAAAGATCTTCCGATCAATCTTTGAGGATGCCAAGTCAAGCAAGATTAAGGTATGATTTACATCATGGGTAACACTTTGATCATGGGCACAAGGAAAAATGAATAAAATGAGAGAGTCTTATTGGTAAAAACTCTCACGGGCACCGTAAGGCGATGGTGAGCTGAGAGAAAATTTAAAATAAGAGAGTCTTATTGGTAAAAACCCTCGCGGGCACTGTAAGGCGACGGTGAGTTGAGAGATGAACAAATGAGAGAGGCTTGTTGGTGAAAACCCTTCGGGACACTACAAGTCGAATGAGGTTCGTGACTTTACAGAGAAATTGGATCATTGAAAGCCCGGTTTTTTGATGTATGAAGACATGACATGAACTGAAAGTGTGATTGGTTGGACGGATTTAGGCTGATCAATCCGAAATGCATGTCATGATCATTGGAGCCAGTTGCTTCATTCAGATAAGTCTCTTTTCCTCTCTCATCAGAATAGACATCTTCATTCAGACCTTTCTTTTGTTCCTTTTGCCAAAAATCACTTCACTTTGTTCTTTTGGTTATATTTCTTTGTGTTCTTCCAAGTTAGTTTTGTTAAAGCAAGCAAGAAAGTACTTTAAAGCCTACTACTGGCTTCTTGATTGCACGAGGAAAAGTTTGGCCGAGCATATCATAAATAAGATGATTCAGAAGGAGCAATATGGTGATAACTAAAGTTCAGGTGATCAAGTGAATCTTGAATTTTGAGAAAATACAAAGGCTTAACAATTGTCATCATAAAAACGCATGCAACAAGTGAGTGTAAGGGATTCGGGTCATCCAAAGGTTTTTGTGGTCAAGGTTCAATCAGAAGGCCAAACAGTTCCTTGTTAGCCCGAAGCAGCTAATCAGAATTAAGCATGGTAGCAGCAGAAGCGGACACCTTCAGTAATGATGCCACAAACTAAACACCATATTTTCAAACTCACAAAATTTCCTTTGATTGAAACATGGGCATGAAATTTGGTCGTTCGCGAGGATCATCCATGAGGAAAGCATAGTTCAGAAAATTTCTTTTGTTTTGTTGTGACTGCAGGCACCCACCTGGAGAACGAGGGAATTCATTTTAGAGTTATTTCAATTTTCAAGTCAGTAGCAGGCACCCACCTGGAAAACGAGAGAATTCATTTCAGAGTTATTTCAAGTTTCAAGTCAGTAGCAGGCGCCCACCTGGAGAACGGGGAAATTCATTTCAGATTTATTTCAATTTTCAAGTCAGTAGCAGGTGCCCACCTGGAGAACGAGGGAATTCTTTTCAAAGTTATTTCAAGTTTCAAGTCCGTAGCAGGTGCCTACCTCGAGAACGAGGGAATTTGTTTTAGAGTTATTTCAATTTTCAAATCAGTAGCAGGCGCCCACCTGGAGAACGAGGGAATTCATTTCAGTTGCAGGCGCCCACGTAATTTTTGCCTCACCAAAAAACACTCCTATAAAATCCACAAAAATAGATTTTTTTCTAATTGTTTTTAATTTTTCATAGAATTTCTAGAAATTTTTTGTTAATTATTGTTTGCATTTAGTTACATACTTAATATCTTAAAATCATAATAAAACACCAAAAAATATCCAAAATCTTCATTGCATAGCATTTTAGGTTTTATTTACATTTTTAGTTGCATTAATGAATGAAAATCACAAAAATACCCTTGTCATGTTTGCATTTTAGCTTTTAGTTTTTAATTAATTAGTGTTAAGTTAATGGAAAATAAGTAAGGTTAATTTACAAAAAATAGATTAAGTTAGAATCTAATTTAGGATTTTATTTAGTTTGTTTAGGATTTAATTAATTTGTTTAGAATTTGAAAAATCAAGGAAAAAGAAAGAAAGAAAGAAAGAAAGAAAAGCTTTTGTTTGAGTTTATTCGAAATTGGGCCAGGCATCAATGGCCCAGTCTTCCTCAACCTTTTGCCCCAACCCAATTTCCCCTAACCGGCCCAGTTTTTTCAGACGCCCCAAAACGACCCCGTTTTACCTTTGTTTGATCTCAGCCGTTTGTTAGAATTGATCAAATGGTTTGCAACTCCCCTACACCATACCATATAACTTTCCTAATTAACCCCCCAAACCCTAAGCAAGACCCCATTCTCTCATATTCCTCCCTCTCATCTCTCTTCTCCAAAACCCTAGCCGCCGAAAGATCCACTTCCGGCGACGCCACCCTAAACACTTCCAAATGACCCCAAAATCAACACCAGACGACTTCCGTTTTCTCCTCTTTCCAAATATTCTAATCTCACTCTTTGAAACTCATTAGAACTTGCCCAATAATAGATCTAAAAATGGGCCGCACCCTAATCCTTTCCTCTTGTTGATTTCTACCGATTTTGGAATCGTATAAGGATAAAATACAGACCAATTGACTGGCCTTGTGTCGAACTACTGGTTGGTGTTGGCTTCGAGTTGTTTTATGGCCATCAGAATCCGGTTATATTTTCAGTTGCCCCTCCGAATTTCTCCCTCTCTCTAACCTTAGTAGTTATCAGGGTATGTACCACTGGTCGAGTTTTAAAACACAAAGCCAGTGGTCATTCATTGATGACCACTGTTGGTCAGAAAATCCTTTGCCGGGCAGTCATTTGCATTCTTAGGTAACCTCTTTTCTCATTTTTCTTGTTTGAAATGGTTCAGTGATTCATTTAGTTTAATTAATTGCTAGTTTTGCATTTAGTTAGTAATCATTTGTTTGAATGTCAGCATGCTTAGGTTAGTCTTTGATCAGTAGTAAAATTGTTTGAAATTAGTTGTTGGTTGAATTTGAAGTTAGATAGTTTGTTGGTGTTTTAAATTGCATATTTTTCTAATTGACGGGTGTTAATTAGTTGTTGCTTCACAATTAATTTGTGCCCGATAGCTTAGTTGTTAATTTAGCTTAATTATCTATTGTTTGAAGCTATTAAGAAAGAAGGCAGTAATTTTGGGTAAAAGAAAAGGTTAAAGAATGGTATTGATTAGGACTTGAGGAGGGTAAAGTGCAATAACATAAATGAATTAAGTCAGATTTTGGGGTAAAAAGTGCGAATTTTCAGAAGTTAAAAGAGTGGAAAATGAGGGAAACTTCTAGAAAAGGACAGTTGTCTAATTTGGTTAGAAAAGATGCTGAAAATTAGGAAAATATCTGAGAATAAAAGGACAGCTGTCCATTTATTGTTAGAGAATATGCCATTTTCTTAAATTTTAGGAAAGTTTGGCAGATTTTCTTAGACTCTCTCTCTCTCTCTCTCTCATTCTCTCTTATAGCACACACATAGTTTATATAAAGGGGATTCATTCTGCATTCTGGGGGACAAACGGGGATACACACAAAAAGAAAACTCTCTGAATTTAGAATTCTCTGCTGGCTAATTTTTTTATTATAGCCATTAGCTGAATCTCACTTCTAGGAGGTCTGAGTCCTTAGTTGATCACTATTTTGATGTGTTGCTGCTGTTCCTTCCTACTATGAGCTGAACTCCATCTCTATTTGCTTGACAATTGATTGCCAGATTCTATCCCTTTACCTTCCTACTTTAGTGTAACGAACCGGCCGATCGTTTTGAGCATTACAACCCTGTTTCCTCATTTACTGCTCAAATTGTACTTTACAATTGTTGTGTGAATTTCCGGGGTAATTGGTTCGTGTCCGGTAAGGTTTTGGAATGAATTGGAACACTTGGTTCCAAGGTTTAAAGCTTAAGTTAAAATAGTGACCGGATGTCGACTTATGTATAAACGACCTCGGAATGGAGTTTTGATAATTCCAATAGCTCTGTATGGTGATTTTGGACTTAGGAGCATGTCCGAAAACTTATTTGGAGGTACGTAGTGGAATTTGGCTTGAAATGCCGAAAGTTGAATTTTTGGGAAGTTTAACCGGGGGGTTGACTTTTTGATATCGGATTCAAAATTCATTTTTGGAAATTGGAATAGCTTCATTATGTCATTTATGACTTGTGTGCAAAATTTGAGGTCAATCGGACTTGATTCGATAGGTTTCGGCATCGAATGTAGAAGTTGGAAATTTCATAAGACTAAAGTTTCAAGTGAGTTCGCACAAGACCTAATTTCAAATGAGTATAACTCTCATGATACGAAGTGTTATATGGTGTATTACCTATCAAATGAAAGATCGTTGAGTCTAGTTTCTAACGCTTCAACCGTTCGTTATTTGGACATTCCTACAAGAAGTTATGACCAAATTACCAAAGGCTGGAAAAATGTGATTCTGCGGTCAGATGTGCGACCGCAGAATCATTATGCGATCGCATAATGTCACATTGTGAGACCACAAAAATGGTCGCCAATATACCCAGCGCAACCCAGTTTTCGGCAGCGATTTTGTGGTCCATTGTGCGACCCGCATACCCATTGTGCAGTCCATTGTGCGACCGCATACCAGTTTTCGGAGGGGTAATTTTTCTATTTTCATAATCCGACCCCATTTTGATAAATAGGTTTTGGGGCATATTTTGGGGCAATTATCTGATGATTTTAGAGAGAAGTGAGAGTGTTCTAGAGAGGAAGTAGATAAAGTATCTTGTTCATCAAATTCTTGTTCAAGCCTTGAAATCCAACAAGAAATCTCTCAAGTTCTTCATCAAAGAGGTAAGGTTCTAACCCATAATCTTCAATTTCGAATTTGGGTAACGATGGGTGATTAAGAGTATGATTCATGGGTATAAGAGTATTATTTATACATATCAATAAGGTTTATGGAAAGTGTGTTGAGTTCAAATGGGTAAAGATTGGGTTGAAAATGGTAAAAATCTTAAATGACTTTAATTGAAGATTTGAGGGTCGAGTTGATATCGGAATTTGGTGAAATTTGTATGGTTGGACTCGTGGTTGGATGGACGTTCATATTTTGTAACTTTTGTCGGGTTCCGAGACGGGAGGTCCCACGGGCGATGTTTGAGTTAATTTCGGATTTTATTGGGAAATAATAGTATTTCCTTATGGAATTAATTATGATAATTGGTATTGACTGAATCGAAATAATTATGGTTAGATACGAGGCTTTCGGAGACAATTCTCGTGGCAAGGGCATAGTGGAATAAATAATTACATGGGTTGAGGTAAGTAACACTTCTAAACTTGATTCTGAGGGTATGAATCCCCGAATTTGGTATGATATAAATTGTTGAAGGTGACTCACACAATAGGTGACGAACATGTAGGCATGCACCACAGAAATTGTGTCTTGAATAAATCCTATGAAGTTGTAAAATTAAGGAATCATGTTATTATCTGAACATGTGGCACGTGTTAGAGGAATTAAGCTGAGGCTAGTAATAAAGATCATGTTTAGGCTATGTGCCGCTATTTTAGGACCCATGGGGTAGTGATGTTGTTGAATTAATTATTCTAAAATATACATTTCATACTCAGTAATAATTGTCCATTGTGAGGATATTTATAGGATTGAACTGCACAACGCAGCAGGCCATTTGGCTTTATATATTTTATTATTAAATGGATCGGGGTTGTCCGCCTACAGCAGGCTAGAATGGCTTTATATATTATTATTGTTCTGGATCGGGGCTGCCCGCCTGCAGCAGGCCTTATTGGATTTACTATTTTATGGTTGGGGCTGCCCGTCTGCAGCAGGCCTTATAGGCTTTGTTACTATACGGATCGGGACTGCCCGCCTGCAGTAGGCCATATTGGCTTTGTATTACGCTTGGGCTGAAGGAGCCCCTCCGGAGTCTGTATACACCCCCAGTGAGCGTAGATGATCATTGATATTCGGGATGGATACTCGGGATGGACTTCCCAGGGCATGGACTTGCCTTACTTACTAGTTTTATATATAAATGGGATAGATTTTCCCAAGGCATGGACTTGCCTTACTTATTTGTATTGTAATGAGTTATCTGGACATGGATCTTGTTAGTATCATTTATATATAGGGATAAATTATCCCAGGGATGGATTAGCCTTATACGGTACTGAGTGACTGACTGTCAGTCGATGTGTATTTATATACGGGTTGGAACACCCTGGGCTGGATTGGCCATAAATGGTACCGAGTGACCGGATAATTTGTGACCAGTATTTACATGAAGTCTTTCTACTGAGATGTCATATTCCTCATATCATGCAGTATTGATCTATTTCACTTGTACTGAGTTTAACTGTTGAACTTGAAAGCATGCCTAAATTTTTGTACCATTACTTTTACTGGAGTGTACCTGCGGAGCTCATCATTTCTTTCATCCCAGAGGTTAGTCTTGTTACTTATTGAGTTAGTTGTACTCATACTACACTCTGCACCTCGTGTGCAGATCCAAGTGCTTTCGGACACGGAGATAATTAGATTTCAGAGTACTATCAGTTGGAGACTATCAAGGTAGCTGTTTGGCGTCTGCTGACCTTGTCTCTCTTTCCTTCAGTTATTGTATTGTTCTATATTTTCAGGCAGTGATTTTTATCAGTCAATCATTGTACTCATATTAGATGCTCATATACTCAGTGACACAGGATTTTGGGAGTGTTATATTTGAAATTGTGAGATTTCTTCCGCTGAATTTAATTATTTATTTTTCAAATTTAAAAGATATGATGGATTATTGAGATTTTCGGCTTGCCTAGTATTGAGATAGGCGCCATCACGATATGTGAGATTTTGAGTCGTGACATTTAGGTATGTAATATTTTTCCTTTGACAGTATCTTGTTGAGCATATAAATGAAAGTTTGTTTCTGTTTGGTTAACTCATGTTTAAGTTTGTGTATTTGGCTGTGCTTGACTCCCAGATTTGCCTATGCTTGTTTTCTTTTGGATTGCTTGTTTTACCTTGAAAGCTTAAGTTAAAGTTGCATGTTTATCTTGATGATAGCTTTTGTTAATTCACGGCCTAGTCAATGAAATAATTAGTTGCTCAAATTGTTAAAAATCAGTTGTTATTTAATCTGAGACTGTTCGGTTGTTATCTATCTAACTAGTCATGGCCTAAAAGGTCTGACCAAGTCGAAAGATATGTAGTCTTTGAGTTTGATCTCCACTTGATCAAACTTATTGATTGAAGTCTCTGGCAAGCCTGCAAGCTATAGTGGATGGATTTGGAGGTCCATAGCATACCAAGTTTCTACACTAGCAACTATTGTATTTGTAATCACTGATAGTCCCTACTTTTTGATGAGTTAATTCGAAGCAAGAAGAATTTTATTTTCTTCAACATACACATGTTCTGATTCGTATTTTATTGTAGTTCTGGAGGAGTATTTAATTTAATGGTTCAAGTATTTATATTGACAACCCAGCTCGCTTTTGTAATTCCAACCCAAAAAACTTGATTAGTTCATCTGGGAGTCATTACTTGGTTAGTATTTCTTAAATTGTTTTCAATGAAATCTAGCTTCATGTAACTTCTTTTGATCACATGTTTGTATCAATGCCATCATGATTTAACAAATCAATTTGAGACAGTACGTCATTGTAAGTTGCCAATTTAATTGTCAAAATATTAGTTCGTTTTAAATGAAGAATGCATTTTTACTCTTTTGGGCCTTGTTTCCTTTTATTTTTTTCGTGAATTTTGGGCCATGGGTTATTGGTTTGAAATGGTTTTCATTTGAATTAATTGGGCCGAAAGAGAAATCTGACAGGCCCACTTCATGATAATATGCTATTGGCCCATCTCTTCTCTAATAACAAAGCTAATTACCTCCTTACGTCCACAACTAATCTCCATAAACCCTTAGCCTTATAATAATCTCAAATTAGTTTAGGACCATAACTCATAAACTTACGTAGTTACTTTAGGCACGATTAGTAATAAATTATTATGACTATGGGTACGGTTCTCGTATCATAGTCATGATACGTAAATCCCAATTCGAGTGTGCATTTCATGCAACTCGATCACAACTTCAAATAATAATAAAAATTAACATGTTATAAATTGCAGGTGCATTTCATGTGGCGCGATTCAAAATGTGCACAAAAACAAACGAGTGTGCGACATCGCGACTTGTTCAAATAAATTTCATAAATATTAAAAGCGGTTAAAAAGTTAAAAATTCACAATAGGTTTCAAATATATATTAAATCAGATAATTAGGCCAATTATTAATAGTTATCGACCGTGCTAAAACTACGAAACTCGGGAGTGCCTCACACCTTCTCCCGGATTAACAAAATTCCTTACCCGGTCTTTTATGTTCGCAGACTATAAACAAGAGTCATTTTCCTCGATTTGGGATTTAAAATAAACCGGTGACTTGGGACACCATAAATTATTCCAAGTGGCTACTATGAATTTAATAAATAATCTCATTTCGAATAATGTCACTTAAATTAGAAAAACTACCCTAGCCCTTATTTCTTCGAGAAAAAGGAGGTGTGACACCTATTGTCATCATAACTATTTATGCTAAATGTACTATTCTGGAAAGAAGAGAGTTATGGAGCAGCCTTGGATACATCAGCCTCCCTGTTAGTGGTCCCTGGTGTATTGGAGGGGACTTCAATGTCATTCTTGATCTGAGGAAAAGTTGGGTGGAAGACCTCATAGGATGCACAAAAGCTTGAAATTCCAGAACTGTATGGATAATTATGGTACGACTGATATTGGCTATTGTGGTTCTAAATTCACTTTGTGCAACAATAGAAGACCAAGGAAAAGAATTTGGAAAAGGCTTGATAGAGTATTTGTCAATGATAAATGGACTCAAAAATTTCAAAATACTAATGTTAAGCATCTAGTGAGGACAGGATCTGATCACAGGCCACTTCTGATGAAATTTTCTGATACTTCTACCAATCACAGTAGTTACTTTAAATTCCTCAACTTTTGGACTAAGCAGGAAGGCTTTCTTAATATAGTTAAGGAAGTATGGGATACTGATATCAATAGTAATAGTATGTGGAGACTTCAATCCAAACTGAAATTACTTAGTAAAAGATTGAGTCAATGGTCCAGGGAAGAAATTGGCAACATTCATGCTCATGTCCTTGAATGGGAAGAAAAAATTCAGAATCTAGAGGAAATTGAAATCACCAACAATACTACGGATGACAGGGAGGAAACCAACAAAGCTCATGCTGAAGACATTAGATGGTTGAATATACAAGACTCTCTACTTAGCCAAAAAGCTAATATCCAGTGATTTGAGGAAGGAGACAGAAACACTCAGTTTTTCCATAGCAACCTTAGAGAAAAAAGAAGGAGATTGCAATTGTACATGATTAAAAATCACAAAGGCAATTGGGTTCATGGTGAAGAGAAAATAGCCAAGGCTACTACTAGGCATTTCAACTCCAACTTCAATCTTCCGACTCCTACTCTTGACCTTTCTATACTGAATTGCATCTACACTAAGATCACTCAAGAAGACAGGGACAACTTGGATAAAGAGTCTAATGTAGATGAAATAAGACATGTAGTCTTTAGTTTGTCTGCCACTAGTTCTGGTGGACCTGACGAATACAATGGCACTTTCTTCCATACCTGTTGGGACATTATCAAAGATGACATCAATGACCTTGTTTGAGACTTCTTCAAAGGTATCCCTCTGACTAAATATTATACTCATAATTGCTTGGTGCTTGTTCTCAAAATTGACTCCCCTCTATCCTTTAGTGATTTTAGGCCTATCAGCTTGTCTAATTTTACTAACAAGATTATTTTAAAAAATTTCTTTATTAGACTTAATCCGCTATTGCCTAGATAAATTAGTGCTAATCAGAGTGATTTTCTTAAAGACATGCTTATTTCAATACATTACTAAGAATAATAATGGTGGTAATGTTGTTTTGAAACTTGATATGGCTAAAGTATATGACAGACTCTCTTGGAAATTTATTACTTCAGTTCTTAGGAAATTTGGTTTCTCAGAACATTGGAATTTCATGATCATGAATCTATTGTCTGGCATTTGGTATTCTATTATTGTAATGGTAATAGAAAAGTCTTTTTTACCTCAAGTCAAGGTTTGAAACAGGAAGATCCCCTATCTCCTACCCTTTTCATCCTAGCTTCTGAGATACTTACTTGCCCTCTCAATGATTTATACATTTATGCCTCTTTTACTCTTTTCTCTATTCCTACTAGAGATCCACAGATCATTCACCTTGCCTATGCTGATGATATTGTTATTTACACTAGTGGCAACAATGATTCTATTAATCTTATCATGAAGATCATTAAAGATTATGAAAATAGCTCTGGTTAGATGGTCAAAAGTCATAAAAGCTTCTTCTTAACTGCCCCCAATACTTGTGCACATAGAATCAACAGAATCAGAACTGCTACCGGTTATATGGACAAAAAATCTTCCTTTACATATCTAGGTTGCCCAATTTATGTAGGAAGGAAAAAGATTACATATTTTGATGGTATGGTTAATAAAATTGTTAAGAAGCTTAATGGATGGTATGGCAAGAGTTTATCTTATGGTAGTAGATTGATTTTAATTAAGTATGACCTTCAATCTCTTCCTATTTATACTCTTTCTTTCATGTCCCCCTCCCCCCCAAGAGTACTTTTAACTTGATTAAAAAGTATTTTGCTAGCTTATTTTGGGGATCCTCTGGAGATCAAAGAAAATATCATTGGAGATCATGAAAAAAACTATACTTCCCATGTGATGAAGGAGGCATAGGTATTAGAAGAATGATTAATTTTAATAATATTTTAGCCACTAAATGGTGGTGGAGACTTAGGACGATTCCTTCCCTTTGGGCTAACTTCATGACCCAGAAATACTGTTCAAGATCACATCATATGAGTAAGAAATATGCACCAGGGGACTCACATGTAAGGCAAAAATTGAGAAAAATAAGAGACAAAGTAGAGCCACATATTCATTGGGTAGTAAATTCTGGCAACTCTAACATGTGGTGGGATAATTGATCGGGAAGGGCCCTTTCACACTTCTCTTCCCAAATGAAAGGAAGAATCCGAAAATTCTTGTGAAAGAGTACATTCACAATGGTGAATGGAACATTGAAAAGCTCAGAGATATAGTCTCAGATGATATTGTGGACCACATCAAAGGAATCAACATTGGAGACCAAACCTCCCCAGATCAAGCTATATGGAATCTCTCTGATAATGGTAGGTACTCCAATAAAACTACTCAAAACATGTTCAGAGCTATTAAAACTAAGGATCAATTCCTTAGTAAGGTATGGCATTCTAGCATTCCTTTTAAAATTTCTTTTCTAACTTGGAGATTATGGCTGTCAAAACTTCCATTTGATGAAGTAATCCTTAACTTTGGTAGATAAATTATTTCTAGATGTGTTTGTTATACTAATCATGTCAATAAGTCTATACAACATGTGTTTATGAAAAATGATGCAGCAAGGTACATATACCTATTCTAGGGTGGTTGAACCACTGGTGGAAATAAAGGTCCAACATCGCTATTCACAAATAAGCTTTGCAGATCATCACCTGTTGGGAAATATGAAAAAATAAATGCTCGTGTAAATATAGAGATCAAAAGAAGTTCAACTTGTACAAAATGAAGCAACTGATCATTTGGAATGTCATGGTTGTTGCATAGAGGTCCTTTCCCAAATGCAAGTTGACATTGCCTTGGGTCAAGTACTGTGATGATATGGCTAGACTACAACTCATCCCTGAAACTATTATGGTAACATGGATGAATCCACATCAAGGATCATTCAAGTTAAACATACATGGAAGCTTTATTCATCAAAATGGTAAAGCAGGGCTCGGATGTGTTTTGAGTAATGATCAGGGTGATTTGTGTATGGCCTACTCTCTGTCAGCAAACATCAGAAGCAACAATGAAGCAGAAGCTTTTGCATCTTTGGCTTGAATTAAATGGTTTATTCAGAATGGCTTCTCAGACTTCATGTTTGATATAGACTCTTTGCTCATTGTTAACATGATCAAAGAAAGACATACTGACAATTATAAAATAAAGAATACGATCGATGATATCTCACAGTGCATGAACCAAGCCAATATCACTCCTATGCATTGCTATAGAGAAACTAACCAGGTAGCGGACTAGCCAAAAATGGCTTCTAACACATCGGAGAGAAGATGTACATGTCTTTCTACCTTTTGCCCAGGGAAATCAAGGGAACTTTAATTTTAGATCAATTTCAAGTACCTACTATTAGAATGAAGTATGATAAGGTAAATTTCTTTGTAAGTTAAGCTTTTCCATCTTGTAATTTTTTGGCATAGGAGTGTGTTTCACACCTCTCTGATATTATTGTTTTTGGTTAGGGTGGACCCCCTAATGTTGTAATATTGGAGATAAGGAAATCTCCCCTTCCTTTCTAAAGATAATACAACACACCCAGTGATACTGGAAAATTATAATTAAAAAAAGTGGTGGCAGATACCGAGCAACAAGTTACCTGCAACCTAACGCACACCAGCACTGCTACAGCTTTTTGCATCACCATTGTCTATGCTAAATGTAGGACTACCCTCAGAAGAGACCTATGAAATGAACTATCTAATCTAGCCAATGGATTGACTGGACCATGGGCCATAATAGGTGATTTCAATGTAATAGCTGATCCAGTTGAGATGGAAGGAGGGACCCCTTACAGAATTGATAATAGCTTTGATTTTATTAATTGTACGGGGGAGTGTAGAGTGAAAGATGTTGGTTTTACTGGTAAATTATTTTACATGATGTAACAATAGAGATTCTCCTTATACAATTTGGAAAAGATTGGATAGGGTGCTCTATAACTCTGAATGGTTTGATCAGTATAATGAGACCACAGTTACTCACCTAGAAAGGGCTTGTTCTGATCATGTTCCCCTCCTCATTCAATTTAGTAACAACAATAATGACATTATTAAGTATTTTAGATTTCTCAACATATGGACTGAGCATACCAACTTTTTAGATGGGGTGTCTTATATATAGAATGCGATATATCAAGGTAACCCCATGTGGTTCCTTTATCAAAAGCTTAAGAGGACTGTTTCTAGACTCAGCTCTTGGTCTAGAGAGACTTTTGGAGATATCTATGGTAAAACCAAAAGGCTTGAGAATGATATTGTCGATTTAGACCAGGCCTTAATTAAGAATAACAGTGAGGTCAATAGAACCAAATTAAATAAACCAAGGCTGATTATGTTCGCTACCTTAAACTCCAAGATACTACTCTAAGGCAGAAAGCCAGGATTAACTAGCTGACTGAATGGGATTCTAACACTTCCTACTTTCATGGAGTGATTAAGGATAGAAGGAGGAGGCTGAACATCAACAAGATCCAGGATGAACATTACCAGTGGGTGGAGGGTACTAAAGAGTACGGGTGGGCATAAAATCTGAAAAATCGAATTTCGAACCGAACCAAATTAATTTGGTATTTCGATTTCAGTTTTTTCGGTATTTTGATTTATTTCGGTATAGAAATTTCAGTATTTCAGTACGGTATATGGTATTGGATTTTTTATATTTCGGTATACCGAAATACCGAAATAGATTAGTCCAAGCCCCACTTTATTTTTATTTTTTAGCCCAATAACCTTAAGCCCACACCTTAAAAGTCCAATACTCCTAATTTCCTAATCCCTTACCCTTAGCATAGCATGGCTTAAGACTAAATATTAACCCCGTTAAAGGGGCCCTTTGCAGTTTGCATAACCATTGTGGAAAAAGTATATCTTCCAGCAAAATATTTATGGTAAGAACTCAAGAGGAGCTCAACTACAGCAAGTAAATACATTTACTAGTACAAAGGTGAAATCGATGGGTCATTCATTCATATCAGAGACTTCTCAGCTTATATAAAAGGAAGTTGCATTCCATACCATTAATGAATTGCCTGGTATTAATGAATTGCCTGGTGGAATCTCAAACAACATGGATTACATTAGTTAATGGAGTGGGAAAGACAGTGAAGATTTGGTTTAAATCGAAACCATACTGAACCAAAATAAGAAATATTGAACCGTACCGAATTAATTTTGTACGGTATTTAGTATACACAATTGATAAATCGAATATTGAAATACCGAACCGAAATTCCTAATACTGAACCAAAATACCGAATACCCACCCCTACTAAAGAGGTGTCTAAAGCTCCATTGAGATACTTTTAGAGTATTTTTTGTCAACCCCCTGAATATAATAATTTCTCAGAGTTAGAGAGTATTACTCCCTTAATATTTAAAGAAGATAATAATAGTTTAATTGTTATCCCTTCAGAGGAAGAATTAAAGAAGTGTGTCTTTTCAATGGATCCAAATAGTGCTCCATGCCCCGATGGCTTCTCAGCAAAATTCTTTCAGGCTAGCTGGTCTATAGTTGGCCCTGATATTACCAGTGTTATGAAAGCGTTCTTTTGTGGAGCTAAGTTACCTAAATCTTTTACTCATACTTGTATTGTTATGGATCCAAAAGTAACCTCACCTCAATAGTTTTCCGATATTAGACCAATTAGTTTGTGTAATATTATCGGTAAATTTTTTGCTAAGTTACTTAGTTCTAGACTTAACAAGTTACTCCCTAAAAGCATTAGTTTTAATCAAAGTGGTTTTGTAAAGGGTAGATCCATAACTGATAATTTACTACTTGCCCAGAAAATTATTCAAGATATTAGCAAAGCCAATTATAAAGGGAATATTGTTTTGAAACTAGATATGGCAAAGGCATATAATAGGGTGACATGACCATATTTATGCATTCTTATGAGAAAAATAGTCTTTACTGAGAATTGGATAGACATGATTTTTAGACACATATCTAGTAACTAGTACTCTCTTATTGTTAATGGTACAAGATATGCCTTTTCAAATTAAAATGAGGTTTAAGACAAGGAGACCCTATCTCTCCATCTCTCTTTGTTTTATGTGCTGAGTTTCTTTCTATGAAACTTAATGATATAGCACATAGAGAGGATATTAAACCCTTTTATATGAGTAAAAAAGGTACTTTAATTAATCATCTTACTTTTGCTGATGACATTATCTTATTTTTCAGTATGTGCAGGAATGCTCATGGACAACCTTGTCTGATTATAAAAGGGTGTCTGGCCAATTAGTCAACAAGAAAAAATCTTGTGTTATTTTAGCTCCAAATGCACAACTTGATTCTATTGCAAGGGTAGAAAGGATTACCGGAATGGAGCACATAGAGCTTCTTATCAAGTACCTGGGATGCCCATTGTATGTTGGAAGGAAAAAAAATTCTATTTTCTCTGAGATGATCAACAAAGTGCTTAATGAAATCTTGGGGTGGCACGCTAAGCTCTTAGCTACGGGAGGTAGAGCAGTGCTGATTAAGCATGTTCTACTTGTACTTTCAGTATATTTATTAGCAGTTATTCATCCTCCTAAAGGTGTTCTTAATCAAATAGAAAAAATGATGGCTAGATTTTCCTGGAGTGCTACTCTGGAGAAGAAGAAATGTCACTAGGCAGCCAAGGATAAGTTAGTCTACCTTATGAGAAAAGTGGCGCAGGTTTCAAGAAGCTTCAAGACATCTGCAATGCATTTACAATAAAACAATAGTAGATCTTTAGAACAGGGCAGTCTTTATGGAAGGATTTATTAATGGCTAAGTACTATCAAAGGGCACATCCTTTAGTAAAACAGTGGTATTCAGGACAATCCCAATCCTGGAATGCCATGTGTAAAATCAAAAGGATAGTGGATCATAATATTTTATGGTTTATTCATAAGGGTGATAAAGCAGTTTGGTTTGATAACTGGACAAACTTAGGACCATTGTGCAATTTTTTACCTGAAGGGAGTAAACATAGGAATGTCAAGATCTCTGATATTTTGGTTGATGGTAACTGGCACTGGGAAGGATGGGATGTTTATTTTCCTGACTATCTGAGAAGTACCATCAACAAGTTACAGATCTATCTAAATCCTAATAGAGTGGATAAGCCTGTGTGGACAAGTGATAATAAAGGGAATTTCTCGGTGGCTTCTGCCTGGAACCTCTTCAAAAATAAGAAGAATAAGAATTGGGTGGATAGTACGACTTGGCACAAGTTTGTGCCTTTCAAGATGAATTTTATTGTTTGGAGGGCCTTGAGGGATAATATTCCTACTGATACAAGGGTCTCTAGAATGGGAATTACCACCACATTCAGATGTTGTTGTTGCAGGATACCTAGCACTGAAGGTGTTGAACACTTGTTTTGCAGTGTGGCATTTGCTCAAGAAGTGTGAAAAGTATTTTGTGGTCATCTAGGTATCCCCTACACTAACATCTCTTATAGACAATTAATGATCAATTGGTAGAATAAAAAAGCGTTGAATCCTATTAGTGTCTTGGTAACTAGATGTCTACCTGCTATTACTTTTTGGGAACTATGAAGATCCAGGTGTAGTGCCAAATATAATGTTGGCAGACCTAGCGTGAGGAGAACTGTTATTTTAATTTCCTTTAGTATTGCTCAATTAGTGATGAAACAATTCCCTGATGTCAAATTGTACCCTAATTGGGACAGTCTCTCTCAGCTGCTAAACTATAATATCTCCTGCAAGAAGACTTTGTTGCTCAGATGGATCAGACTCCCTGTTTCTTTTGTTAAAGTTAACTCAGATGGGAGTTATAAGAATGGAGTTTATGGAGGTGGTGGTGTAATTAGAGATTGTGACGGTCGTCTTATCTTTGCTTACTCTCTTGTGTTGGGACCTGGTACAAGTAATTGGGCTGTAGTTGTAGCCTTATTATTTGGTATTAAATGGTATAGAAACAACAAATTCGATAAGATTATTGCTAATAGTGACTCCAAGCTGCTGGTGGATTATGTTAATGGCTATAGCGGTACTCCTTGGAGGATCCTTAAAGAAGTGAAGGAGTAGAAAGTACATAAGGAACAAACTGGCTTCTTATTGGATCATTGCTTCAGAGAATCAACCAAGTAGCTAACAAGCTAGCATATATGAGCTATACTTTCTCTCAATCTCAGATTTTCTAGAATTTACCTACTTTCAGAACCTCTAACAAGAAGAGGACTGACATTATCTTCCAACCTCCATGACTTACGACCCTTGTGTAATATAGGTAGATCCTAGGTGTTTTTGTATAGATTGGATACTTCATATCTCATGGCTAGTTGGTCATTGTATACATGTACCAATAGCATTTAGATCATCTTTTGTATCAAAGATAGTTTTGCTATCTTTCAAGCTAAGGATGAGGGAGCTAGATAGGACTTTTTGTGCGTGCTCCCTCAACTCAATATACTCTGTTCGGAAAGATGGATAAAATTCTTATTTAATTTTAAAAAAAAAGGTCGAGAATTATGGCAGAAGATTGATGAAGAGTTAACATCAGGTGGATTCGGAAGTCCTCTCTCATTTGATTGCTAACAAACAAATTTTGAAATCCTATTCGCAGAATCTAGGAATTCAACCGTTTGCTTTCTCCTTTTATTTCTTTTGTGGAATCCTTTCATATTTGAGCCTCAAAAGTTGGATGTCATTTACCTGCTTCCTCCTTGACTTTGTTTTTACTCAGAGATTCAAAGATAGTTATCCAGATAACGTTGTTCTTATTTGTTGATGATTTTTCTCCCTATAGGGTATATATATTCAAAAGTAAGCAGCAGTTGGGTCAATACGTTTTCCTAGTTATATATATATATATGGTACTTTATTCTACGATATATACGATTTATCTATATAATATGCAAATTTTAAGAGTAAACATTTATATGTTTACACAAAATTAATAAATATAAGATATATGTCTTTCAAGCAAATTTAATAGTTTACGGTTGTTGTGTTATATATATATATATATATATATATATATATATATATATATATATATATATATATATATATATATATATACTTAATTATGATTAATTAATACTTATTTTCATCAAAATCTATTACTTAACCAGGGGATATAAATGTCATTTGGTGTAAACAACCATATTATGAGTTTTACCTCTGCAGCCAATAACGTGACTTGTTGGAATTTGTCACATCCTATAGATGTGTGAATTCAAAAGCCCTAACAGGGAGCATTTAATTAGTATAGCAATATAGGAGATATCTACACCTCATTAATTGCTAGAACTATTTCTCTGTATGTACCACAATGTTTTCGTGTTTGGAATAATTTTTTTTTTTGAATCGGCGTGACATGCCAAATTCTTCGTAGCAGCTCAGTTGCCCCGTTTAATTTGGGACTAGCTTTATGTAATTTCGAATTTTGTAATTTTAGTTCCATCTTGTACACTTAAAATTTTCCTTGTTCGACACTGTTTGGATTGAAAGTAGAGACTAAATTTATCCAAGAAAAGAAAAGAATCAATTAAGTAGTCATAAAACTAGGACCGTCGTCCTTGATAGAAAAGAAATTAATTAGAATTTGTGAAAATCGAGAGGACAGTGAAAAACTCAAATGCTTTGCTAAGAATAGGAATTGGTCCCTAGTGATTCTGTAAAAAGAAGTTGCAAGTTGCCGACTACAGGAATCAATCTAATATTGGTTGGTTTCATATGCAGAACGGCAAGCAAAAGAAGAGGAGTCTCTTAAATGAGTGCCATATCTTAGTTTGTCACGAGCAGGGGTGTTCGTAAAAACCCGAAAAATCGAATCTAACCGAAAATTAAACCAAATCGACCAAAAAAATCGATACTTTTTAGGTTTGGTTTTGGTTTTGAATTTTAAAAACTGATCAAATTTGGTTTGATTTTGGTTTTAATCAAAAAATAACCGAAAAAACCCGAACCAAACTAACTATAAAAGTAGCTATTTAAATTTATTATTACACACACACACACATATATATATGTATGTATGTATATTTTTATATAATGTTTCTAAAATTTAGTCATTTATATTTTTAGTCTAGTTCTTTGCTATTATAACATTCTAATTTGATTGGTAGTTTTCTTTTGCTAAGTATAAGAATTTATTTCATGTTAAAAATAATCGATTTTTAATTGAGTATTTTAATTATTCATCACTATTTGATTCAATTATCAACAATATATCTTGGTAAATGATAGATTTCTCAAAGAGCGATTGATTTGATAGTGTTACGTTGAAAATGTAGTCGCCGGAATATGCGTTTGATAGTGTATGTCTCATATTTAAGAAAACAACTAATGAATAACCGAAAAAATTAAAAAACGACAAAAACCGAATCAAACCGAATCGATAAAAAACTGACTTAATTGGTTTGGTTTAGTTCCAATATTTGGAAAACCGACTTACTTGGTTTGGTTTCATTTTAGGGAAAAATCGACCCAAACCGAATAATGAACACCCCTAGTCACGAGCATATAGCTAATAGAACACACACACACAGTGTTATAGCTATAGTGCATATTATTTTCCATTCATGAAGGAAGAGAAGAAGGGGTCTATCTCGTTTTCAACTCGAACTATGTATGATTATGTTAAAAATTAACACAGTGTAAATATAATACGATCACACTAATTCTGGATCCATTATTTTTTAATTCTAAATTCGCCTATGTGTGTAACATGAATTGATCAACTAGGTCGATAAAGGTTTGATTCCCTTTCTAGGGTCTGGCTGGTTAGTTTTGCATTAAATTTCTGGGCTGTCCTATGCCTATCCATCTCCCCTTCTCTGCCTCTCTCTCTGTGCTTCTTTCATTAACGCGCAGTGAATTTATTTATGTATGAGAGAGATAAAATTAAAGAGAGATTCCCTTTCCCTCTTCTCATTTATGATTCCCCCTTATAATTACTTGGTTGGTAGGACTGCAAGTATCACCATCATGGGCATCCTTTCTTCTTTATTTTTCCTCCGACTAATTTTTTGAAGAGTTAATATTATGTTTTTATGTTGTAACAAGCTAAGTTTACCCTTTTGTACCATTCTATCTTTTAAAGACAGTTATGCCCTTTTTATTACACTTTTGTTTTTTTCATTTGAGGGACTGGCTACATTTCTCAACCAATCTCTAGATCAATAGGTTTAGGGGTCCATTTATGTCAAACCAGGTCGTATCGAATCTCTAGACTACAAGGACTTAAATTTAGTTGAAACTAAGCATTCAGCACAGAGTTCCAATGTGAATATGTTAGCTAAGAGACGTTGATAAGCAAAGTGTTTCAGGTCTCATAACATCATAAATAAGAGAGAATCAAAGATAGATATTCTGAAAGATTTCAAATTTTACTTCGAGAGTTCAATTACCGATCCAATTGGTTTTATTTTAAGCGTGGAGTTTCCACTTCCTTAGAAGTAAAAAGTTACGTAGTAATTAATGTATATTGAAATGTAAAAGATTGATAATGTGTATCTGTAACTCCTTTTATGGGTTCGATTAGAGATTGGTTGTATTGAAAGGTTATGAATCCATTTATAAGTTCGATGCCAATGTCTTGATTTGGTGCGCCCTTCCAATTAATAGTTGGATAAAAATTCTTTCTGGCATTTGTTATGGATATATTAGATATGCCCTAGATCTAATATCATATTTGATGATTTGAACATATTTTTGTGAACGTTATTTGATATAAAAATATATGGCGTTTGATATTCGTTTATCATAGTTATTATTATTTGCTCTGATACCACTGTTGGACGCGACGTGAACAACTCAAACTTGTTTTCTTGTTTTCAATAGGAAAATTTCAATGTTTTAAATTGGATTTCATGGAAAGTCTATGATTCTCCTCGGCCACCAATATGGAATAGAATTGTATTTTTCCATTAGAATATTATAGAAAATTTCAATTATAGAATTGGTCTTCACGGTTGGTGAGTTTTGTCCTTAACTTAATGGAATTTCAATTTCAATTGAAAATTTACGTTTGTTATTAGAATTGCAAAAAGTGGCCGACTCTAACTTTTCCTCAAAGCACTGGAAAAAGGATTACTAAGGCAACCTTTTCCAGTATAGTGTGTGTATATATATATATATATATATATATATATATATGTATGTATGTATGTATCAGTACATATACGAAGAAGGCAAGAAAAAGAAAGAAATGAACTACAACATATATAATAGGTTTGCCACATCAAGAGATATTGAAAGAGTCAAGAAATACTCTTGACAAAGAAAATTTAGTTTCTTGGTCTTTCATATATATGAGCTAAAGTGTTTTGAGAAGATCTTTAGCACAATAATTCGTTCAATATGTTCGCGGGTTTCATTGATCAAAGAGTTAATAGCAAGGATTAATCTCAGTGTGGATACGCATAGAGTCTTCGCATTATCGAAGAAAACTCTGAAACGGGACTCTTTTCACCAGGTACGTCTTAGATCCGATCTTTGACATGTAAATAAATTTTAAACACGAAAAGTTCTGCCTAGCATTGTTATTATCTTCCGCTGCGTGTTATGAACACCTTTACGCAATCCAGCAGCATCATCATCCCATTCTGAGGACTCACAAAAATTACCCAAATAGTGCCACTATTTGTTCTACGTACAACAATGTATGTAACTACTTCAACAAGTCTGTGAATGAGATAATGTTAGTTACATCAGTTTTCACAACTCCTTAACGCGCTCTATAGCAAGAAATGATGTTAAAAAAAGAAACCTAAATGGAATGGTAGTACGTATGATCGTTCATAAAGAGTTGCATTACTAACTTGTAAGGAAAAGTGTCAAGAAATGTAAATTAAGTTGGAGTAAACGTTGTGGACTCTGTTTCTGTAGTGAGAGAGAGAATCGAAGGAGATGGGTAAAAGGCAAGGGGAGTAAGGGGGGGCGGGGGGTTGGGGGGTAGCAGAATAATGGAGTTAAATGCACTGGCCCGTCCTTCTGCTTTGGTAGTCGCGGTTTTAAATGCAGTCTACAGAGAACCATTTAACCATTCTCTACTCTTCTCTTTGTGCCCATCCTTAAATTCCCCCCCAGACATTCCCAACCCTCTCCTCGCTCTTCTCCCACTCCCTTTCTTCATTATTCTTCCCCTTTCATCCTCTTTGCTTTTCTGCCTTATACTATTGTTCACACCTCTTTAGGGTTTTTACAACAGAACACAATACTAACAATCAGGTCTCAGTCCCAAGTAATATTGAGGTCACTTGCATGAATTCTCTCCGTCCAAAGTTGTAGCTTTTTAGGGTTAGGTCTTCTACACAACCACACTCTACAACCTTAATTTCATCTTTTTGTTCATCTTCCTTGTCGTTCTACGCCCACTCCCCCTTGTTCTTCTACACAACCACTCTACAACCTTTCATCTCTATGTTCATCTGCCTTTGAAGTAACGATCACTTTGCTTTAGGGTTTTGTACCACAGAAGAGGTGCTTAAGTTAAAGACCTTTTTCTGGCAGATAATCACATACTTTTCCTATGAAACAGTAACTCAGGTATTGGCCTGGTTCACTCAGACAACAAGATGAAACTATTTGAATATTGAATGGTGGAGTTTTGGTTTGATTGAGCCGTGCCAATATCTCAGTTTCTCTTTCACCATAGCCATGTCTGCATAATTTAAATTTTAGTCGGAGTAAAAGAAAGGTTTCTACCTCCGAATGTGAAGACAATACCATCTAGGGTTTGTAAAAGTGTTTTTTTTTTTTTTTGAGGTTCATGTGTCTCTTTTAATTTTTCTTTCACTATCTTTTTTTTTTGTTTAAAATTAAGGTTGACTGCTCTTTTTTTGCCTTCATATTAGGTTTAGTCTCTATCTATCATTTCTTTTCATGTATGCCTGTTCCTATTTATGTTTTTTTTTAAAATTGTATATGAAATATCCAGACTTGCATTGGGCTACTCAAAAATGAGATCAATAAGTGAACATTGGTATTTATATCGTCCATTGTTTAAGTGCACAAGCTAAGCTAATACAGTATCTCTTTTTATTTCGTTGCTTTTTGTTTTTCCTCTAAATTAACTGATGGATTTGTCCTATAGTGTGAGAGTGAAGTACTAGATGATAATTGATAAACTTTTCTAGAGTTATATATAATGACGACCATACTAATTGGACTTCTGGATTCCGTTCCCTTTTGCTTGCTGAAAATTTAAAGTTGGAACATGCTGGAAATCATGAAATTATTTCTCAAATCTCATCTAGGAATAAGATAAGAAGCATGAGTTGTATTCAGTTAACTTTTTCCTTTATATAGCTAATTGGTATTATGCTATCTCTGTTTAAATAGATTCATTACTTTCCTTGGCTTAATATATGTCTCCTTACTTGTATTAGTATCTTTCTCTAAAAAGGGAAAAGCTATAAAAAGAAAAGAAAATGCGCTATTTATCTTGCTTTCCGCATTTGTTTTTTAATATAAAAATAAAATAAAATGCCCAAAAGTTTGTGAATAATTCACTAGTTGTTTTATATCATTGCTCAAAAGGGGTAAAAAAATGTTTGAAGAGGAAAATTACGTAGTACTTCTCTGTAATTTACATGATTATTCTTTCTCGAGCGTATTTGTTTTTCCATTTATATGGGAATGATTTGGCACAAAAATGGGTCATCATTTAGCCAATTTTAATTTTCGTTTGCTGGTGAGAACTTGCTTATCGAATTCTTCTATGCATAAAGTATGTGAGATAATGGAAATATAAATTCTTGTTCTTTGTTTGTTTATAGTGTATACAAAGAAATCATGGCTTTGTTTTGTTGCAAGGTGCTTCTCATCTCATCATCTTTCCGGTCACAATCACAGTCGTTATTCCGATGACTATGTTCCTTGTCTTCATTCTCATGAAATACAAGTACATAGTAATAATTGTTGGTTTTGTGTGACTTAACAAATTTAGAAAAGAATGCAATGATCGAGATGCTCTCTTTAGTTTTTTCAGCAAATGATCCGTTGAATACAGAGTTTTATAACATGGAGAAAATAAAGTTGTTTTCTCATATTCAACTTTCAACCAATAGAAGATAGAGATAGATAAATAATGTAAAAGAAAACTGTTCTTCTTTTCAACATATTGAATGCATAAAATTTAGAATTTATACGGGAGTTCTAAATTATTTTTAGCCTTTTCTTCTTCTTTGATTATCATGTTTTATTTGGATCACGTATGAATCAATGATATGAAGAAAATGAAATGAGAATAATTTTGAAAATTTTCTGTGTGTATATTTCTCTGCACAGTGTAATGTATATATGCAAAAGAATAGAATCTAGTCTAAACAAACTTTGTCAAGTGGCAGTATTTTACTAGCTTACTCCTAACAGCTATTGTAACAAACTAGGGAATATTTATAAAAGGAATAATTCTATCCACTATACAGATTATTCTTTGTATCTTCTGGGTTCTACTACAAATGGGCCGATGGAATCATCTGAAGCTTTAAGGCCCATTTGTTGTAAAACTAAGTCCAAACAAAAACCAAGCCCATTTAGAATTGAGTCCAAATGTCTGACTCATTTTGTAAGATATGCATCCCTTCTTCAAAGACAAAACAAACATCAGCAAACCTAGCCATCTCTCTTTAATCTCTCTTCATACTTCCATCTGAAAATTCAAGAAGAACTTCATTTTCATTTCTAACACCAATATGATTGTGATCCGTCTTGCCATTTGAAGAACTTATTCAAAACGGGATGGACTCGGGACAACTTAATGGTATTCTGCGAGTTGAGAAGAGGAGCGAACATAGGAGAGTGAAATCAGCCCGGCGAGGAACCGTTGTCTTACGAAGTGACAGTCTAGTTCGACATGTTTAGTTCTTTCATGAAAAATAGGGTTTTTCGCGATGTGGATAGTTGTCTGACTGTCCGAATGAAGAGGAACAGGAAGTGAAATTAGGATGGAAAGATCATCAAATAAGCGGACCAACCAAGTGAGCTCAGCTACAACGCGTCGCATTGAAAGGTATTCAGCCTCTGCAGAGCTGAGAGAAATGGGTGCCTGTTTTTTGGATTTCCATGAAATTGGGGATAAACCAAGAGAAATAAAAAATCCATTGACAGATTTGCGCGAATTAGGACAAGTGGCCCAGTCAGAATCACAGAATACAAGGAGCTGATATGAAGGAGATGAAGACATGAAAAGTTCAAGTCCATGATCCTTCAATAAATAGTGGTGGATACGAAGCGCAACATTGGGATGGGGTTGTCTAGGATCTTGCATGTAATGGCTAAGGTGTTGTACAGTAAAAGATAAATCAGGTCTTGTATGTGTCAAATAATTCAGCTTGCCCAACAAATGGCGATACAAGGTCGGGTCAGGAATGGGGTCACCAGTCTGAGCAAATAGGCAAACAGAAAGGTCAAGAGGACAGGAAACAGGCGTCTTGTGGAGAGAATCAAACTCCTGCAGTAAATCAAGGGTGAATTTCCTCTGAGATAAAATCAAACCATGAGGCTCGCGAAGAACTTCCATGCCCAAAAAATAATGTAAGCTTCCAAGGTCCTTGATTCTAAACTCCTGATGTAAAAAAGCCTTTAATTCAGTCAATTCCTTTGTATCATTACTTGTTAGTAGTATATCATCGACATACACTGCCACAATAGAGATAGAAGAATCTGTCATTTTAAAGAACAAAGAATAATCGTTCAAGGAATGTGTATATCCCATGAAATTAAAAGCAGTAGTAAGCTTAGAGTACCATAGTCTAGAAGTTTGACGAAGTCCATAAATGGACTTCTTCAACTTACAAACATAGTTAGGAGAAGGTGGTATAAAACCAACTGGGAATTTCATATAGACTTCCTTATTTAAATCACCATGTAAGAACGCATTGTTCATATCCAATTGATAAAGACCCCAACTTTTCTTAACTGCAATAGCTAAAATACATCTAGTAGTGGTCATCTTAACCACCGGGGAAAAAGTTTCATTGAAATCTATCCCCCCTCTCTGTATATCACCTCTTATTACCAACCTAGCCTTTAACCTTTCTACACTACCATCTGAATATTGCTTTACCTTGTAGACCCATTTGTAAGGTAAAGCTTTTCTACCTGGGGGTAATTCTATGACCTCCCAAGTTTTGTTGAGCTCAAGTGCAACAATTTTCTGTTCCATGGCTTCCTGCCACCCTAGGTGATGTGCATCCTGTGAACAACTAATAGGTTCATGCATATTAGACAGAGAATTGAGCATATGTTGATTAGTGGTGGAGAGGCTACTAAAAGACAATGATGGAGGAGAGAATGGGGCAAGGAAACATGCATTACTCACATCTGAGAGTTGAAGAGCATTACAAATGTAATCCTTGAGGTATGTAGGAGGATTGTGAGGTCTAGAAGATTTTCTAATGAGAGTATCCAGCATAGGTTGAGAAACGGGTGAGAAGAGTGAAGGAAAAGGTACACTAGAAGATGAGTAGCTTGGTGATGATCCCACTGGTAATGGGCTGGTAGGAAATAGTATTGTACTAGGGTAAGAAGTTTGTGGTGAGAGTGTAGGAGATGAAGAAACAGTAGGGGTAGAGGAAGGAGTAGAAGGAGAGTGTTGGTTGTCTGATGAACACAAAGGTGAGGAGGAGTCTGAGTTTAAGGGAAATAAGTTGTGCAATGGAGCTGCTGGAAGATAAGAAGTCCCTGTATAATTAGATTTGAGAGAGGCAAAAGGAAAGAATTCCTCATGGAATATTACATCTCTAGAAATGAAAACCTTTAATGTCTTGAGATCAACCACCTTATAACCCTTTTTACCATGTGGATAGCCTAGAAACACACAAGGAACAGCCCTTGAGGCAAATTTGGATCTATGTCTTGAAAGAGTATAAGCAAAACATAAACATCCAAAGCATCTTAAAGTAGAATAACTAGGTTTGGTTTGAGAAAGGACTTCATAAGGGGTCTTGAACTTTAATACTCTAGAAGGGTATCTGTTGATCAAATATGTGGTTGTAAGCGGGCATTCTCCCCAAAATGATATAGGTAAATGAGATTGAAACAATAAGGCTCTAGATGTCTCTAGAAAGTGCCTATGTTTTCTCTCCACAACTTCATTCTGTTGTGGAGTGAAAACACAACTGGTTTGATGTATAATTCCTTGGGAAAGAAAAAAATCTATTTGAACAGTTCCAGAACCCAATTCAGAAGCTTTATCTGATATGATTATCTTAACCTTTGTATGAAATTGCCTCTCTACCATGGCTAAATAAGATTTTAAGATAGTAAAAGCATTTGATTTGGTACTTAGTAAGTAGGTCCAAGTCCCTCTACTGTAGTCATCAACTATGGTGAGGAAATATTTCACCGAAGAAGAGGCTGGGGAGTTTCTGAAAAAGATGAAAGTGCAAGACTATTCCATTATGGAGCAGTTAAAGAAAATACCAGCTCAGATCTCTCTTTTGTCTTTGCTGATACATTCAGATGAACACCGTAGAGCCCTGATGAAGATTTTGAATGAGGCATATGTTCCTGATAAGATCACGGTGAATCACTTGGAAAAGATTGCTAGCAAGATCTTCGAAGCAAATAGGATCACTTTCTCAAATGATGAACTTCCTATGGAGGGTACAGAACACAATCGGGCTCATTATCTCACGGTGAAGTGCGAGGATTCTGTTGTCTCAAAGGTGCTGGTTGATAACGGCTCTAGTGCAAATATTTGCCCCCTGTCCACTTTGCAAAAGTTGAAGATCGGCACTGAAAGAATCCACATGAATAGTGTATGTTTTCGAGGCTTTGATGGAGGAGGGAAAGGTTCTGTCGGGGATATAATGCTCAAATTATCGATAGGGCCAGTTGAGTTCACTATGGAGTTCCAAGTGTTAGATGTGGCTGTCTCCTACAACTTATTGTTGGGAAGGCTCTGGATACATGCTGCTCGAATTCTTGAAGTCCCCAGCAGAGTCGCCAGAGCTGTCACACCCCTTTTTCTACCCGCAAAATAATATTGTGTGGATTAAAGGGTTTTTCCAATTAAAGTAATAAAATTGAGTAGGGATTAATTTATTTACAGAGTCGCCACTTGGAATTGATTTTGTTGGTGTTCTAAGTCACCTTTTATTTGAATCCCTAATCAAAGGAAGATTTGACTCTATTATTATTGGTCTGCAAAAATAAAGTCCGCGTAAGAAATTCTGTTAACCGGGGAGAAGGTGTAAGGCATTCCCCGAATCCCGTGGTTCTAGCACGGTCGCTTTTATTGACTAAAATTTGGCTTGAATTATTTTTGGATAAAGTGTGTATTATTTGCCTTAAGTTACTATTGTCTAGTACCGCTTAATAATTAATAATTTTGGCCTAGGAGCGTGCAAGCACACAAGGTCCTTATTTGATTATATGTATTAAAACAAAGAACGTGTCGGTACACATGGTTTAAATACAATTAATATTGAAGAGTCAAGGAGCGGGAATGCACACATGACTACTTTATTAAAAAAATAATAATAATAACGACCAAGGACCGTGTATGAACACATGGTCTACATCTCAAACGTGCCTAAAATTGTCTATTGCTTAAATTAATTAAAAAGCGCTTCTTTTTTATATTTATTACTTGTTCGACTGAAAAAAATAATATTATTATTAAAAATAATTTTCACTAATGCAAGACTTTAAACCCGGGTAAACTTATGTTAAACTTTTATGGTATTGGGCCACTTATTTTATTTAACAAAAGATAATTTATTGGTTTTAAAGAAAATGCCCATCTTACTTTCTATTGTCATTGGGCCTACAAATTTTAGCTTATTTGGCCCATGTTGCTTAAGAGCCTCGATGACCGAGACAACACAAAATAACAAGTATTCTTCTAAGCCCAAATTGCTTCTTACATTGATGTCCAAACTAAAAATTATTTTTTTTTTCATAAAAGAAACTTACATGCTAATTATTATCTTTTATCTTCTTAACCAACTTATTTCTTAAAGACTAACATAATATTTCTACTCATCTACACCAACATGGCACTAATCAAACTATACTCATTAACAACATAAAAATCATGACTAAATATAAAAACTACAAAAAATGGTAATACTTCAATGCTAAAGAGAAGAACTATATTAAGTATAACATTATGTTGACTATAATTTAAAGCATCAAAATATTTGAAGTTAGAAGTCTTTCTTAGATAATTATACATGAACCATGAAAGTAACTCACGGAAAAGAGCCCAAACTAAACAAACATGGTTAAAAGTGGGGTCTTTATCTTTTCCTTAAACTAAGTAATCTTAATAGAATGCAATTTCAATCACATATATAAAGAAGAAAACGATAATTTAACTAATTTTTAACAGATTTACATGATGATAATACTAACATAACATTCATCTTAAAACAAAATCAGATCCAATATGTTCCATCAACCAAACCGGGATCAAATCCTATCTTATTATCATCAAGAATCTGCAATATAAGAATTTTAAAGTTACCTGGTTTGTAGAATAATAAAATACAGCAGTGCAGCAACAAAAAACTCAGCAGCAAATACAGTAGAAATAGCAGCAACTCAAGTGTTAAGACAACCCAGAAAACTCAACAAAAATGCTTGAAACTGGTAGCTATCAACTTCACAAATTGCCTAAGGGATCTATCTATTTTTCTCAAGGTTTTTTTGCACACAAATAATCCTCACAAAACTCTGAAATTTCAGCTTGTTATATGTATTAAGCTGCTGATTTTTCTCAAAGATATATGTCTTTCAGCAACTCTCCAAGATGTGTCTCAGTATAAGATAAAGTGTGTAATAGAGTGTCCCCCTTTTCAGTGAGTAAGGAACTCTGCATTCTAAGTGTAAGACAGTCCCTTTTATAGGAGAAAAACAGCCCTTTCAATAGGCAAATAAAGTTAGATTTTTGGACAGATTTTGGTTCACCAAAAATCTGTCCAAAAGACTGACTTTGTGTGCTAAACACTGTTCAAGGTCTGTCCCAAAGGTGAAAGGATAACCTGAAAATCTGCTGTGTCAGAAGCAAGGAGAAAAAATGTCCTTTCAGCCACCCTACTAGTAAAAGTAAGCTACTATTACCCTATTTTGTGATAAAATAAACTAAACTTCAGATTTTAACCATCAACAACAAACTACTTTCTCAACATAAATCAAACTTGGACAACTATGAACTGACAAAGTATAGACGAGACTAAAAACGTAATTGAACTCAGTATTAAAACCAACTTGATGGGAATGAATTGGATTTGTGCAAACTAATTACTAAACAAACAACTAAATTCACAAACTAATGCTCAAAACAAAATGAGCATCGTTAATAATCGAACAACGACTAACAACAACTAAATAATCAACTAACTAAGTGAACGATTTAACTAATACACTAAAGATCATGTTTAAATCAATAACGAATCTAACAAACCACTAAAATAAATAGAGATAGCTAATTAAATAAACCTAACTTGAAACTCTAATTAACAAGAAATAACCAAAACAGAAAAAATAAAAAAAAATCAGAAACTAATCTACTAAAAAAAAAATCAGAAATTAATTAAAGAGATGTCGATTATACCTAACAAGTATGCTTGAAGCCGAAAAATAGCTAAAATGGGGGTTCGAGGCATTTTGGCGGTGGTGAGGCGGTGGAGCCATGGCGGCGGCAAGGAGCGGGCCGGCGGCGACGGGGATTTTGGGGGTGAAATGGGTAGGAAAAGATAGGTCTCGTGGAGCTCTATCCATTCATGTATGTGTTGTAGGGTGGTGTTGGTCGGAGCTTCAAGAATTTGGACCAAAAAGTGGCGGCTAAAGTTTCTTAGATCTAAAATTCAAGGAGTTTGAGGGTTTTTTGAAGGAATTGGTTTGGAGATATGGGAAGAAGAGATTATGGAGATTATAATTTGGAGGTGTTTGGAGGTGGTCCGCCGCCGGTGGGTGATTTCCGGCGGCGGCGGCGGCGGTGGAGAGAAGAGAGAGAAGAGAGAGAGAGAAGAGAGAAAGAGTTATGGGGTGAAATGAGGGAATTTTTCAGATTTTTGAGGCTTTAAATACCTCTTGAGAGATCAAATACGGACCATTAGATCAATGGGTGATCAATGGGTGAGATTTGATCTTGGGTTACTTAATGAAACGACGTAGTTTTGAGGTAAAACTACGTCGTTCCGGACCCTTTCAAAGGCAGCCCCTTATCTTGCACTTTTGGCCACTTTCTCTTTCAAATTTGGCCCAATTGCTTTCTTAATCCTACTTATTAAACTAAATTTATACAAATAAATAAATTAATTAAGTAACTTATTCAAATGATCAATTAACTAGATTAATTCACCAATTGAATAGTTAGTTAATTCCTAAAATGCACAAATAAAGAAAAAAATATTTTTTGGTATTTTTATGATAGGAAATATGCAATCAAAGACACAAAAATTGGGAAATATAATTAAAGCAACAAAACACTAATGACTTTAGGAGATATTAAAATAGTACAAAAATTAGGTATTCACAGCTACCCCTCTTTGCTCGAGAACATGAAGAGTTTTCGTGCAAAGAAAAGTCAATGCCATGGCTAATTTTTGCTCACATATTATTCCAACGAAAGCATTTTTTAAAAAAATGGTGATCGAACCCTGCTTCCGAGGTAGCCTACATATCCTTATTTAGAGGAATCAGGTCAGTGTAGTTCTGGGAAAATTTGGTAGCTGGGACTATCAGACACTAGATTTAAGACTATTGTTGCTTCTGTTGTTGCTGTTATTGTTACTTGCTGCTTGAATCAAAAGGAAAAGAGAAAGAACTACATATGTCTGGAAACTAAGAGTTACAAAATTCCTAATCTATATGTCTTATGGAGTCAAATCTTGATTCTTGACCTGCTCGCTTGTGTTGACCTTAGATTGGATCTTGATGCTCTTTGAGGAAAGGATCATGGCTCATTCTCGATTGCTTGCTTTTCGGATCAGAGTTCGGGAAAATAAAACTCGAGAAGCTGGGCTGCTGACACATTATCCAAGCTAAACTGCAACTATCTTGTGACTGAAAAACTTCTTTATTATGATGAGAAAGCTGAAACTGCAAGCTTTAATCGTCACAACATGTGCTCTACGGCAGGGCCTGCAAAGCCATCAAAGACAAACAAAACAAACAAAATTTTCTGCCCCAGTTTGGCACTGAGAAAATTTTGCGAGTTATTGGGTAAAACTGCAGGGCAGCTTATTTTATTTGAAAAATCCAAAAATGAAACTAAAGGCTCCGAAAAGGATGTTCTTATCTTAGGTATAAAATTGATATAACTTGGACTTAGGAGGTGCGTGTCCCATGGGTATCGTTGGAATGGCTGTGAGATTGAAGGACTCGAACTAGGAATTGCATCTCCTTGGAATAATGACTCATATTAGGGAGTGCATCTCCTATTAAAATGAATACGGTTGACTCAAGCTAGGAAGTGTGTCTCCTACGAGTGAGGTTGAAAGACTCGGACTAGGAAGCGCGTCTCCTAGGATTAATGGTTCATATTAGGAAGTGTGTCTCCTATTGGAATGACTCAAGCTAGGAAGTGCGTCTCCTACGAGTGAGGTTGAAAGACTTGGAGGGAATGTAATCAGGGGTTGGCACCCTGTATCATTGAGAACGAATGTAACCAGGGGTTGGCGCCCTGTATCACTAACAAAGAATGTAACCAGGGGTTGGCGCCCTGTATCACTAAGGGGGAATATAATCAAGGGTTGGCGCCCAAACTAGGAAGTGCATCTCCTACGAGTGAGGTTGAAAGACTTGGAGGGAATGTAACCAGGGGTTGGCGCCCTGTGTCACTGAGAATGAATGTAACCAGGGGTTGACGCCCTGTATCACTAACAAAGAATGTAACCAGGGGTTGGCGCCCTGTATCACTAAGGAGGAATATAGTCAAGGGTTGGCACCATAACTAGGAAGTGCGTCTCCTACGAGTGAGGTTGAAAGACTTGGAGGGAATGTAACCAGGGGTTGGCGCCCTGTATCACTGAGAACGAATGTAACCAGGGGTTGGCGCCCTGTATCACTAACAAAGAATGTAACCAGGGGTTGGCGCCCTGTATCACTAAAGGGGAATATAATCAAGGTTTGGCGCCCAAACTAGGAAGTGCGTCTCCTACGAGTGAGGTTGAAAGACTTGGAGGGAATGTAACAAGGGGTTGGCGCCCTGTATCACTGAGAACGAATGAAACCAGGGGTTGGCGCCCTGTATCACTAACAAAGAATGTAACCAGGGGTTGGCGCCCTGTATCACTAAGGGGGAATATAATCAAGGGTTGGCGCCCAAACTAGAAAGTGCGTCTCCTACGAGTGAGGTTGAAAGACTTGGAGGGAATGTAACCAGGGGTTGGCACCCTGTGTCACTGAGAATGAATGTAACCAGGGGTTGGCGCCCTGTATCACTAACAAAGAATGTAACCAGGGGTTGGCGCCCTGTATCACTAAGGAGGAATATAGTCAAGGGTTGGCACCATAACTAGGAAGTGCGTCTCCTACGAGTGAGGTTGAAAGACTTGGAGGGAATGTAACCAGGGGTTGGCGCCCTGTATCACTGAGAACGAATGTAACCAGGGGTTGGCGCCCTATATCACTAACAAAGAATGTAACCAGGAGTTGGCGCCCTATATCACTAAGGAGGAATATAATCAAGGGTTAGCACCCTGTATCAGTGAGAAAGAATGTAACCAGGGGTTGGAACCCTGTATTACTAAGAGAGAATATAGCCAGGGATTGGGCACCCTTTTATCACTGAGAGAATATAACCAAGGGATGGCGCATTGCATCACTTAGAGAGAAAGTAACCAGGGATAGGATACCTTGTATTAAAGTGGAACCTCACTAAGGATTAGTGCACCTTAGGTTGGAAAATACATCTAGGAATTGGTGTATCCTATACTGAACATGCGACTAGGGTGTGGTGTGCCATATATCAAAATGGGACCTCAACTAAGGACTGATGTACCTTATGCTGGAAAATGCAGTGGTTGATGAAGTAATAATGGGCATGCCTAGAAAGCAGAAGTAGAGTCTTTGAAGAACTTACATTTGGTACATTCGTACTTTGAGAACTTCATTTCTACGCTACTTTGTTTCCTGCTTCAAACAAAGAAAGATTTGTGAGTTTAACAGTGGTGGTCGGTTTGTGGCCTTGATGCCCTGAGTAGTTTGAATTTGCGGCCACCTTGCTGAAAAAGAACTGATTCTTTCAGCGCGATACCGAGTTGCTCGGATACTCTGTATTGCTTTCTGGAAATCTTGGTTTTCCATCGTTGCCCTCGACTATTTTCGTACCCGAATGTCTAAGGTGATGTTGAACCTTGTCTATAAAGCAAGTCTTCACTTTGGAGGTTTTTTCGTTTAAAAATCAAACTTGATTATCTTGCACTCGATATCAGTTTGTGTCTGTGGTGCTATCAGCTTTGCCCATGAAGCAAGTCTTACTTAGTGACCTTTTCGATTTCTTCGAAACACTTTGTTCGGCTTATCAGAGGAAATCAGAGTTGGATTTGTGCTTTTGTCAATACCGTGTATGCCTTACATCATTTGTTTTGCACTTACGGGGAACGGTGACCAATTTTGTGTCCCTTTCTTTGTTGGCTTCTAAACAAATAGACCAACAAAGTTTTCTCTTTGGAACTTTCGTCTGCATAAAACCTCAGATATCGTTTAATCTCAACAACTTATTGTGCATGTTGCCTTCTGGATATGTCCTCTTTGATGTACTAGGATAGAACTTGTTTTGTATAGTTAGAAAGCTGGTAACAGATTTTGAAATCATTTCTCTTTTGTTTTTATAAATACTGACTCAAAATAATAATGCAAATGAATAAAATGACGCGATGTGAAAATGAGAAAGAATAGTATTTAACTGAAAAATGACACTTTACGAGGAGAGAAACATAGAATGGGCTCTTTTGAATATGGTAGTCAAGCTTTAACGATCATGACATGCATTTTGGATTGATCGGCCAAATCTATCCAGCCAATCTACCCTTTCTACTTATTGTTCCCTTTCGTCTTTGAAGTTGGCCTCTTTGTGCCAATCATTTGCATAAAATCATAGCTCACCTTCGACTGGTAGTGCCCCGGAAGGTTTTCACCAACCGATCTCTCTCATTTATTTATCTCTATTTACCATCACCTTACAGTGCCCATGAGGGTTTTCACTAGTAAGACTCTCTCATTTTTTTTATTTTTTTTTTTTTTTTGCTTTCTTGTGTGAGCAACTTGACATTGTTCTATGTCGTGTGACAACTGTTGCTTATAACGTGCTTCGCTTGGCATTCTTAGAGATTAATTGGGAGGTCTTTATTTGTATGGATTTTGGATAGGGTTAAAAAGAAAGGGTTGTATGAAGGCTCAAAATAGACTCAAGATGATGGGGTTGTATACTTACAACTCTTGGAATCGACTCTTCATAAAAACATAAATAAAAAATAAAAATAAAAATTAAAAAAAAAATCCCACCCCAGTTTCAGATACTGGAAAATTTTTATTTTTGATTTGGTTGGACTGAACCCTAGTATAGAGCTGCCTACGTATCCTTTAAAGGAATCAAGTTAAACGTAGTTCAAACTAACACGAAAGATTTCTTTGTTGTCTTTTTTTTTTTTCATTTTTCTTTTCTCCTTTCCTTTTCTTTTCTTCTTTTTTTTTTTAAAATAACAAATTGACCTAGCTCCTATTTTCTGGTGGCATTTTTATTTTTTATTTTTTATTTTGACCTTTGACTCTATAGTTGATTCCAAAATAGGGGGGTCAAAGAAAAATAAAACAGGCTCAAAAGGGGTGACGAAGGGTATAAGTATTTAGGTAGCAGAAAAATGGCCTCCCGCCTCAAGAATGCCAAACATACTATCTCTTCACAGGTTTGGCATTGATAGACATGAATGTCTTCTTGGTTTTGTCAGTTGTACAGCTTCGTAGTCAATATCTTGTTCACAACAAATGATCTTTCACAAATTGGAGCCACATTTTATTGGTCTTTGCCTTGATGTGAAATGATACATTTCAGTACCAACTAATCTATTTTAAATTCCCTGGAATGCACCTTCTTTGGAGATTTGGGTCATCTTCCCTGATATGATTAGATTATGGCAGGTCGAGGCCAAAGAGCCCTTCATCGATTACTCCGACTAGGCTTCAAAACTTTCAATTATCCTTAAGCCGGTATTCATGATAGGTTTGAGATAAACATCTTTAATCTCTACGGATATGACTATATTGGTTCCATATGACACAGGCTTATTATCAATGTTCTTCAACTTCTTATTTATCCTTCGAGTATTTTTTTCTCGATTCAATTCAAGATTAGACAGGCTTTCTAAAATCTAGCCGAAAACTCCGCATGCATGTCATGTCACTAAAATTGGCGTGAAAAGAACTATATATGCAAAAGAACCATACATAGTGGATTAAAATGAGACAAAGCGAAAAGTTGTATTTTATTGATTAAAGGATAGAGAGGTTTGATGACAGGACAAACAAACGACATCTGGATCACAACCTCGAAATAATACGGATGATAGAAATTATGACAAAATAAGTTACCAAGACTCCTTCCTGGCAAGGTGGGGAGTGTCTTTCCAATTATCAAGCTCAAATATTTTTGCTACGAATTTGCGCATCAGCATCAAACAGGACCTTCAACAATTTTGATTGCCTTGCATTCAGCGGACAGGTTCTTGACATTTTCCACCAAACCGTACCCATATTCTTTATCATTGTAAATCATATGAACAGTGCGTGATTGGTCATGACGTTTAAGATGCCATTATCTTGAACCACGATCATTCCTTCTTGAATCATCATTTCTATTTCCTTTTTCAAAGCCCGACAATCCTCAATGCTATACCCCTGGACATTAGAATGGTACATGCACCGTACATCAGGATCAAAACCTTTTGCATATGGATCAGGAACATACCCTTAAAGCGGCTCAATCATGCCACAAGGTTTTAGCCTTTCAAACCAACTTATGTAGGATTCTACGATTGGCGTGAAATTGTCCCTCTACTTATGTTCCCTTTCACACTCTTATTTTGGACGAGGACGAAAGTATGTCAAAGCCGGGGGTCGCATATGTTGGCGATTGGATGGCTTAGCATAAGACTAAGCATTGAATGTTGCATAATGTGGAGCAACTGAGTATCGTGGATCCGGGGGTTGAGATGTTCCCCTTTGGCCTCTTTTTGCCCGTGATGCCATCATGGCCTCCTCATCTTTCTTCTTTTGATTAACAAGGTTGTCCGGCCTATTCTGGATTTCTTGGGTGGCTGATTTGAGAGCTACTTGACTTATAATTCGGCCAGTATTGAGGCCATTCTCGATCATTTCTCCTATCTTGATTGCGTAAGCAAAAGGTCTGCCCATTGCGGACATCATATTTTGAAAATAATCAAGATCCTGAGCCTGAAGGAAGACAGTGATTAACTCATTGTCATACATGGGTGGCTTAACTCTAGATGCTTGCTCTCTCCACCTAACGGCATACTCCCTGAAGCTTTCAGTCGGCCTTTTCTTCACATTGGACAGGGAATTACGATCTGACGCAATGTCAATGTTGTACTGAAATTGTTTGATGAAGGCTTGGGCCATGTCGTCCCAAATGTGCCAGTGAGAGACATCTTGGTCAATGAACCATTCAGAGGCTACCCCCACAAGGCTCTCCCCGAAATAAGCCATCAACAACTCTTCTTTTCCTATCGCGCCCCTCAGCTGGTTGCAGTACTTTTTCAAGTGGGTGATAGGGTCACCGTGTCCATCATATTTCTCAAATTTTGGGGTCTTGAACCCTGGTGGAAATTGGATGTGAGGAAACAAGCATAAATTACTAAATGAGACACTTTTGTGACCACCTAGTCCTTGTATGTTCTTTATGTTCTACTCAAGACTTTTCATTTTCCTGACCATCTCATCTGGCTCTCCTGTCTTGAGAGCCTTTTCATTTTCTGTAGGTGACTCATACTGTAGGGTCTGATTGTGTGGAATCGAAACCTTAAAAGCCATATATGGAGAGTAGCACTAGCCATCATAAGCATGATATAATGGCTCGATGTTTGGTCTCGTCATAGGATTTGGTGGCGGGATTGTATACACTGGCACGTCAGACATAACGAGAGAGGTGTTCCTAACCGGTGCGGCAGGAGGTGGTAGGGAAATTGTAATTTGGCACATACCCCGGAGGCAGAATGTGATCACTCGTTGTGGGAAGCGGTGGTTGAGTATCCTGGGGTACGGTGTAAGTTCCCTATCTTCTTCTTCTTCTTCTTCTCTCTTTTTTTTTTTAACTTCTTTTTATCTTCTTCCCTTTATTTTGGAATTATTGAGAAATATTTCGATCGAACCTTTTGGGGGTTGCCTACGTATCATGTTGCCGCATAAATCATATCGTTACGTAGTTCAGGGCAAATCGGGAATAAAGTAAAATAAACTAACTTTTTTTTTTACTCATATACAATTAATCCCATAAAAGCTGCTAGCAAGGAAAAATATTTCGGATTTTATTTTTTTTGGAATTTATTTTTTTTGTTGAAAGAAAACTTCTAAAGACAGATTTTTTTTTTTGCCTTTTTTTTTTTGGAATCTTCGAAAGAAATACTTTTTTTGTTTAAAAAAAATAATTGATTTTTTATTTTTTTTAAAAAAATTTAAAAAGACAAAAAATATTTTTTTTGGATTTTGATTTTTTTTTTTTTGAATTTTGGGAGAAAGGCCTTTTTTTTAAAAAGAAGAAAATATTTTTTTGGAATTTTGGATTTGACGTATCAAAGAAAGACTTCTAAAGAAAAATATTTTTTTTGGATTTTTGAAAATTGGGGGCCGGAACCTATGAGGTTTGCCTACGTATCTCACATCCGATGAGAATCAGACCCGCGTAGTTCGGTGATAAAATTTTCAATGAAACTAACTATATTTTCTCTCTTTATGAAAAATTAATCATGGACACCAAACGCACCAAATCACTTCGGGCTTTTTTATTTATTTTTTTATTTAAAAAGAACGAATATTTGTATAGAAATCGGGAGCATGTTTTTATTTTTTTTATTTTTCTCTGCTTATTCAACTAATGCACCCTAAAGCCGGTCGACATGCAAGCCTCCCAAATAAAGTAACATGTAGCACATAAGTGAACGTTATGGTCTCAAAGAGGATACCTGTTTTATACGGACCCGACCCCTGTGCCGAGTCTCACTAAGTTAAATACACGTGATGCAAATAAAGCGAACCTACTTGGGATATCTGGCATGAGGTATGTTCTTCTAGGTTTAAATCCTGATGGAGGAGGTGTCTAGACTGGCTTACTCGAGCGGACAACCCGAGCCGAGGAGCGTCAGCGTCACCAGTAGTAGAATAGCACTGGCTAGCTAACGACTCTCTCGCCTAAGCATGTGTGACTAAATCCTTCACCACAAGCTGGTAGGCTAACTGGCTTTATCTCAAGACAAAAATTTTGTGATGCTGGTAGGCAAACACAACATAACTAACTATAAGAAGACTCAGAGGGGTGCGAGAGAGGATACAATTTATATGTACAGTTCAACAATATCAAAACACTATAAAGTGGACAAGTAACAGATTAGGCCCAAATAAATCACAATATATACAAAAATTAATAAAGCCAAATAAAGTCAATATACAAGCTCGAATTATTAATGTCCCCAGCAGAGTCGCCAGAGCTGTCACACCCCTTTTTCTACCCGCAAAATAATATTATGTGGATTAAAGTGTTTTTCCAATTAAAGTGACAAAATTGAGTAGGGATTAATTTATTTACAGAGTCGCCACTTGGAATTGATTTTGTTGGTGTTCCAAGTCACCTTTTATTTGAATCCCTAATCAAAGAAAGATTTGACTCTATTATTATTGGTCTGCGAAAATAAAGTCCGGGTAAGGAATTTTGTTAACCAGGAAGAAGGTGTAAGGCATTCCCCGAATCCCATGGTTCTAGCACGGTCGCTTTTATTGACTAAAATTTGGCTTGAATTATTTTTGGATAAAGTGTGTATTATTTGCCTTAAGTTACTATTGTCTAGTACCGCTTAATAATTAATAATTTTGGCCTAGGAGCGTGCAAGCACACAAGGTCCTTATTTGATTATATGTATTAAAACAAAGAACGTGTCGGTACACATGGTTTAAATACAATTAATATTGAAGAGTCAAGGAGCGGGAATGCACACATGACTACTTTATTAAAATAAATAAATAATAATAATGACCAAGGATCGTGTATGAACACATGGTCTACATCTCAAACGTGCCTAAAATTGCCTACCGCTTAAATTAATTAAAAAGCGCTTCTTTTTTATATTTATTACTTGTTCGACTGAAAAAAATAATATTATTATTAAAAATAATTTTCACTAATGCAAGACTTTAAACCCGGGTAAACTTATGTTAAACTTTAATGGTATTGGGCCACTTATTTTATTTAACAAAAAGACAATTTATTGATTTTAAAGAAAATACCCATCTTACTTTCTATTGTCATTGGGCCTACAAATTTTAGCTTATTTGGCCCATGTTGCTTAAGAGCCTCGATGACCGAGACAACACAAAATAACAAGTATTCTTCTAAGCCCAAATTGCTTCTTTCATTGATGTCCAAACTAAAAATTATTTTTTTCATAAAAGAAGCTTACATGCTAATTATTATATTTTATCTTCTTAACCAACTTATTTCTTAAAGACTAACATAATATTTCTACACCAACATGGCACTAATCAAACTACACTCATTAACAACATAAAAATCATGACTAAATATAAAAACTACAAAAAACGGTAATACTTCAATGCTAAAGAGAAGAACTATATTAAGTATAACATTATGTTGACTATAATTTAAAGCATCAAAATATTTGAAGTTAGAAGTCTTTCTTAGATAATTATACATGAACCATGAAAGTAACTCACGGAAAAGAGCCCAAACTAAACAAACATGGTTAAAAGTGGGGTCTTTATCTTTTCCTTAAACTAAGTAATCTTAACAGAATGCAATTTCAATCACATATATAAAGAAGAAAACGATAATTTAACTAATCTTTAACAGATTTACATGATGATAATACTAATATAACATTCATCTTGAAACAAAATCAGATCCAATATGTTCCATCAACCAAGCCGGGATCAAATCCTTCTTATTATCATCAAGAATCTGCAATATAAGAATTTGAAAGTTACCTGGTTTATAGAATAATAAAATACAGCAGTGCAGCAACAAAAAACTCAGCAGCAAATACAGTAGAAACAGCAGCAACTCAAGTGTTAAGACAACCCAGAAAACTCAACAAAAATGCATGAAACCGGTAGCTATCAACTTCACAAATTGCCAAAGGGATCTTTCTATTTTTCTCAAGGTTTTTTTGCACTCAAATAATCCTCACAAAACTCTGAAATTTCAGCTTGTTATATGTATTAAGCTGCTGATTTTTCTCAAAGATATATGTCTTTCAGCAACTCTCCAAGATGTGTCTCAGTATAAGATAGAGTGTCCCCCTTTTCAGTGAGTAAGGAACTCTGCATTCTAAGTGTAAGACAGTCCCTTTTATAGGAGAAAAATAGCCCTTTCAATAGGCAAATAAAGTTAGATTTTTGGACAGATTTTGGTTCACCAAAAATCTGTCCAAAAGACTAACTTTGTGTACTAAATACTGTTCAAGGTCTGTCCCAAAGGTAAAAGGACAACCTGAAAATCTACTGTGTCAGAAGCAAGGAGAAAAAATGTCCTTTCAGCCACCTTACTAGTAAAAGTAAGCTACTATTACCCTATTTTATTATAAAATAAACTAAACTTCAGATTTTAACCATCAACAACAAACCACTTGCTCAACACAAATCAAACTTGGACAACTATGAACTGACAAAGTATAGACGAGACTAAAAACGTAATTGAACTCAGTATTAAAACCAACTTGATGGGAATGAATTGGATTTGTGCAAACTAATTACTAAACAAACAACTAAATTCACAAACTAATGCTCAAAACAGAACGAGCATCGTTAATAATCGAACAACGACTAACAACAACTAAATAATCGACTAACAAAGTGAACGATTTAACTAATACACTAAAGATCATGTTTAAATCAATAACGAATCTAACAAACCACTAAAATAAATAGAGATAGCTAATTAAATAAACCTAACTTGAAACTCTAATTAACAAGAAATAACCAAAACAGAAAAAATAAAAAAAATAAAAAAGAAAATCAGAAACTAATCTACTAAATAAAAAAAAATCAGAATTAATTAAAGAGATGACGATTATACCTAACAAGTATGCTTGAAGCCGAAAAATAGCTAAAATGGGGGGTTCGGAGCATTTTGGCGTTGGAGCCGTGGCGGCGGCGAGGAGCGGGCCGGCGGCGGCGAGGATTTTGGGGGTGAAATGGGTAGGAAAAGATAGGTCTCGTGGAGCTCTATCCATTCATGTATGTGTTGTAGGGTGGTGTTGGCCGGAGCTTCAAGAATTTGGACCAAAAAGTGGCGGCTAAAGTTTCTTAGATCTAAAATTCAAGGAGTTTGAGGGTTTTTTGAAGGAATTGGTTTGGAGATATGGGAAGAGGAGGTTGTGGAGATTATATGGTGTTAATTTGGAGGTGGTCCGCCGCCGGTGGGTGATTTCCCGCGGCGGCGGCAGCGGTGGAGAGAAGAGAGAGAAGAGAGAGAGAGAAGAGAGAAAGAGTTATGGGTGAAATGAGGGAATTTTTCAGATTTTTGAGGCTTTAATTACCTCTTGAGAGATCAAATACGGACCATTAGATCAATGGGTGATCAATGAGTGAGATTTGATCTTGGGTCACTTAATGAAACGACGTAGTTTTGAGGCAAAACTACGTCGTTTCGGACCCTTTCAAAGGCAGCCCCTTATCTTGCACTTTTGGCCACTTTCTCTTTCAAATTTGGCCCAATTGCTTTCTTAATCCTACTTATTAAACTAAATTTATACAAACAAATAAATTAATTAAGTAACTTATTCAAATGATCAATTAACTAGATTAATTCACCAATTGAATAGTTAGTTAATTCCTAAAATGCACAAATAAAGAAAAAAATATTTTTTGGTATTTTTATGATAGGAAATATGCAATCAAAGACACAAAAATTGGGAAATATAATTAAAGCAACAAAAAACTAATGACTTTAGGAGGTGTTAAAATAGTACAAAAATTAGGTATTCACAGTGTCCACATGGATTAGGTCAAAGATCTTTTTGGTTGATATAGAGCTTGAAGGAAAAGGGAGCTTGGATTGGCTAGCCATAGGACAAATAAGACAAGGAGTAGAATGATTAAAACATGAAGGAACAGAAACATTAGAAATTTTCTTCATATTACTCCAAGGCATATGGCCTAACCTATAATGCCACGGCTTCTCTTTTACATTGGAATCGGAAAAAGCAAAACAAGAATTAAAAACTGGAACAAAATTTAAATTCTGCCTTGGTACAAAAGTACTAGACTTAGGGAAACTTTTAAAAACTGGAGCTCCCAGTCTTGACTTGAGAATGAAGAGGCCTCCTTTCTCCTTACCAATCTCCAAAGGGCTCTTCAGTGAAAGGCCCTGCAGCAAAATATAAGAATTGGGAGTGAAAAGAATATATTGTTGGAGTTGTTTGCACAACTTGTGCACAAACAACAGATTGAATCTAAAGGAAGGCACATACAGTACATTGTGCAAAACTAGATTTGGTAACAATGCAATAGTACCTGAATATGCAACTTTTACTCTATGTGAATTAGGCAGATTGACCATGATAGGTTTAGGCAAGGCTTTATAGTTAATAAAAAAATTTATGTTAAAATTCATATGCGCAGTTGCTCCACTATCTAATATCCATGATTCACTATCAATTTGAATGAAACAGGCAAAGGAATTGAAAAACTTGGCTATACCAGCACAACTCAGATTTGCAGAAGCATCAGAGGTTTCTGCACCCTGCTGACCTATGTTGACCTGTTGTAGAAGCTGCAATAATTGTGTCACATACTCCTGAGTAAGTGACTGCATTCCTGGAACCTTAGTATTTCCCTAGACTCCCTCTTCATTTGTGTTGAACACAACATTTGCATGTACATTCCCTTGAAACTTCCTTTGCTTTGTGAACTTAAAATTTGCAGGAAATCCATGAATCCTATAACATTTATCAATAGTATGGCTAGGTGTAACACCCCGAAAAATTTTAAAGTATTTAAGTGTAAAGTCCGGTAAAATTTGCAAAGAAAATAATACTTCATGGTGCCGGACTAGGCTTACGTGTTTGAGGATTGTAAGCTCGCCTCGACTTGGAATTTTTGGGTTGAACAATGCAGCGGAAAGTAAAGGAAAATATTTGGCAGAAAAATACATTTTTGCGGTCCATTATGCGACCGCATAACTACTTTGCGGGTCGCATAATGACCGCAGAAGTGAGCAGGAGAAGGGCCAGTCTGGGGGCAATTATGCGATCGACTATGCGACTGCATAACTGTTATGCGGTGCATTATGCGATCGCATAACAGTTATGCAGACCGCATAGTGACCGCATACACAGACAGATTTTTGATCATTTTGGTCTGTAATTATGCGGTCCGCATATCCATTATGCGGTCATATATGCGACCGCAGAACCTGTTCCGGAGCTCCATTTTTGTGTTTTTACAACCCGACCCTACTTCGTTAAATACACGCAAAGGGTCATTTCTGAGCAAAAATTCTGATGTTTTAGAGAGAAGGGAGAGTGTTTTAGAGAGAGAGAAAACTCTAAGCTAATTATTCATCAAGTCTTGCTCAAATCTTGAAAGATTAACAAGGAAAACCCACAAGTTCTTCATCTAAGAGGTAAGGTTCCATACCCTAGTTTTCAATTTCGAATTTGGGTAGAAGATGGTTGATTAGGAGTATGATTCATGGGTATGAGATTATTATTTATACATGCATGTACCAATAAGAATTGTGGGAAGATTGTTGAGCTGAAATAAGTAAGGATTGGGTTGTGGAGTGAAGGAAATCTTGTAGAAGAACCTTGTGGTTAAATTTGCACACCTAGTGTCTGATAAAATGCTCAAATGAGCTGAGACCATGAATATCTTCCTAATTATGGTTCAATTTTGTTATGTCTCAAAATAAGATCGGGATTGCTAAGAATTCCAGATCATTCTAGAGTTAAGGAAGCTCGATTGAGGTATGTTGGCTAAACTTTCTCTCTTGGAATTGAATTCCATAATGTTTCTGTAAGTTTCAAAATATGGGTTGCATATTAAAAGGTTATGGCTTTGAGTCGTATTTCAATGAAAAATAGTATGCCAAATTGTGTGAGAAAATTTCAATATTCTTAAGACTTTTAATTGCTCATATGTATACCTAAAGTCTTGATTTGGAAATGTCTTATTGTTGATAATCTATAAAGATGGTTGGAAGTGAAATAAGTTAATTGGGGATATAGAGTGTGGCCAACGTGCCAAGAATTTAAGTTATGATTGTGTCTAGTGGTGTAAATGATTTGAGAAGATGCGATAAAGAATATGAAATGAGCCTCGACTCAATTGTTTAAAAATGACTTCGAAGATAGAATTACCTAAAAGCTTTTGTACTCAATCCATGCTCATTAGTGGTTGTTTTAACTAATGCTTTGCTTTATAAATATATCTAGTGTGATTTGAGTTCTATATACTCATGTGTTGATCTGGTACATTGTCATTGCTAGGGAAGAGCATTGTAAGAATAAATGGTATATTGATTGTTTATTATTTTCATGTGTGTTTCTATTGTTGGATGGTATGCCTCATTCTTTGGGAAGAAATCATTTGTATTTGAAGTTTCCATTTCAAATGGATTTGAAGTATATGACTTCTAAAATATCCTATATATTGATACTTGATGATGATCTTTGAAATTGAAAGAGGTGAAAGTGTGGAATATGAAATACGGCCATCGTGCCAGGAATAAAGAATCTTGTGAATGGCCTAATGAGCTAAGGAAATATTGTCGTTGTGAATGACTGAGAATACTAATGAGAATTTATACAATGTGAAAGATGTTGAGGAGAGTACAATTATTTTTATGATATTTCTGTTTGCAAATCAAATAAAAAAAATATTTTTGGGAGCATCATTAGCAAAACCGAGGAAGGGTGGGTCATAAAGCCCACACCTGAAACTACACGTGCCGGTGTAGGGGTGGATTGGGATTATTCCTCTTAATTGGGATAAAACTGGAACCTTTGTGGATTGGAAAAGTCAACCCACACGGCATATGTGGGAAGGCGGCCTAGCTGATCGGGTGGAGATCAGATGCCATATTGCGTATATGGTGGTACTACTCTTGGTAATAACTTTCTTTCGCATCACATGTCAAACTATATTGTTCGTGGGGAGATCGCCTAGCCAATCGGGCGTGATCGGACTCCGTACTAACAAAGACGATGGTATATCGGTGCTAATGATCTCCCAACCAAAAAAATTATATATGAAGTTCGTATTTTGAAAATTATTATATTTTAACTGGATATTTGGATACTGTTGATTATGACTTGCTGTTTCTATATGTTGCCTTTTCTCATATGGGCATTTTATTTTGAAAGAGGATTTTTAGCTATACATACTAGTGCTATTCGACAGTACTAACGTCTCTTTTGCCGGGGGCGCTGCATCTTTAATGGATGCAGGTGGTTCTTCAGCAGGCGACATTGATCGGTGATAGCAGTACACTCTTTTCAGCTGATTTGGTGAGCCCCACTTCATTTTGGGGTCATGTATCTTTTGTTTCTCATGTACTGTATTTTGAGGTATAGCCGGGGCCTTGTTGCAGACATTTTCATATTACTCTTTTATTGTACTTAGAGGCTCCGTAGACAGGTTGTGGGTTATGGTTGATGTTGGGAATTGAACTAGAAATGTTAGTACTTGGAATTTATGTTTTTCATTAATTCTATAAACTCGTAATATTTTGAAAATTATGAATGAAATTGCTAATGGGAGTGAAAAGAAAGTTGTTAATAAAAATCTTTTCAGTGATTGATTAATGGAGTACATCTCCTCTTTATTCATAGATGAGTTTGGGTAGAAGAAAATCTAATAGGCTTGCTCGGCCGGGTTCTCTCGGTTGAGCACCGGTCATGCTCCCCGAGTTTGGGGCATGACATCAGGTTTCTTGCAGTAAGCACATATTCCAGTATTCTTTCTAGGATCACAAACTCCCTTCTGTCCCTTATTTTCATTGAATCTTCTTCCATTTCCCCGCATGTCTGTAGCAAGGAAAGAACCAGAATCTCCTGGATAGACAGGGGTAGCATGGATATCCCTTTGCTTCTCATCATGTATTACAAGTGAATAAGCTTGTACAATAGAAGGTAATGGTGAAGACAATAATATATTGCTCCTAACACATATGAATATGTCATTCAAACCCATCAAAAACGGCAACCTTTCATCTTGATGTGCCTTAAAATTCTTCACCTTAGCACCACATTCACATTCACAAACACATGCAGAAAAGGTGTTCAAAGCATCAAGCTCATCCCATAAGCTTTTCATCTTAGTAAAATAGGTTGATATACTAGAATTACCTTGTACCACAGCACTGAGTTCCTTTTGTAGCTAAAATAGCTTAGCTCCATTTGTTTGTCCAAATATGTCTTCCAAATCACTCCACAAGTCCTTGGCACTTTGAGAGTAAAGAACACTCTCAGCTATCTCCTTAGAAAGAGAATTAAGTAGCCATGACAATACCATGTCATTACACCTTGCCCAAGTCTTTTGAAGTCCAGAATCAGCTTGTGGAAAAGTAAGAGTTCCATCAATAAAATTCAGTTTATTTTTTACAGATAAAGCAATTACTACAGCTCTTCTCCATCCAACATAGCTTCTTCCATCAAAAACTGTGGACACAAGATTCATCCCCGGATAATCCGAGGAATGAAGGTAGTAAGGATGTGATGAATCAACCACTCCATTCATAACTGAAGTTGTTGGCACAGAAGGATCGACTGTGGAAGTGGCTGATGCAAGTGGATCTAGAGTCTGTCCAGTGGTACTCATATCTGAAGAAAAGAAAGCAAAAAAAGGAAGAAAGAAGCAAAAGATCATGAAATGGTGGAGCAGATTAAGCCTGCTCTGATACCATGAAGAAAATGAAATGAGAATAATTTTGGAAATTTTCTATGTGTATATTTCTCTGCACAGTGTAATGTATATATACAAAAGAATAGAATCTAGTCTAAAAAAACTTTGCCAAGTGGCAGTATTTTTCTAGCTTACTCCTAATAGCTATTGTAACAAACTAGGGAATACTTATAAAAGGAATAATTCTATCCACTTTGCAGATTATTCTTTGTATCTTCTGGGTTCTACTACAAATGGGCAGATGGAGTCATCTGAAGTTTTAAGGCCCATTTGTTGTAAAACTAAGTCCAAAGCAAAAAACCAAGCCCATTTAGAATTGAGTCCAAATGTCTGACCCATTTTGTAAGATATACATCCCTTCTTTAAAGACAAAACAAACATCAGCAAACCTAGCCGACTATCTCTCTCTAATCTCTCTTCATACTTCCATCTGAAAATTCAAGAAGAACTTCATTTTCATTTCTAACACCAATATGATTGTGATCCGTCTTGCCATTTGAAGAACTTATTCAAAACGGGATGGACTCGGGACAACTTAATGGTATTCATAGCCTAAAGCAAAATTATAATGAGAAGCCTTCAACTTATTTCATAAAATTCCTATACTACTGGGATAAAAGGACTTATTTCTTGATATATGAATCAAATGAGACAATTAAGAGAAACAGCTAATTCAAGAATATTGGATTGAAATTAAAAAAATTAAATCTTTAGATGCATAAAAACGAAATAAATATACATAGTGGAGGAAAATCAAATTGAAGTGGTAGATATAGGTACTAATTATTAAGTGAGAAAGAAATTTCTTGTAATTTCTATTGAAAGACTCAAGAAACACATTAAAATTGAAGCACATACGATATACATATTACTAACATTCTTAATTAGAGGCTCAAAAAATATAGAGAAAGTTCATGCTAAACAAAATTTGAAATCAAGATGTAGTATATTATTTTTAAATTGACGCTTCTAAAATTTGAGTTCAGAAAGTTACTACTAGCTCCTATTTTAGTAGATAATAGACTACTCCCTCCCTGGTTAACAAAAAAAAATTATAAGCTTCAAATGAAGATATCAATAAGCTAGCCAAATAAATAATCTTTTTGAAGTTTTGCTAAAAAATGTTTGTAGACGATTAATCTTCAATTTAAAGAAATTGATGAAGACGATCATATTGATGTTCATCACGGTGGTGATAAGAATAAAAATGACTCAATGGCATACAGACATGAAACATCAAAACCCAACCTTTTCACACAACTAAAAAGCATCGAAATCTATCTATCTATTTGTTAGTTTGAGTGCACGTATGATTTACTAAAAAGCTTGGTTCTTTACCGTGCTCCTTAAACTTGAAGTAAAGTAAGCAGTACAGTAAATACAACGATTTTTACGTGGAAAATCACCCGCCTCAAAAGGTACAAAAACCACGACCTATAACGTAGGATTTTCAACTTCAACTCCACTAGAACAATGAGCCAAAAATATATCAATTACAACACTATAATTCAATACTCTCCAGTACTCTTACTACGATTATTTAATTTACAAGTTACTCTAACTTGTAAAGCAAACACTCACTCTAACTCAATAATTATTTATGACACTTGATTACCACTCAATTTTCTAAAACACATTTGCTAGACTGACTCAAGAAGAATATAATACTGGTATTCGACTAGAGTAAACAACATATAATTCTTTAGTTGATGTGCAAGAGGATAAAATTAGAAGTCCAAAATAGATACTATTTAAACACCTCGACTCGAGATCTTCTAAGAGTCCTATTCATAGTCAACTTCTCTTTTGATAGGACTCCTACTGTTCCAAGAACTCCACAAGCTTTGAGACTCTTGTCTCTGACTGAATTATTCATATCTTCTTGAGCAACAACCCTTATCACATGTAGCAGCCTTCTTCCACCAAATTCGGACCTAGGTAACTTTGAGATAAAGTTACTGTCTTGCACATACGTACAATCATCAACCAGAGGAGCTGGTCCTTTATCCTGAGGAGTTGGTTGTTAGAACAGTTAAGCAGCTACGTTGAGGACCTGGTTCTGTGAATCATTGCATTTAAACAAACTTTGTTAATCATCAAAATCTTAATATTCAGTAAATTCTCCCATTTTGATGATGACAAACTTTGTACACAGTAGAACCAGGTAATCATAATAAGTACTATTGACAGACATGTATATTCACAACCCACAACCCCCAACCTTATCTTCCACATTTTGGCATCATCGAAAAAAACAAAAAAAATGTTAGACAGATGAAGCACAAATAATGTAAGATTCAAGGCCAAACAGGCTACAGCACAAGTTTAAGAATTATCAAGGCAAACAGACTAGGCTGAAGATCCAATATTGTACAAAACAGTAAAGTAGTACAAGAAAAGACATTTAGTAGTGCCAAAATAAGGCCAGGCCTTGTCTTAAACCATTAGAACAAAATAAATTAAGCATACCGCAAGCTACTCAGACTAAGACAAAAGGAAGAAAAAAAAGTTAAAGCATCACTGGGATAGCAAAAAGAAACTAAGGACACTGGGAAGGAACATGTTCATAGGTGAGAGGTAGAGGAGGTCAATGCTTTCACAAGAGTGGCAATCTGTTGGGGATGAACTTCCCTATCTCTTCTAAGCTCTTCCTTAAGCTACATGGTTTCCTTTCTCAACTTATCATTGTCTTCACGAAGCTTGGCATTCTCTTCAAACTCCAACCTCTTACTGAGCATTGCAGCCCTGCTGCTCCCTAGTAGAATAACATATCATATAGGTCCCCTTGCCTTGATCTCCTCATAGCCACACTGCTTGAGGGTAACACATCCAAAACATCATTGTGATTTCCATACTTATGCTCATGCAAGGCAATGTTGAGCTTGTCAAATAGCTCGGTCAGCATGAAACCATAAGGCATAGCATGCTTAGGCTTGGAAGTGTCTGCAGCTCTTGCCATATGCTAAATCATCAAGGTAGGGAGATTGATAGGTCTACCAGTGTCAAGCAATTCCATTACAGCCATGTCCAATAGGGTAGCTTCATGCCTTCTCTCATACCTCTGAAGAATACAGGAATTGACAAAATGAAACAACAGCTTGTGGCAGGGAGTCATATCAGTCTTGTACACCTTCTAAGGAGCATCCATTTCAAACTTTTGAGAGAACTTTCTCGTGACCACAATGCCAGTGTCAACATCATTGTCTATGGCTGGCCACTTTTTCTTTAAGTAATTGTCAAATCCAAAAGAAGAAATATTCATAAGCATCCCCAACTCCTCAGCATCAAACTCCATTTCAAACCCCCTAACATTACTTTTGACTACCTTCCCATCAAATTTGAAGTTTGCATAGAACTCCACCACAGCAGGAACACATACAAGCGGGAAAGCTTTAACAAACATATGATTCCATCCCTGTGGCTCAAGTTTTTTTACTAGTTGAGATATCCCCTTCTCATCAGTGTTTGCAAGAATCTTCCCATTAAGCACTTTTCTGTTTCTCAACTCTGTGAGTCTATCAACTACAGCTGGCACATTCTTTCTTGTCTTTCCTCTACTGGCCCTTACAGAAGGGGTAGCAGTTTTTGTAGCTTTGACAACCTTTCTCTTTTATGTAGAGGACTTAGATGGCAAAGCAGACTCAGACTCATCTTCTCCATCCAGCTCAACCACAGGTTCCACAATTGAAACTTTCTTCCTTGGTTTCTTGGCACTTCTTGACTCCTTAATGACTTGTTCATCAACAATCTTTCTTTTACTCCTTATAAGAGGAGTCCTAGCAGGATGAGCCACTTCTTTCCTTGTTGGGACTGCTGACTTTGTTGCTTTCAAAGAAGTCTTCCTGGGTTTCTTCCTTACCTCAGACAATGGCAAGTCATCTTCATCACTGCTAACCTCTTCATCTTCAGTGAAAGGAGTTAACAAAGTCCCAGATTCTTGAGTCCTTTTCTCTTTACCAGTTTCTTCTAAAGGGGCTATGGAATTGTTCCCAATGGTCATAGAACCTTAAGATTCCTCACTCATATTCTCATTCTCCTCCTCACTTTCTTCATCCACTACTTCACTCTCACTTACTTTTTCTTGATCCTCACCCTTACTCTCAGAATTGTCCTCTTCTTTACTATGAGTTTCTTCTTCTGCAGAATCATTTACTTGTTCTCCTATATTATCATCTGTATCACTCTCTTTCTCATCTCCAAACCCTCCCTCATTCTTACTCATTTCTTCTTCATTAGCTATGTCTTGGGCATTATGCTCCTCATGACTATCCACAACTTTTTCTTATTTTTCACCCCCATCATCATCCTCATCCTCCGTCCAACTAAATGAAAGGCCATCAGATGCCTCTTTTTGTAATGGTTATTTACTTCCTTCCCCCTCAACCACATGCACCATAGTAGTAGTATATACCTCTTTCCCTAGATTGTCTGCACCCTCTTCTATAGTGAATTCCTCCATTTGTGGTTTCCCACTCGTGGGTGAGCGAGTGGCTAAGGGTGCATCATCTATAGCGGATACAAAAAAAACTAATTTTGAAGGAGGAATTTGTACCTGATTAGCAATGACTGGCACTGATTCCTCGTGAACCACAACTTTCTTGACCACTGTGTCTACTTGAGTAGTAGCATTAGGCACTTTCCTGATAGATTTTCTTGGAGTTGCCTTGACCTTGGTTCACTTAGAGGTATTTTTCGCAGTAGGCACAGATGCATGGGTGGTTAGTTTTGGAAGTGGGGGTGCAGTGGAGGTGGGGGTGGTGAGAGTAGCAGGAACATTGGATGATGATGTAGGTACAGTAGAGGATATTGAAGGAGAAGGAGCAGGTGTTGGTGCGGGTTCACTTGATGATTTGACACTTTTCTTTGATTTGGGCTTCATATTTTTGGATTTTGCTTCAGCGTTGGATGATAATTTGGCTTTAGAAGGGGTTTGGATGGATTTAGGCATGGTGATCAGAGAAGAGATTCGATTAAGGGAAATAAGAGAATTGGTTCTTGATATTTGCTCTTGATTCTTACTTAAGGTTTGAGAGAAATAGTGAGGTCTGGGAAGCTGATCATAAGGGCATTTTAAAGACGTTACTCCTGATTTGACTGGAAGAGAGAAGGTGACTGAATTTGAGTTCTAATAGGACTCTTATAATGGTTACTTTGACTGTTAGGATTTCAGGAGTAATTGAACTCTAATTGTTCTAGGATCCCCTTTACTCTTTGACTAGAATACAAGTAGAAGTGATACCAACGGAATTAGAAGTCTGAGCATAGCAATAATTTTAGGATATTAAGTCCCAATGAATTAAGACAATATGGCACGTACCTGAGCCGAAGAACCAACTCCTTAGTAGCTCCTTACTTGTTTCTGCAATAAAGCTTCAACATCTCACATTAGTATCATGCAATATAGTTATCAGCCAGATTTTCCAAGCAAGTGTGTGTGCTTAATACAAGCACAAAGTTGAATCAAACACATTGTACTTAATTATCTACATCTAATCATACCTTTTCTAGCCAATCACTGGGGTTCAACTTAGTTGGAAGAATTGATTAGACATAATTCTAGTATGCTCCTTTCAAAGTGATCCCTACTCAGAGCTTTAGTAAAAATATCAGCAATTTGATCTTCAATGTTATAAAAGTTAATTGAGATATTCCCCTTTTCAATATTGTCTCCGAGAAAGTGGTGTCTAATGTCAATGTGCTTGGTTTTCTTGTGCTGACATGGGTTTTTAGCAATGTTTACGGCACTGGTGTTATCACAGAATGGAAATACAGTCAACAAAAATACCATAGTCTCTTAGTTATTATCTTATGCATAGCAACTGAGCACAGCAGGATGCTGCTGCCACATATTTAGCCTCAGCTGTAAATAAGGCCACTGAGTTTTGCTTCTTTGTTCCCCAAGACACTAGAAAAGGTCCTAGAAAATGAGTTGTTCCTGAAGTGATTTTCCTGTCAACATGAAAACCTGCATAGTCAGCATCAACATAACCAACTAGATCAAAGTTGTACCCTCTGGGATACCATAGGCAAAGGTCAGAAGTCCCTTTGAGATATCTTAGTATCCTCTTAACATCCTTCAGGTGAGATTCCTTGGGATTCTCCTGAAATCTTGCACACAGTCCCACACTGAATACAATAGCAGGCATGCTTAGTGTGAGGTACAACAGTGACCCAATCATTCCTCTGTATAGTTTCTGTTCAACACTTTTTTCTTCTTCATCAAGGTCCAGTTTTATTGCAGTGGCAATGGGAGAGTCAATGGACTTAGAGCATTCCATGTTGAAGTTCTTTAGTAGTTCCTTGATGTATTTCTGCTGATGTATCATAGTTCTAGTAGGTGTTTGCTTGATTTGCAGTCCCATAAAAAAGTTCAATTCACCCATCATGCTCATTTCAAACTCATTTCCCATCATCTCAGCAAATTACTTGCACATTGCTTCATTAGTAGCCCCATAGATAATGCCATCCACATACGCTTGCACAATCAGAATATTTTTCCCTTTGCTCCTTAGAAATAGAGTGTTGTCCACCTTTTCTCTTACAAAATTGTTGGCTAAGAGGAACTTTGAGAGTCTTTCATACCAAGCTCTTGGAGCCTGCTTCAGTCCATAAAGAGCTTTATCTAGCTTGAACAAATAGTCAGGAAATTCTTCACTTTCAAATCCAGGAGGTTGTTTGACAAACACTTCCTTCTTCAGATAACCATTCAAGAAGGCACTCTTTACATCCATCTGATACAAGGTGAACTCCATGTGAGCAGCAAAGGCTATCAATATTCTTATAATTTCCATTCTAGCTATCGGTGCAAACGTTTCATTATAGTCAATGCCCTCCTCTTGATTATATCTCTGAACCACCAATCTGGCCTTGTTCCTTGTGATATTTCCTTGTTCATCCAGCTTGTTTCTGAACACCCATTTGGTACCTATGATAATTCTGTTATTGGGTCTTTGTACCAAGTGCCAGACCTTGCTTCTTTCAAACTAATTTAGCTCCTTTTGTATGGCTATAGTCCAGTTTGAATCCTTTAGGGCTTCCTTGATGGTCTTAGGTTCAACCTGTGAGAGAAATGTTGTGAGTGCACATAGATTTCTTATAGAAGACCTAGTTTGCACTCCTGCATTTGGATCAGAGATAATGTTCTTGAGAGGATATGAACTTTAATGCTTCCATGGTCTGATCTGTATACCCAGAGAATATTCACCCAAGGAGTGACCCAGAGGAACAGGTTCAGTGGATATGGCTTCATCAGTCAGAGTTGTTCTTTCTTCTTCTTGTTCCTCATGATCACTATCAATCTCCTTGTGATTTTCGGATCCATCTTCATAACTGAGGTTTGGATTCCTTTGTAACTCCATCACCAGTGAGTCCTATGTCATAATCTTCATCCTGCAGATCTTTCTCAGCAAAATTGTTAGATTCATCAAAGATAACATGAATATTTTTCTTCTACATACATAGTTCTTTTATTAAAATCTTTATAGGCCTTACTATGTAGAGAGTAACCCAAGAAACTTCTCTCATCTCTTCTGTCATCAAACTTACCTAGAGCTTCTTTTTCATTATTATGCACAAAGCATTTGCACCCAAAGACTCTCAGGTGAGTGATGTTGGGTTTTCTTCCTCGAAGTAACTCATAGGGAGTTTTCTCAAGAATGGGTCTGACCATGCATCTGTTTAATAGGTAACAGGTAGTATTGACTGCCTCAGCCCAGAAACTCTTAGGTAGTCTACTAGCAATCAGCATGGTCCTCCCCATGTCTTCTAGGGATCTATTCTTTCTTTCTACAACCCCATTTTGTTGTGAAGTTCTAGGTGCAGAGAAATTATGTTCAATACCATGTAAAATACAGAACTCAAGGAATTTGGAATTTTCAAACTCAGTTCCATGGTCTATTCTTATACTTAATACATTGCATCCCAGTTTTTGTTGAATCATTCTGACAAATACACAGAAAACATCAAAGGTTTCATCTTTAGATCCCAAAAACAGAGTCCAATGTCCATGTATACCTGGAGAAGTCATCAACAATCACAAAAACATACCTCTTACCTCCTCTATTGCTTACTCTCATTGGTCCACATAGGTCCATGTGAAGGAGTTCCAGAGGTTTAGAGATATTGACAACATTTTTAGATTTAAAAGATGACCTTACATGTTTCCATCTAACACAGGCATCACACACCTTGTCAGAGGAGAAATCAACATTTGGTAGACCAAAGACCAAATCCTTTGCTGCCAACTTGTTGAGTTGAGAGAGACTGGCATGGCCCAGTCTTCTATGCCATAGCAGTGGATCATCTTTCACTACACTCAAATATGTGTGCTCACTCTGGGGAAGTGACATAATCGATATCTTATAGACATTGTTATGTCTCTTACCTTTTAACTAGGGGTAGGCGTTCGGTACTTCGATACTGTATTTAATAACGATGGTTCGATATTTTAGTATTCGGTATATCAATTGTGCATACCAAATACCGTACCAAAGTAGTTCGGTACGGTTTGATATTTTCTTATTTGGTTCAGTATGGTTTCGGTACAGCTTCGGTATCATACCAAAGTCTTTGTGAACAAAGCTATGGTGTGACTCAAGTTGAATAAGCCTGATCTGAATGCTCGACTTGGTATAATACGCAGTGGCAGCTAGTCCTAGTGCATATTCTGGGGAATATAATTCTAAGTCTAGTACCAAGTTATCAAGCTCATTGTGGAATCAAACGCTAGAGAATTATCACTGATTGATTAGAAGTGTGGAAGATTTCCTGATCATATAGATGCAAATGCTTTCAAATCTCCCAAGATTATGCCTAACATCTCTTCTGCTGAGTCCATTATTACAACCAAGAGAATGAGAGCATGAGGCATGAGTTCCCATCCATTTTGTCAGGTTCAAGGTTGTGGGAAGGATTTCCACTCTTGTAAGGACTATCACAAGAGGTATAAAGTTTGTGAGGTTCATCCAAAGACTGCTAAGGTTATAGTAAACGACATTGAGCAAAGGTTTCGTCAGCAATGTAACAGGATAATACTTCGGTATTTCAGTATACCGAAATATCGAAACCTCAATACCGAGGACCGTACCGAAATACTGAATAACCAAAAAATTTATATCAAAGTAGTACCAAAATAATGAATTAATTCGGCCTGGTTCAGAATTCGGTTCTTTGGATTTTATGCCCACCCCTACTTTTAACACAAATTCATCAGTATCAAGCTTAGTGATCGTGCAGATTTTGGAATTGAATTTTACTTTATTTCCTTTGTCGCACATTTGAGATATGCTAAAAAGATTGTGTTTAAGGCCTACCACATAATATACATTTTCTATAGCATGAGAGAGTGACTTACTAACCTTGCCAATACCTGTTATCATAGCAGATAGTGAGAAACTAGAAGTTAACCTCCTTGGAAGGCTGTCAGTGAGAGAAAATTTTTCTTTTCTCCAGTCATATGTCTTGAGCTTCCACTGTCTAGATACTATTCTTGATTGTTCCCTCTCACTTTAGCCTGCACCAGAAATCAGAAGTTAGTTTTGGGAACCCAAAAAAGTTTGGGTCTCTTTTTATTGGAAAAAGAATGAATCGGATCTCTTCTTGCCCAGAAGGGGAGAGGATTAGAAGCTATTTTCTTATTAACATTAATCCACTTAGTATGGACAAGAGGCTTGGCTTTTGTCTCTTCTTCCTTCTTCATATTTTAGTAATACCAAAGGTACTTCTAAACTGGGCATGAATTAAGGCAGGACAAGTGTCTCTAAAGTGTCCTACCTTTCCACAATGAGTGCATATGTTATTATCAGAAATTCCTTTATACTTTGGGTCAAACTTAGGGACAGGTTTTCTGTAGACAATTCCGGATTTGTTAGAGCTACAGTTCTCATTCAGTCAATTTCAGGCATCAGAAGATCTATGCTACTTGCTTAGTCGAGAGAGTTCATAATTAGCCTTTTCTAGGCTTTCTTGCAGGATTTTATTCCTACATTTAGCATCACAACGATTATTTTTAGCCCTTTTTAATTCTTTTTCAAGCTTATCCTGCAGATCACTCATTTTTTCCTTACCATGTATATCAGGAGACTTCTCATTCTTAGAAGTAAGCTTAAGAACCTGGTTCTTAAGGTCTTTGACATGTTCCTCTAGATTAGCTTTGTCAGATTCAAGCTCTTTGAGATCAAGTTTGACACATGAAAGATTGCTTATTAACTGATCATTTCTAGTACTCATTTTATCTATTTAACTCATCAAGGTCACAATTATGGCCATCGGTTGTTTTTTAGGCATAGCATGAATGTTTTCTTTCAAGTTAGAGATACTTATCTGGTTTGTTTCATCTTCAGTTTCTGAATCACTCGTGACCGTCATTCCTATCACTTCTTCTTCTGTTTGGGATACTTCAATCGCCATCAGTGCCACTTTAATGTTTTTATCTCCAAAGTGATCTTCCAAGGTCCTCCATATATCATGAGCAGAGATGCAAGAGGATACTTTGAAAAGAATGTTTCTGGACATGCTTCTATAGAGCAAGTCCTTTTCTTTATCATTTTTCTAGACTAACTGACGATCTTTATCATCGTATTCCTCTTCTCTCTTGGTGCACTTGTTACCTTCACTATCCACTTCGGTCGGGGAGAATTGGTCCATGACTGACAATTACCCATAGGTCAAAGTCAGTGGCCTAAAGAAATATTTCCATGCGCAGCTTCCATTCATCATAGTGGTGTCCATCAAACAAAGGAGGTCTTACCATGTGCATTCCAAGTTGTACTAGGGGCTCTGTCTCCACAGCTCGGTGTTCAACAATTACAGCATAGAGACTTATAGCCTCATCCTCATTTTCTTCCTCTTTATCACTTTCACTATCCTCATATGCTGCCAGAAGGCCTGCTTCATTGCTTCAGTGAATCCTTTACCTATGATATTTCCTTTGTTGTGACCCTTTTCTCTCATCTTCTCTCGTTTCTCTTTTTCAGCTCGTTCTTTCCTCCACTCAATTTCCCATATTGGGCAGTCATTGACCATGTGATCTAGCTTGCTATACTTGTAGCACCCATCATAATTAGCTTTGTTGATCTTCTTAGGCTTACCGCTGGTCTCTCTCTTGGATGCACTTTTGGAGTTCTTCATGAACTTCTTAAACTTGGTAAACATTGCTAGGTGAGAATCATCATTGTCAGATTCATCTTCCTCGGACACTTTAAGAACCAAGGCCTTATCCCTCTTTGATTCTCCCTTGCGCAGTTCTATCTTTCTCATTTCATGAGTCTTTAAGTTTTCAACCAACTCATCAAGTGAGATTTTGTCTAGCTCCTGGGCTTCCTGGATTGCTGTGACTTTTGATTCCCGTGAAGCTGGAAGGATCCTTAGAACTTTGCTAACCAACTCTTTTGAGGTAAACACATTTCCAAGTGATTTCAATTCATTAGTTATTATGGTAAACCTAGTCATCATATCCTAGATGGGCTCAGACTCCTTCATGGAGAAGAGCTCATAGTTTCTCATAAGTATTTTTATCCTTGATATCTTCACTTGATTTATTCCTTTATGAGCAGTTTGGAGTACATCTCATATCTGCTTTGCATTAGAGCATGCAGAAATTCTACTGTACTCATCAGGATCAAGTCCACAGATAATGATTTTCTTAGCCTTGCATTCTTCTCCATCATTCTAAAATCTACTGCTACAAATTCAGAGGGGTCCTTAGGAACTATTCATTTTGTGCATAATGTTTAGTGGGAGTCAATGGACCTTGATTCACTGTGGTCCATAGTTCATAATCTTCAGCTGTTTGGAAGTCTTCCATTCTTGTTTTCCACCCAACTGTAATATTTTCCATTGAACATGAGTGGTCTAGTAGTTGATTGCCCTTCATTAATTTCGGGTGGAGCACTCATCTTTCTTCCAAGATCTCTCTAGGTGTTAACCGTGTGTGTGAGAGGACCTGCTCTGATACCAATTGTTTGTTTGAGTGCCCGTATGATTTAATAAAGAACTTGGTTCTTTACCGTATTTCTTAAACTTGAAGTAAAGTAAGCAGTAAAGTATACACGGTGATTTTTACGTGGAAAATCACCCGCTCAAAAAGTGCAAAAATCACGACCTACTACGTAGGATTTCCAACTTCAACTCCACTAGAACAATGAGCCAAAAATGTATCAATTACAAGACTGTAAATCAATACTCTCCAGTACTCCTACTACGACTATTTGATTTACAAATTACTCTAACTTGTAAAGCAAATACTCACTCCAACTCAGTAATTATTTGTGACACTTGATTAGGCCACTCAATTTCCTAAAACACATTTGCTAGACTGACTCAAGAAAAATACAATACTGGTACTCGACTAGAGTGAACAATATACGATTCTTCAGTTAATGTGTAAAAGGATAAAATCAGAAGTCCAAAGTAGATAGTATTTAAATGCCTGAACTTGAGATCTTCTAGGAGTCCTATACATAGTTAGCTTCTCCTTTGATAGGACTCCACAAGCTTTGAGACTCTTGTCTCTGACTGAATTATTTGTATCTTCTTGAGCAGCAACTCTTATCACATGTAGCAGCCTTCTTCCACCAAAGTCAGACCTGGGTAACTTTGAGATAAAGTTACTCTCTTGCACAGACGTACAATCATCAACCAGAGGAGCGGTCCTTTATCCCGAGGAGCTGGTTCTTAGAACAGTTAAGCAGCTACGTTAAGTACCTAGTTCTTTGAATCATAGCATTTAAACAAACTTTGTTAATCATCAAAATCTCAATACTCAACACTATTCCTTTATTTGAAGTTTAAACATACCATTGACGAAGAAAATTTTGAGTGCTTTACAATGAGCATCAGGACATTTAGATTATATGCTTTGATTAAGAATTTTCCAACGATACTTCTTCCGATTACAATCTTATAGGAGGAACAAAAGATAGATTGAGGCATGAGGCTCAGATTTTCGACTACTTAATTAACTACGGTTGCAAATATCCTTGACTTGAGAGTTGAGAAGTAACAGTGAAAAATGGCAGAGTTTTTAGCCAAAATTATCTCTTATATTTGGGGGTAAGTCTAACTTTGTCCTTTATCTATTGCCCTGAGCACTTATTATCCTTTAGGTTTGCTAAACTTGAGTAGGTTTAGTCCATTTAACAAAAGACCCAAAGGAGACCTAAAAACTAATAGTGATTTATTTCACTGAGTCAACTGGGTAAAGAAACTTTCAGTACTCAAATTTTACAGAACCGATGTAGTGAACCTAGACCTGTTTAACGGGCCGGGTTGACCCGATTCTGGACCGGCCTAGACCGGTAGTAAACCGGACCGGCCCAGACTGGTGGAAGGGGGCATGATAGGGCTGGGTTTGGGGGGTTAGAGGGTTGGTTAGTATATATTTTTCTACCGGTTAATCGGACCGATCAAACCCGGTCAATAAAAATTATTGTTGAACCGGTTAACTGGACCGGCCCGGTTCAACGACTATTTTTTAATTTTTTTTAATTATCACACTTGTTTCTACAATCTTAAAGGTGACCAAGAGGTGGGTCGGGTCGGGCCCTTAGGCCCGAAACCGTTCCGGTTTAATTTTTTACCGGATGGGCCTGAACCCGTTAAGCCCGATTTTAAAAACTCGGTAACCGTCCAGGATTGGTAACCGGACGGTCACTATTTTTCTCAACCGGGCAGGGTCGGTCCAGTTAACCAGTTCAACAGTAATTTTCATTGACGGGGTTTGATCGGTCCGATTAACCGGTAAAAAAAATATACAGACCAACCCCCTAACCCCTGAAACCCAGCCCTACCCGGCCCCCTTCCACCGGTCCGGGCCGGTCCGGTTTACTACCGGCCTAGGCCGGTCCGGAACTGGATCAACCCGGCCCGTTAAACAGGTCTAGGTTCACTACATCGGTTCTGCAAAATTTAAGTATTGAAAGTTTCTTTACCCAGTTGACTCAGTGAAATAAATCACTGTTAGTTTTAGGTCTCCTTTGGGCCTTTTGTTAAATGGACTAAATCTGCTCAAGTTTAGCAAACTTAAAGGACAATAAGTACTTAGGGCAATAGATAAAGGACAAAGTTAGACTTACCCCCAAACATAAGGGACAATTTTGGCTAAAAACTCAAAAATGGCATCTCTTCGTTGGAACATGCATTATTCTTCAAACAGGCGATGAAGCGTTGCTTCTCTTCGTAGGATTTATTTATTTATTTATTTATTTATTTATTTTTAATTACGATAAATAAGTTTTTAAACTAAGAAGGGTAATAAAATAATTTAACTTTTTAAATTAGGGCTTCGATTAGATTTTGTCATTATTTTGTACTATATTATTAAGTTTCATACGAGTCATTTTTATGTATAGACAAAATGCCAAAAAGTATAAATTTATACTAAAGAGAAATCAATAACATATGAACGGTCAAAAAAAGTTAAAATTTTAATTAGATGTAACAAATTAACTGAAAATGGCCCGATATTTATTTTTTGCAGAAAAAGAGAACAAGCACAATGTTGGCAGATATCTTACTTGAAGCGAGTTTGATCCCATCCCTAAACCTCATTTAAAATTTCTCATGATGGTGGCATTTTCATCGACATCCCATAAACTGGCTACCCTTTAGAACAGGGAAACCTTTTGTTTTTTCCTTCTGATTTTTCCTAGAATTAACTCAAATAGCCGCTCACCTATCTTTTAAATTAAAAATGATCGATAGATATATAATATATGTATAGTTATATATAATTAATGTATAATCTATGTGTAACGGCTAGAAAAAGTAAATATTGAATTTGAACAGCTGTTTGTTTAATACTGATTTTGTTTCTGGCTCCCGGGGGAACAAATTGAATACAATATCTCAAATTCTGGCAGTAAGCTCTTAGTATTTCTGGACTTTACAAATGCTAGGCCCATTGTGAAGTCCTGTTAAGGTCCAACATATATATTTTTTGAATAAAATTCTCACAAAGCACTTTTATTTTCTGAAGCTAAGTGCACAATAGCTGCTCCCAGTGGCACCATGTAAAATATAGTCTAATTTTAAAAATAATTTTGATGTGTAAAGATCGAATGAAGGTAAGTTTTACCTTATAGGAGGGGTAACACCCATCACATGCAATTTGGATTCAAGTCTGGTGTGTATTTACAACTTGGATTAAGCCGCTATCCTTTCATACTAAAACCAATAAATATAAACTCTAAATTCCGGCATAATCTGCATAAGCTTGCTATTTAATATATAGCAGCGACCTGGTTCTAATATTGAATCGACTTCGTAAAATTTCTCCTCCTCAAGCTTCGAATCACATAAATATACCTATTAGCATTGTTTTGACGAATTTCAAGCCCATTTGTATTTCTAAATTCAAACTTTGTTTGTTTCAGGAGAATAAATATTCAAATAACAAAGTATATTAAAATTTTAACATTTGAAATGATATATCGCTAATTATCTGTTAGATGAAATCATAGCCTTAATCATTTACCATTCTAAATTTTATGTGACCAGAATAACATTTTCAGATACATATGACTTAATTTAACCGAAAAATCAACTACCTTTCTGAGTAATAAATTAGTATATAGTAGCTATAAAGCGTTATGCTATTAAGATTTCTTTTTGTCCTTCTTTTTTCTCTAAATAAAAGATCATATTATGTTGAATCCTATTGCATTTATTTTACACACACAACGTGGATATATATTAATCCCCACCCTCCCCCAACATATAATCCTTCACTGCTTTTAAATTTCAAACTGAACACACAAGAGACCATGCATATATAGGTGGACTAACTTCAGCCAAAATTAAATTCGTGTCAAATTAAGAGGATACACTTTCAGGAGGTGGCACCTTAATGACCTCTTTCCCCACCAAACCCATTCCAATAATTTTCAAATGTACCTTTATATTTAAGTTGCAAAAATGTTATCAATTGCTCTCATATGTTAAAAGTTTGGAGTTTGAAGGACACATCACGTTTGTCTCTTCTCTTTACAATACTCTTAAGTTAATAATTTTTTATGTAGAGTGAAATTTCATATCAACAATATACTGAACAAATGTTAGGTATATCAAAAGCTCAAAATCAACAGTAGTATTACTAGTAGATTGGATTGTGACAAATATACTTAATCATGAATTGTTGAAATTCATACTAGTGCCTGCACCAATGCTCGTCGAATTGTCACCTATTGGTCATGAAGCTATCCTCTTTAGTTAGAATTTTAATGTTTTTCCTTTAATTTTTTCCTCAATATATAGAGTAAATAACACAATAATTTAAATGAATTCGAATTCGGCGAAATTCGTACTTAAATCTCCTAGTAGTTGGATGTTTGAAATTTGAGAGTAAACAATTAAAAGATCTATGTTGGATCTTAGCGTTCTAAAAATAAATAGAAAGAAGCTGCATCAATTCAATTTCATCGTGAAAAATGGGACAAAATGTCGTGTGGATGAGGGCTAATAACTAATGAGGCTGACCATGTGGATGTAGACGACTAAAGTAGATCAGATAGGCAACGATACGATATCTGCATTTCTTAATCCATTTTCTTCTTCATCTCACCTATTCTATTTCTAGGTGCAATGGATGTTGGTAATTAAAGATGTTAAGAGTGGCATTAAAATAATTAGTTGGAACTTGAAAACCTAAAAATAGAAACTAAATTGATGGCTTTTGACTATCCATCTGCCTTTTGTATTTGATGACTCTTTGATCTCACCTCTATCCGCTTCAATCTGCTTCCGAAAAAAAGATGAAGAATTAAACTAATGGATTTATAATATTTAATTTTTATATGAATTTTATTAATAAACCATTGTTTCTATATGTGTTTTTAACTCAATTTATGATTACTTAAACATAGTGTATTACTTCGTAAAAAAAACTACGGTAAATCTTTTCTAACCTAATAGTAGTGCTCCACTTGTTGAAGGATATAATATACTAATGTTTTTTTCTCTCTCTTTCTCACACAAAATTTAGATGAAGAGAGTGATTTTCACCTAAAAGTAATTTGCTTTTAAATATATTTATGTTTAACTTCTCGTCAAAACTTGACCAGAGTAGTAACAATATCCTAATAATAGTCCCACTTCCACCAGAGAGTCGAACGAAAAAAATAAATTGACTTTTATTTTTTCGCTCGATGTTCGGTATTTGTATTGGAACCCGATTAAATTTGAATTCGCGTCGGGAAGGTTTCACATTGGAGGTAAAGCGCTCTCTAGAAAAGACAACTTCATATCTAAGACTCAAACCCAAAATTTCTGGTTGAAAATGAAGGAATACTTACCACTCCACTACAATTTTGTTGATATATGGTACCTCTTAAAACAGCACACTAGATTTTAAGCCATTAGCGAAAGTCATTGACTTTGAAGATGAACAATGTCTACATCAACTTAATAGTACATGGTAACTCTTAAAACGGCACACTTAAGTGATTTTAAGCCATTAGCGAAAGCTTAAATAAATTAAAATAAAATAAGCGTCACTCATGATGAAAAGATAAATAAGAGCTTATTTTTTTAATCCAACTTTAAACATTATTGGGTTAGTTTATAGAAATCTAGATAACAGTCGAATATATTGTCAGTAGAACACAAATAATATACTCCTACATAATACAGTCTAGCGGCTTCGTTTTGCCACAACAGTAACATATGGTCCTCGCGCTGATCTCTGAACCAAAGGAAATGCTATTCTTTTCATTTCTTATACTTATTTTATTAGTCTTCTCATTGTACAAAGTCATACTGGTGGATTGTTGAGGTTTTTGTTATTTAATATGAAATAGTCTTAAAATGAGGGTGAATGGAAAATGGAGGGAAAATAAAATTTTTGAGTAAAATTTTAAGTTTCCCCCTCTTGATAATGAGACATTGTCCCATATTGGAAGAGGAAAAGATTTTTGGTGGGTATATATATAATTGCTCTTCTTGTAGCTCTTAAAGAGTTAAGAAGAAAGCAAGCATCGCGCCGTCATCGTCGCTCGACTTCGGCTACGGCTACGGATTTAGTCAAATGATTGATTGATTAATTTTTTGGACTAAATTTATTTGTTAATAGTAAATATTAACGTAAGATTATCTGCATTTGTAACGGATATTTTTCAATCCGTGTATTGATCACCAGCTTCAATCCGTGTATTGAATTTTATTAATAAACTAATGGATTTATGTTATTCTTATTATTCTTATTATCCAGTTTGAAAACGTTTATTAAACGTTTATTTGTGTCATTCTTTTACAGAAAAAATAACGACTGAAAGCGAAAATCAAGCTGTTCCGACGATGACTGCCAACGCATCGACAAGCCGAACTCCGGCGTTTGGCACCGGCAGAAAAACCCGAAAAATTTTCCGGGATTGATTTCAAGCGCTGGCAGCAGAAGATGTTCTTCTACTTAACTACGTTATGTCTACAGAAGTTCATCAAGGAAGATGTTCCTGATCTGCCAGATAAAACTCCAGAGAATGAACGCTTTATCGTGATTGAAGCGTGGAAGCATTCTGATTTTTTATGCAAGAATTATATTCTTAGCGGACTGGATGATAATCTGTATAATGCATACAGTAGCGTGGAGACGTCAAAAGAATTGTGGAATGCGCTTGAAAAGAAATATAAAACTGAAGATGCCGGGATGAAGAAATTCGTTGCCGCAAAATTTTTGGACCATAAAATGGTAGATAGCAAGTCTGTTATTACCCAAGTTCAGGAATTGTAAGTGATTATTCATGATCTACTTGTTGAAGGTCTTGTCATCAATAAAGCATTCCAAGTAGCAGCAATGATTGAGAAGTTGCCTCCGTTGTGGAAGGACTTCAAAAATTATTTGAAACACAAACGAAAGGAAATGTCCCTTGAAAATCTCATTGTTCGGTTGAGAATCGAAGAGGATAATAAAGCTGCTGAAAGGAGAGGCCGTAAAAATTCAACAATAATGGGAGCAAATATTGTTGAAGATAACAAAAAGAGGAAGAAGGCTTCTGGTCCGAAATACAACCCAAGCAAGAAGCGGTTCAGTGAAAACTGCTACAACTGTGGAAAAATCGGACACAAATCTACGGAGTGTCGTGCTCCGAAGAAAGACAAGAAAAGGGGTTAAGCAAATATGGTAGTAAAGCATGATGATGTTGATAACTTGTGTGCCATGCTTTCTGAATGTAACTTGGTGGGAAATCCTAAACTGTGGTGGTTTGATTCAGGAGCCACTCGCCATGTTTGTGCAGTTAGAGAAGCTTTTGCTACTTATGCTCCTGCTGGACCCGGAGAGACAGTTTATATGGAAAATGCTTCAACAGCAAAAGTTGAAGAATATGGGAAGATATTTCTGAAAATGACTTCTGGCAAGGTCATGACTTTGAACAATGTCCTTCATGTTCCCGAAATGAGAAAGAATTTAGTCTCTACTGGACTTCTTGTTAAGCACGGTTTTAAGTGCGTTTTTGTGTCCAACAAGGTTGTCATAAGTAAGAATGAAATATTTGTAGGAAAAGGTTACCTCACCGAGGGCCTTTTCAATCTAAATGTAATGGTTGTGGAAAACAATAATAATATTTCAGCTTCTTCTTACTTACTTGAGTCAAATAATTTATGGCATGTACGTTTGGGTCATGTCAATTATAAAACCTTGCGAAAAATGATTAACTTGGAAGTACTGCCTAAGTTTGAATGCGAAAAATTAAAATGTCAAACATGTGTAGAATCTAAGTATGTTAAACATTCTTATAAGTCAGTTGAAAGGAATTCAAATCCTTTAGACCTAATTCACACAGATATTTGTGACATGAAGTCAATACCATCTTGCGGTGGAAAGAAGTATTTCATAACTTTTATTGACGATGGTACTCGATATTGCTATGTTTACTTACTGAATAGTAAAGATGAAGCAATAGACGCATTCAGGCAATACAAAAATGAAGTTGAAACGCAACTTAACAAGAAAGTAAAAATGATAAGAAGTGATAGGGGTGGTGGATATGAATCTCCTTTTGAAGAAATATGTTTAGAATATGGAATTATTCATCAAACAACAGCCCCTTACATGCCCCAATCTAATGGGATTGTGGAAAGAAAGAATCGCACATTAAAGGAGATGATGAACGCGTTGTTGATAAGTTCTGGTTTGCCACAGAACTTGTGGGGGGAAGCCATTCTTACGGCTAATCGAATATTAAATCGAGTGCCCCATAGCAAAACACAATCCATTCTATATGAAAAATGAAAAGGAAGGAAGCCCAACTTGAATTATTTTAAAGTGTGGGGGTGTTTGGCAAAAGTGCAAGTTCCTAAACCCAAAAGGGTAAAGATAGGACCGAAAACCGTTGATTGTGTTTTCATAGGATATGCGACAAATAGTAAAGCATATCGATTTCTGATTCATAAATCAGAAAATCCCGACATTCATAATAATACGGTTATAGAATCAGATAATGCTGAGTTCTTTGAAAATATATATATCCGTATAAAAAGGAATGTGAGTCGTTTGGTGAAGGATCTAAACGACCTCGGGAAGAAACAAAAGAAAGTACATGTAATCAGGAGGATCCAAGACGTAGTAAACGTCAAAGAACTTCTACTTCATTTGGACCAGATTTTGTGACTTTCTTATTGGAGAATGAGCCTCAAACATTTAAAGAAGCTATGACTTCTTCCGAATCATTGTTTTGGAAAGAGGTAGTCAATAGTGAAATAGAATCCATATTGAACAACCATACATGGGAATTGGTTGATCTTCCTCCTGGAAATAAACCTTTGGGTTCTAAATGGATTTTTAAGAGAAAAATCAAAGATGATGGCACTATTGATAAATTCAAGGCAAGATTCGTAGTCAAAAGGTATAGACAACAAGAAGGTCTAGACTACTTTGATACATACTCTCCAGTTACAAGAATTACGTCCATACAGATGTTAGTAGCATTAGCTGCAGTGTATGGTCTTGAAATTCATCAAATAGATGTTAAGACGGCCTTCTTAAATGGAGAGTTGGAGGAAAAAATTTACATGGAACAACCTGAAGGGTTTGTGGTTCCAGGTAAAGAAAAGAAGGTATGTAGACTTGTTAAGTCTCTTTACGGACTAAAACAAGCACTCAAACAATGGCATGCGAAATTTGACCAAACAATGTTGTCAAATGGTTTTAAGATAAATGAATGTGATAAATATGTGTACATTAAAAATATTCCAAATCACATAATCATTGTTTGCCTATATATGGATGATATGCTGATAATGAGTAATGACATTGCCAACATAAATGCTACTAAGCGTATGCTCAATAGCAAATTTGATATGAAAGACTTGGGAGTTGCAGATTTAATTCTGGGAATTAAGATCCATAAGACTCCTCAAGGTCTGGCATTATCACAATCTCATTATATTAAGACAGTACTTGAAAAATTCAAGCACTTAAGCTTTAAAGTTGCAAAGACTCCAATTGACGTGAATCTTGCATTAGCAAAGAATAAAGGCCAAAGCATATCACAATTGGATTATACTCGTGTGTTGGGATGCTTAATGTATATCATGAATTGTACACGACCAGATATAGCTTGTGCTGTAAGTAAACTGAGTCGATATACGAGCAAACCAGGCCAATCTCATTGGATGGCAATGAAACGAGTTTTGGGATATTTAGAACATACCCAGAACTTTGACTTGCACTACAGTTAATTCCCTGCGGTGATTGAGGGATACTGTGATGCAAATTGGATCACCAGTTCAACTGATTCTAAGTCCACAAGTGGATATGTATTCACTATTGGTGGAGGAGCGGTATCTTGGAAGTCGTCCAAACAAACATGTATTGCCCGCTCTACAATGGAGGCTGAATTCATAGCCTTAGATAAAGCCGGTGAAGAAGCTGAATGGCTCCGGAATTTCTTGGAAGACATTCCATTTTGGCCCAAACCGTTGGCACCAATATGCATACATTGTGATAGTCAAGCGGCAATTGGAAGGGCTGGGAGCATTATGTATAACGGTAAATCTCGTCATATACGACGAAGACATAAAACCGTTAGGCAATTACTCTCTAGAGGAATTATCACGATTGACTATGTAAAGTCAAGTGATAATGTGTCGGATCCACTTACAAAAGGCCTAACTAGAGAGTAGTTGAGAAATCATCAAGGGAAATGGGGCTATAGCCGAGAACAAGTCATTGTGGCGGTAACTCTACCTAGAAGACTGGAGATCCCAAGATCTAGGTTCAAGGAGATCAAACAAAGTCATTAATAACGGTTCAACATTGTCAAATAAAATTTTAGTCCGTTCTCGTGATGAGACAATGTTCAGTACCAAGGATAAAGCATTAAGGCTTTTTAATGATTTCTAAATTTGATACGGGGTATATCAAATAGTGTATCTACAGGATGACACGTTTAGGAATCACCTATATAAGTGTGAAGTGTTAGCCGCTTCAAGGAGAACTTTGTAAGGCCAGTTCTCTACGCACTTATGAAACCGGGCGGTGTTCATGGCTGAAACGAACACAACAATGAGAGCCAAAGACGGTTAAGGGTCGGTTGTGTGACTTATGATTGTCTAGGTATACACCAAAGTTCGACGGTTCAAAGATATCAAATCTACCGATTGACCGAGTATATCCGACATAAGTTTACTACGGAAAGTTCAAAGGGAAACCTACTTATCCAGATGCGATTAATCCTTGCTTGCAAATCACACAGTTTTTCCATGCATACTTCCGTGATATAGCCATTCCCCATTCATGTGGGGGGTTGTTGAGGTTTTTGTTATTTAAGATGAAATAGTCTTAAAATAAGGGTGAATGGGAAATGGAGGAAAAATAAAATTTTTGAGTAAAATTTTAAGTTTTTCCCTCTTGACAATGAGACATTGTCCCATATTGGAAGAGAAAAAGATTTTTGGTGGGTATATATATAATTGCTCTTCTTGTAGCTCTTAAAGAGTTAAGAAGAAAGCAAGCCTCGCGCCGTCGTCGTCGTCGTCGCTCGCTTGCTCGGCTCGGCTTCGGCTACGGCTATGACTACGGCTACGGCTTCGGCTTCGGCTTCGGCTTCGGATTCGGATTCGGATTCGGATTCGGATTTGGATTTGGTCAAATGATCGATTGATTGATTGATTAATTTTTTGGACCAAATTTATTTATTAATAGTAAATATTAACGTAAGATTATCCGCATTTATAACGGATATTTTCCAATCCGTGTATTGACCACCAGCTGCAATAGCAGCCGCCTAATGCTCTTCCCACCATGGCCAAGTGCTTGCTCCACAAACAAGCTAGTGCATGCTCCACCATGAAGGATGGAGGGTCGTTCATCTTCAAAGCTGGCTGCTATATATATGTGCAGCAGCTGTTGAAGAAAGACACGAACGAAAAATAAAAACACCACCTCAACTTTGGCTATACATTGCACTCCTTCCTCTCAGCATTTCCATACGATTTTCTGAGTTTCTACTCCTTCGTTCTGCATTGTTTTAACTTCAAACAAAGCAACTGTAAGTGTGATTTGCTACCGAACTTTGTGTTCGCTGAAACACTGGGGTTTGAAGTACCGCTACACCAGTGTGTGATTCGTTCTATCCTGGGAGGAAATAATCCATAACCTTGGGTACTAGGAGGGGATTAAATTCCTTAAGGAAACACTGTGAATTCAGTGGGCTCGAATTAATTACTGTTTCATTACGATAACTTATATTTTACAGAATTATTATTTACAAATACAGCAATATTGGTGGGACTAACAGATTCCACCTCATCATTTCTTGGATTTACTCAAAAAGTATTTTTTAATTTTTACACCCTTGTTGTTGCTCAAGAATATTTTCACTTGGATGCTTGAATATTCCCATGGTACACACCATTAAGGTACAACAATGAAGAACATCCAATTGTAACTTGAGGTAGTTATGGTCATTATAATTTTTTGATTACATTACAATGATTTATATTTCTTGTAATTTATGAAATCTTAGTAGCTGATTGCCTACCTAAAAGACTAAACTATTACCTTGTTGGTGAGGATTTAATTCTCCACTTTATAATTCCCTACCCCACCTAATTTTATTTTTATTTTTAAAAACCTTTGTAATTTAGCTGTAAACTGAACTAATATAAACATTCACTTTTGACAACAACTGTTAGATACAATGACAAAGTAGTTATATATAATTTATAAACTTTTCTATTTTAGGTAAGTACGTAGTAGAAATAGAATAATAGTAATTCCTTGATTACATCGATATCCTTTGTAATTTAGTTACCTTATAAAGTGAATAAACATGAATATCCATTTTTGATCACTTCTGTAAGACAAATAACATATTAATGTGTGGAATATATTAGTAAAATAAATTGAAAAAAAACTAAGATATCCAATAATCTTTAAAATGTTAATATACTAACTACTAAGTTTTTTTTTAATATACCTTCCTCGGACCCTACGTGAATGCAACATACTTTGTGCATCGGGCTATTTTTTTTAGCTACCAAAAAAAAAAGTTAAAAGGCAATATAAAATTTAGAAGTAACAACAGAAAGTTCAGTGAACAAAAGATCATAATTTTAAATTCCATTTAATGGATTCCTCTATTTTGTTCTCTATGTAAAAGAAAGTTTTCTTTTATAAGTAATAATCACCAATTTCTGTTATCCATAGATATAAAATAATTAAAATGTGTTGGTCTGATCTCATAAAAGGATAAGCTCACCACGAAATAACGGGCCCCACTGGTAAACAATGGGGGAGCGATACCCCTTTCTTTTAAGCACTAATAATAAAGCCCAGCCCCGCACCCAAAGTATAACTAGAAAAACGGAATCTTCTCCCTTCTCTCTCCTCCATCTTTTCCCTAAAACTATTTGTCGCTCTCCCCTTTCTCGTATTTAGCCATCAAATCAAACTCAAAATCCGTTCCATTTGTTTCATCATTAAAGTTTCTCAACTTATGGAAAGTACTTTCTATCGCTACTCTACTGTTATTTGAACTTTTTAAGCCGTTCTAGAGAAGAGGAGTTTTTGCAATTGTGTGTATGCCTTTTTTGTTGTTGTTGAATGGCGATGGACGATAACGAGAGTTGCGGAAGCAGAGCGATGGAGCCGTCGTCGCCGAAACAAAATCGGCTACATAGGCAGAAGCTTGAAGTGTTTAACCAAGTGCTTACTCGACTACAGGATTTGAATCTCGAAGAGGTTAAACTCCCTGGCTTTGAAGATCACCTTTGGCTTCACTTCAATCGCCTCCCTGTTCGGTTAACTTCATAAACCCTACCTTTCCTCATTTTTCGGTTACCTTGTGTTTTTTTGGCCATTTGTTTTATTTTGTCAAATTTGTACTGGTTTACTCAGTAATTGATCGAATTTTCCGCCTCTAAAAGTTAAGTTTTTTGGTACTGAATTTGGATGCCTGCAGATATGCATCGGATGTGAATGTGGAAAGAGCAGAAGATGTGCTCATGCATAAGAGATTACTGGACCAAGCAGAGGATCCTGCGAATAGACCTGTCTTTGATGTCCGCCTTGTGCAGGTTATACAGTCATCTGCCTTTCCTGCAATTTTATGCGTGTGTGCCCTATCATTGTCAATGCTCTTTTTTCTTTGGTAACTCTGAAAACTGAGGCTACGTAGAAATGACATTTGAACAAATTCTCCCTATGTATGACAAGGAGGAATCTCTACTTGATCTTACTTGAATAAGTTGGTGATTTGATTCAACACATAAGGTGTTTCCAAGAAGCACAGGGTCTATTATTTGGAAACTAGTAAATTAGCCAATAATCTCTTCAAAGCCATACTTTTTTCTTTTCATCCATCCATCCCAAAATTCTCTTGCATTCTGTCCTAGGAGGAAACGGAGAACTCTCTTGGGAAATAATGTAGTAAGGATAGCAGCTTATTGATATTTCCTAATAAATTATTGAAAGAATTATTTGTGTAGTTCCTATAGTGGGCTTGACGATGCATAAGAATCATATAATTCACTTCATTCTTCTTGAATAATAGGGACATATGTGTGGCTTAATGAGTGTGTCATTTCACAAAAATGTAACATGTACATTTAAAAGCGTGAATTTAAAAAGATATAGGCATAAAGACTTTTGTCTTCGCACATCCTCTCAGACTCTTTTCCTTGTTTTGTTTCTCACAGTAAGATATCCGAGTTGAACTGTACATATCCTGATTACACTATCTAGGCCAAGTTCTTATTTGGTTAACCTTTAATATATAAGGTGTTGAGAATTTTCTTCATCTCTTGGCTAAGCTAGTCAATCTATGGCGTTCATTGAGTTAATTCAGCAATATATCATGTAATGCAAAAGTAGTTTTAGGTAGCTCTTATGGAATGGCTTGTATGCTTCTGGTCTGAGAATTTTCTAAATTTCTTAGGAAGACAAGTTAAAGCTAGTAGATTGAGCCTCTGAATCTTTGAGGCATCCAATGGGTTGTGTCTCTATATCCATCTGCTTTAAGTGTGCATTAGATGAAGAGTTTAGATTTTGATCAAGAGACTTGAATGACTATGGAAGTCATGTCATTTCTAAGCTCTTTTTAACATTAAAGACAGAGACAAATTACAGTAGGACTTTACAAAATCAGGCTTACTACCAAATTCGGGAAGTGCGCTTCTGCCTAGATATGTGAGATGAGATGGAGGAAAGATGAGATGTCCAGATATATAAACCAGCAGAAGAGAAAAGGGGGTGATTACCAACTTGAAGATCATTAGCAAAGATTTGATCATTGCTGCAACTTTAGAATGCGATGCATGGCCTAACTCAAGTTTTTTTGTAATTTGAAATATTCACATGCAAGTTCTGACTTTAAGTTCATAATGTAGGTTCAGCCCATGTACAATGGAGTTTCAACCAATACGGTTGATGTAAATTCTTCAGTTAAAGATGAAATCCCAAGGTATTCTCTTAGTTTAAGCACTAAAGTTACCTATTTTTCAATATCATTTCTTTTTGTGTATTATTTTTGCACCTGTGATTTTTCTCTAGTGTGCTCCCTTAAGTAGTTTAATTTTTTTGTGTTGCCATCTTGTTTACCCTCTCCAGCATTCATCCTCCTCCAACATTTGGTTCATCACCAAATCTTCAAGCCCTTGAAATTCATGATAATAAAGCTCATGTAAATCATGGAGAAAGTGATATTAATTCTACTTCGCGGTCAACCAGGTAAAATTCTCCATAATGCTTGAGTTGTAAATGATAAGATTCATGATGCTAGTAGTTGGCATTGTAGCTTTTCAATACTGAGTTTATTGTCTTTGGAAAGGATTTCTAATTGACTTTTCTTTCCTAGCAATATTCTTATGTGCCAATTGATTTTGTGCAGGCCAATGCACGAGATTACTTTTTCAACAGTTGACAAACCAAAAACGCTCACTCAGGTTCCTCATTCTTTTCAGAATCCTCCTCCCGTTTTGTTCTTACATGCTCTCTTCTCATCTCTTATATTCTCATAATGAAACACAAACTGTAGTTTCATGAATTTACCATATGCAAATCTAGTGCAAATTTAACAATAAATAAGGTTAAGACTCTTAAATTCCTTAAAGTATTTGTCATTGTACTCGCTTCTAATAACTAAAGATAGCCTCGTTCTTGCTTAATAAGCAAGGAAATAAAATGACCTTTATCTAAGTAATACAACTGATATTTTCATAAACTACTTCTCCAGTGCATAATATAGAATAAGCGTCTTAATGAAGATAAAAGTAATAGAAGACTATGGTGAAGGGAAACAGAGGATAATACGGAAAAGTTAATGTATGGGCCAGTGGATTGACTGTATTATTAACTTCTGAACGTAAGAAAGTAGGAAAGGGTTTATTCAGTTAACCTAACTTTCAAAAATATTCTTAGTCATGACCATCAACTTTTCTGATACAATCTTGTTCCAAATTAATATAAGAAATCTTTTAGGGAAATGGGCTTGCCTATTTCTACTTCCCAAAGCAAAGGGTGAAATGCAGTTGGTATTTGTACTTCATGTAGTCAGCATTGTATTGCGGTTACTGGTATAGGAGAGTCTTTATTGTTAGATTTGTTCAGGGAATCAGAGTCACTAGTGGAAGTGCAGGAATATGCCACATCAATTTGTCAAAGCTCTCACTGAATGTTCTTTTTTTTTGTTTTTGTATGCATATTTTATAAATAAGTAGCTCTGCAGAAGTTTTGGACCATAAAAAGATTTTAAAGGAAAAGATGAAAAGTGTTAATGGGCTATGATAACGAAGGGCTTCTAATGAGAAGGAAATTAGGAAGTGAAAACAGTGTTATCAAAGGCGAAAAGCGCAAAAAAGCTCTAAGGTCTGTTGGGGCTTTAATCGCAAAGCGCAAATAAAGCGTGAGCTTTAATAAAGAAAGGCGCAAATGAAGAAAAACTATAAACATATATGTGTAGTCCAAGACTAATATCTATAAGTATGAATACCAAATATATGGACAAAGAAATTGAAGAAAATTTATGATAAAGTGAAATATCAATTATTTAGTGTCGCCTCTTCTGGATTACGCTCGTTAGCAAAGAAAAGTATGCCTTAGAGCCTTGCTGACAACACCTGAAGCGCCCGTTAAGCGAGGCGAAGCACTCAACATGTTTTGAGCCTCGCTTCAAGGCTTATGTGAGAATGCACGGGAGAAAAACCTATTTTTTTAACAATGATACAATGAGCCCTATATATAATACATATTCTACTCCTTCTACTTATAGGACTAGGACTATTTACACATAACTATCTAACACTCCCCTTCAAGGCGGTGCATACAAATCATATGTACCGAGCTTGTTACACATGTAACTAATACGAGGACCAGTGAGGGACTTGGTGAAAATATCTGCAAGCTGATCATTCGGCATACAAGGCCACTAGACTCCCCAAAAGAAATAAAACCAAGTGGATGCTGATAAGCAGAAGTTGGCCTGGAAAAATTTGAAATCACTGCTCACTCCGGGAAATCATTGCTCACGCCGGAAATATGTAAAGTTGTCAGAATTTGATGTAATTTATATGGGTAGGCTCGGAATCATTGGACGAGTAAGTTGTCCTGAAGAAGTTTTGTCAAAAAATGGCTGGAATGGCTCGCATCGCCGGAAAAGTTATTGTAGCTCATTGGAACCCTAGTTTTGGCGGCATGTGGAGGCGCGTAAGGGACTTTCTGCCAGAGCGATTGACTGGGATTTTGTCGCTTGACTTTTCCGAACAAGATGGTAGTGTTGGTTTTCGCACAACACTTACTGATGAGGAGATAACGCAAATTAATCTTGAGTCGTCAACCGGAAAGACGCACAGTGACTGCTTTTCTGTTCAGATGGGACTGGAATTTTTGGGGTTTGGTCGCACAAGGGTTTTGGATCTGATGGTGGTGCTGGTATATGCACAGTACTACTGTAGCATTGATAACCCTGGGAACAAGACGAAGTTGCCGGAAAATTGCACGACGATGAGATCTTTCTTCCCGGATGTCGCTGGAATGACGCACAACGATAATTTTCTCACTAAAGCTCAGATATCATGTGAGAATGCACGGGTGAAAAATCTATTTTTTTTAACAATGATACAATGAGTCTAATATATAATACATATTTTACTCCTACTTCATATGAGACTAGGACATATTCTACTCCTATTACATATGGGATTAGGACATATTCTACTCCTACTACATATGGGACTAGGACATATTCTACTCCTACTACATATAGGACTAGGACTATTTACACATAACTATCTAACAGCTTAAGCGCGCTTTAAGCACGCCTTTAATAACACTGAGTGAAAAGTCCCGGGATCAGTCCTTGAAATCTAAAGATTTGGGTTGTGATTACATTGCAAATCTGTCTGCGAGAAAAGTCCCGGGATCAGTCCTTGAAATCTAAAGATTTGGGTTGTGATTACATTGCAAATCTATCTGTGAGAAAAGAAGAATGTTATTTATAGATTTAAACACAAAACACATATTATTTGTATGATGATATCTAATTGAAAAACTTAGCTCTTCTAATATTTTAATTCTAACATTCTAACACCATCCTTTCAGACTCGAGGTTGGGACTTTGAAAGTATAGAAAAGTAAACGTTCTCCGAAATGCGACTTGAACACTGTCGCTTGAACAGCTTCTAAAAACCTATGGGGAGGTCATTGGAAAAGTTTAGTCACTCGAATTTGTTGGAAAAGTTGTTAGAAGTTGTCGAAATAATGACCTGAAGAGTGATCCGAATACTGTTGGTTTTGTGACAAAAAGAGGCAGTGCCACTAGAGGTAATAAGATGTTGTTGGGATAGTCATCTGACAGGGACAGGTTTAGCTGGAAATAGGTAGTGTCTCCCAACATTTGAGATGTCTCTGTTTCACTGGAACAAACATCGAAAACAAACGCGACGGTAAAGAAATATTTACCTAAAAGAGAAAATAATAATAAAATTATGAAGCAAATTTTGACTTGGCCGATATAAGACCGTCCACTATTAAGGAGAAACTACTTAAACTTTTACCTAGGTGCTCTGATACAATATGAGAAAATAATATAAAACAATATTTGTATTTATAACTTGATACTTTGATAAATAACAAACACATTTATTTTGTGGTGTCAAACACAATTAACATGTGTTATTTCTTAGAGATGAGACAATAACAGGAATACAAGGTTTCTATGATGAATAGCCCCCCGGGATTTGGTTTAGTGGTAAGAGCACAACACATGATGTGTGGATTAGACCCACGTCAAGGGTTTCAAACCCTGTTGCAGACACAAGCCTAGTATTTAAGTGGAGAAGGATGGAGGAGCGGAACCATTGTCCACTGCGTTTTGAACCGTGCGCCACTGGCCCTCAAGGATTTCTCGATTACGAAAAAGGAGGTTTCTATGATGAATTATACAATGCCTAACCTTTCTCAATGGTTTCTGTTTTGGTGTATGAAAATATCAAATTGAACCAAACACCTGAAACTAATTTACATTTTGCTTTAAATCATATAGATACTTTAAAGGAGATTTTTCTTTTCCTGGCGCTTGAGGCAAACTGTTTATTACATGACATGTGTTAGTTTACAGATATGTATAGTGAAGTCTTGTCCCACATTGGAAGAGGAGTAATATCTCCTTGTAGTGTATAGCTATAAATAGGGACCTCTTGTATTGTATTTATTATCCAATGTCAATAACATATTTTCTCCCGTGCCTTCTCACATGGTATCAGAGCATTAGTGAGAAAAGATCGTTGTGCGTCATTCCAGCGTTAACCGGGAAGAAAGAACTTAGTTATCGTGCAATTTTTCCGGTGACCTAAGGCTTGTCTAAGTGAAAGTCACTTTCTGTCGGTGTTGTGCTAAAACCAACACCACCACGAGGTAGATCACCCTCCGACGACTAACCCCTGAAATTTTATCTGGCAGAAAAGTCGCCACGCTCCTCCACGCGCCGGCGACAACAACTTTTCTGGCGAGGGCTCCGGTCACTTTCCGGCCATTTTTTGGCGAAGCTTCTTCAGGACAGTGTGCTCTCCTCAAAATTCCGAGCCTGCCCATCTAATTCAAATCAAATTCCGATCACTTTTATATTTTTCCGGCGTGAACAATGACATTTCCGGCCATTTGTTTTTTGAAAACATTTCTTCAGGACAACTTGCTCGCAAGAGAATTCCTAGTCTATCCATCCTGGTTACGACAAATTCCGACAACTTAGGAATTTTCCGGCGAGCCACAGTGTTTCCGGCACAGAACAATGTTTTGTTTTCCTGCTATAAACAGTGTTTTTCAAGTTATTTCTTCAGTTTTCTCACAGGAGTTACTTATTTCCACTATTTCAAGTTAACCCTACTACTACAAATTGTAGCGACATGGGAACCGATGCTTTGAATAGTCGGATGATTTCTTTAGCAGATTATATTGAGTTCCTTCAGTACAAAGCATGTAAGCAGACATCTTCTGAGATAGCTTCTGTTGTTCAAACAGGTAATAACATGACTTGTTTCTCCCAATCTTCATCCTCTGAGTCTTGGGACATTGATTCAGGTGCATCAGATTATATTTCTGGTAACAAATCTCTTTTCACTACTATTTCGTATTATCAATCTCTTCCAAAAGTCGCAATGACCAATAAGTCTCAAACCATGGCAACTGCAATAGGTCAAGCAAGTCCACTTCCTTCCTTACCTTTAGATTCAGTCCTTTATGTTTCCAATAGTCCTTTTAATCTCATAACTGTTAGTCGCTTAGCCAAATCACTTAAATGTGCTGTTTTATTTCTTGATGACCATGTTTTTATATAGGAACGCAGTACGGGGCGGATCATTGGTACCGGGCGTGAATCAAACGGATTTTATTACCTTATCCTTGCTAAATTACATGGACTCACATCTTGTCTTCCTTCTACAACTTGTCCTGTTACTGATTCACCAGATTTATTACATAAACGATTGGGACATCTCAGTTTGTCAAAACTTCAGAAAATGGTATCTGGTTTATCTCACTTGTCAGCTCTAGAGTGTTAGTCATGTCAGCTCGGTAAGCATACTCGCTCCCATTTCCCTCGGCGTCTTGATAATCGAGCAGAGTCACCTTTTACTTTAGTCCATTCAGATGTTTGGGGTCCTAGTCGGGTCAGTTCCACCTTGGGATTCCGCTACTTTGTCAGTTTCATTGATGATTATTCCAGGTGCACTTGGATATTTTTGATAAAAAATCGATCTGAGCTGTTTTCTATTTTCCAGACCTTCCACGCTGAAATTCAAAATCAATTTGGGGTTTCTATTCGCACATTTCGTAGTGATAATGCCCGAGAGTATTTGTCTTCCCCATTTCAGCAGTTTATGAAATCTCATGGGATTATTCATCAAATATCTTGTCCGTACACATCTCAACAAAATGGGGTAGCTGAAAGAAAGAATAGGCATCTTATTGAAACTGTTCGTACCCTACTCATACAATCCCATGCTCCGTTGCGTTTTTGGGGAGATGCAGTTCTTACATCTTGTTATCTTATTAATCGTATGTCATCTTCAGCTATCCAGAACCAAGTTCCATTCTCTGTCATGTTTTCCCACTTACCTTTGTTCTCTCTTCCACCTCGTATCTTTGGAAGCACTTGTTTTGTCCATAAGCTTATTCCAGGAACAGATAAGTTAGCTCATCGTGCTCTTAAGTGCATATTTCTGGGTTTTTCGAGAACACAAAAAGGGTATCGATGCTACTCTCCTGACCTCTAGCGGTACCTTATGTCCGCTGATGTTACCTTCTTTGAAACCCAATCATACTTCACAGGTTCAGGTCATCACTTAGATATTTCTGAGGTACTACTAGTTTCATCTTTTGGAGATTCAGTCACTCCAGCTCCACCACCTACAACTCCAGTTGTAGCTCCACCACCTGTAGCTCCAGTTCCTCCACATAATCCAGTTCAACCTTCTGCAGCTCCACCACTCTTGACTTATCATCGTCGTTCACATCCAGCATCGGGCCCAGGTGATTCACGCCCCACATCAGATTCTGCAACTACTGCGGACTTGTCTCCTCTTAGTCAACCAATTACACTCCGCAAAGGTGTATGATCCACACTTAATCCTAATCCCCACTATGTCGGTTTAACCTCATTATGCTTTTATATCTTCTTTGTCCACTGTTTCTATCCCTAAGTCTACAGGTGAGGCACTATCTCATCCAGGATGGCGACATGCTATGATTGACGAGATGGTCTGCTTTACATGCGAGTGGCACTTGGGAGCTTGTTCCTCTTCCTGCAGGTAAGTCTACTGTTGGTTGTCGTTGGGTTTATGCAGTCAAAGTCGGCCCGGATAGTCAGGTTGATCGGCTTAAGGCTCGTCTTGTTGCAAAAGGATATACTCAGATTTTTGGGCTTGATTATAGTGATACTTTCTCTCCCGTGGCTAAAGTAGCATTTGTTCGTCTCTTTTTGTCCATGGTTGTTGTACGTCATTGGCCTCTTTATCAGTTAGACATTAAGAATGCTTTTCTCCATGGTGATCTTGAGGAAGAAGTTTATATGGAGCAACCACCTGGTTTTGTTGCTCAGGGGGAGTTTAATGGTTGTGTGTGCAGATTGCGCAGGTCACTATATGGTTTGAAACAGTCCCCTCGAGCTTGGTTTGGTTAGTTCAGCACAATTATTCAGGAGTTCGGCATGACTCGTAGTGAGGCTGATCACTCTGTGTTTTATCGGCATTCTGCTCCTAATCTGTGTATTTATCTAGTGGTTTATGTTGATGATGTTGTTATTACTAGCAATGATCAGGATGGTATTACTAATCTGAAGCAACATCTCTTTCAGCACTTCCAGACTAAGGATCTAGGTAGATTGAAATATTTTCTAGGTATTGAGGTCGCTCAGTCTAGCTCAGGTATTGTTATTTCACAGCGGAAGTATGCCTTAGACATTCTTGAGGAGACTGGAATGATGGGTTGCAGACCTATTGACTCTCCTATGAATCCGAATGCTAAGCTTCTGCCTGGACAGGGGAGCCTCTTAGAGACCCTACGAGATATAGGAGGTTAGTTGACAAATTGAATTACCTCACAGTGACTAGACCTGACATTTCTTTTCCAGTGAGTGTTGTAAGTCAATTTATGGATTCTCCCTGTGATAGTCACTGGGATACAGTTGTTCGCATTCTTCGGTATATAAAGTCAGCTCCAGGCAAAGGATTACTATTCGAGGATCAAGGCTACGAGCAGATTGTTGGGTACACAGATGCTGATTGGGCAGGATCACCTTTTGATAGACGTTTTACGTCTGGATATTGTGTTCTAGTAGGAGGTAACTTGGTCTCGTGGAAGAGCAAGAAACAGAATGTAGTTGCTCGATCTAGCGCCCCATGGCTATGGCGACGTGTGAGTTAGTTTGGGTCAAGCAGTTGCTCAAGGAGTTAAAGTTCGGAGAAATCAGTAAGATGGAACTAGTGTGTGATAACTAAGTTGCTCTTCATATTGCGTCAAATCCGGTGTTTCATGAGAGGACTAAACACATTGAGATCGACTGTCACTTTGTCAGAGAAAAAATACTTTCAGGAGATATTGTTACCAAGTTTGTAAAGTCGAATGATCAACTAGCAGATATCCTCACTAAGTCTCTTACTGGTTCTCGTATTAGCTACATGTGTAACAAGGCGCGGCCAACAAGCATACCTTCAATATTGTTAGTTTACAGATATGTATAGTGTAGTCTTGTCCCACATTGGAAGAGGAGTAATATCTCTTTGTAGTGTATAGCTATAAATAGGGACCTCTTGTATTGTATTTATTATCCAATATCAATAATATATTTTCTCCCGTGCCTTCTCACAACATGCACATTGAAGACTTCACCCCAAAGCTCTCTAGGCAGATTTCAGTGTCTGTGAAAATGCGACCCCAGTTATTCCTACAAAATCAAATAGTCTGTTAAAATATTGTGACAGTGTACCTGGATTGAAATCTGTATTTTTTATTTACTCTTTGTCTCATGGATTTTTAGGTTATGTTGTCGATTGAATTGTTCGTATCTATGCAGTCCTAAAAGTTATATAACTTCATTAATCTGCAGAAGCTGCCAGATTTCAGAGTTCTATTAAACATATCTATCTTATCATGTTAACTTTGTTCTTATCTTGTTCGATTATATTAACATCAATCCTGTATTTCCAGTTGACTAACATAATTTCTGAGATTGGTCTGAACATTGAAGAGGCCCATGTTTTTTCAACTACTGATGGTTTCTCCTTGGACGTCTTTGTGGTTGATGGATGGCCATATGAGGTACAGTATTAATGTTTATTTCAAGATATAACGAAATGCTTGCTGACAATTAAAAGTCTTCTCTTAGTTCTACAATTGTAGTCTAGTTATATGATCGACATACTCTTTATTCGCACCCACATAAGTTAAAAGATGAAAGTTTTGCCTTTGCAAGTCTCGTTTAATTCCTCTTTTCTTGTTAATATGTGTATGTTTTGAAACTGTGTTCCTTATTCATCTACTAGATTACTTGTCAGTTTTATGCTTGTTCCGCCCTTTCCCAATTTATATGGCTCTCCTTCAATTTTGGACATCCTGATATTTTTGGCACCACTTCATTCATGTCTGACTTTCAAGAATTCAGACTCATTTAAACTAGTGATGTGATTTTTTTTTTCTATCAGACATTTAAACCAACATTTCAACAATCACTTTTGTATTTTCTTATATGTTAATTTAATATCTTAAGCTCTGTCCCCAGAACAATGTCGTCATATAAAATGAGACAGAAAGAATGCACGACTTTATATCTGATAACTTTTTCATTCAAGTCTCATATTATTCAACTAGATATGGTTTCACTTAAAAGGACACTTATGAGATGTTACTTGGTAAATTTAGGATATAGTGTATTTTAAATATGAAAGTTAGCAAATTAACCCCTCTGTCTTCTTATATTCACTAGATTCATGAAGAGTGGTAATTTACTTGTATACTTACTTATTTGGTTTGAATTTCTAGGAGACAGAGTTGCTTAAGAGTGAGGTGCAAAAGGAAATTATGAGGAGCAAGGTAGATATTCTTCTGACTGCTAAATGAGGACAGAGTGGCACTCAAAATTTTCTTCTGTTAATACTTAATATGCATTATGGCTGTGTTCTTTTGGGAAAAGTAAGATGCTGATTTTGCTGTTTTTCTTCATAAGGTGCTATGCAACTTATGGAGAAACAGCTGAAATATTTGGTTTCCATTGTGTGTCATCACATTAAGCTGAATTTGTTGCACTCACCTAAAATTGGTTTATGTCCTCTTAAGTAATGGGATCAGAAAATGACTTTGTCGAACATGAAGTCTTGCCTTTGTTTTTCTTTCGGTGACAAATTTTTGAAAACTTCATGTTTTCAGAAAATATCTCAATTCCGGCCATCTTTCGGTTAAAAATTTTCTTCAACCGTTTTCTCCTCTTCCGCCCGCCACCACGATCACCTCCTCCTCCTTATTCGTAGATCCAGCTTCCACCAGCACCTCCTCCTATTCTTCTTCATAGATCCAGCCACTATCACAATCACCATCTCCGCTTCCTCAGATCCAGCCACGATCACCACCACCTCCTTTGTCTTTTCAGATCCAGCCACCGCCACCTTCTCCCCTCCTTTGTCTCAAATCCAACCACCACCACCTATTCCCTCTCTTTCTTTTAAAGGCTAGCCACCACCACTCTTCTCCTCGTTCTTCTCAAATCCGATGAGACAACCATCACTGATCTAACCACCAAAGATTTGGCCACCACCATAAATCCAGCCACTGTCATAGATCCGCCCACCACTGGAGTTAGACATTCAAACTAGCCAGTGAGCAGATAGACACTTCTACTTCATGGAGGTGTCTCTTGAACTCCTCACTGACATGGCAAACCATGTGTTTGCGCTTACACTTGAGCATGTGAATAACTGAATTTAGGCTTTTCTTTTTATTTTCCTCAGTTTCACTTTCCTCCTCCTTCAATATTCTCTATGTGGGCCCCACACTTCTATCCTTAGTTTCTTTTATCTAAACTCAGTCGTAAACCACCACAATAAATTGGCAGACCACTGCAGCGATGGAAAACCACCATCACTCGCTCAGCTTTTGGTGTATATTCAAACCGTTTGCCATTCTAAATAGAGACAGGCGAAACACTTTGCTTACCACCAATAAATAAGGTTTCTCTTTTCATTTCAATCTAAATTCATGCTATTTCCTTTTCTACCGCCGTAGTTGTCTTCTTGTTTCTTCTTCCGACAGAATCTATATCAAGGCTTAAGGTAGTTTAGGGCTTTTCTTGGAACGCGTTGAATCGAACTTGGGTCTTTTCTAAATGAACCTCCAGTAAGCCAAAATTTCCCAGGTCAAAAAAAGAATGGATTAATTTGATTACTACCCAATAATAACTAAAAAAGTTGAATTTATGATGAGGAAATAGAGATTAACCGTTGAGGTTAGGGGAATGGTTTGGAAATTGGAAGTATTACGAAAGGAGTTGAAGAGGTGAAATTATGGAAATTTTACGAACGGAGTTGAAGAGGTGAAACTATGGCCCGGTAGAACGCTATTGATTTAGAAAGGGGGACGGTGGAGAAGACGATGAGGAAGAACCTAGGATGGGGTAAGGGGGTTCTAGTTTTGGACGAAGAAGCGGGGATGGGGAAGGTCTGGATGATAAAAAATAACAAATGGGGGTTATTTTGGGATTTTCTTTTTTTTTCCTTCAATTGTAATTTTTAAAAATCATAATTTGTAATTTTGAAAATGAAAGGAGCCAATCACTAATTGGTTCATTTGACATGTCAACGGCGAGTAAGTTTCACGCCGATGGTCTTACGGACACAAGTGTTCAAGAGGCACCTCCTCCAAGTAGAGGTGTCTATCTGGTCACTGGCTAAGTTTGAGTGTCTAACTTACAAAACGTGCCAAGTTTCAGCGGCTATCTAGGTATTTAGCCTATCTTTTTCCTTTCTCATGTCCTACTTTTTGGTGTAAGCAATCTAGGGTTTTCCCTTGAGCATTGCTAATAGCCGTATTAGCTTCTCTCGCAGCTCTCTTATACCATATGATATAAGAAAGAAAAAGAATGATCTGTAACATGTGAAAATTTGTTAGGTAGCTCATTTTCTTGCTTTTCAGTTTTTGAGTCTTTTATGTGGTGTCCTTGATATACTTGCGTTCTTTTAATGTAAAGATGATAAACCTTCCTAAATTTGTACTGATCTACACGTTGGCGTCTGCTAATAGCTGAAGTGCTCTAAGCAGCTTGAAACATTAGTTGGAGCTTTGAAGAAACTGTTTTCTTGGAATATGTGATTGAAAGAAGGAGGCAATAAAAGATGGGCTAAAATTATACTATTTATTTTTTCTTATTTGATATCTGCATGAACCTGTTTAGAATCCATGCTCTGGCAGGTTCTAATTCAGAAGCAAGTTTTCTCTGTCATTTATTCTTCTAGATTTTGATTATCATACTGAACATCAGATGGTCTCAGTGTTTTGATCTTCTGGTTATGTTTTTCAGGAGCAAACACCATGTATCCAGCTTGCAATCCACGAGCAAGGTCAAACATCTGAATCAGGTTCTGAAAGTGTAAAAATACCTAATGATGGATCTGATGACTGGGAAATTGATATCCGCCTGCTGAAATTTGAAAACAAAGTTGCATCTGGGTCATTTGGAGATCTGTATGATCCGACAATCCACATCTTGCTTTCTAGTTGAGTTTGTTTAGTCTGTAGATTTACACTGTGTCTTTTGCAGGTACAAAGGCACATACTGTAGCCAGGAAGTGGCTATAAAAGTTCTCAAGCCAGAACATTTGAATATGGATATGGTAAAAGAGTTCTCGCAGGAGGTCTTTATAATGAGGTGCGTCGGTCGTACTATCATGGTTGAGAATCCCTTTCAGGACAACCTCACTGTTGTTTGCATGTATCAGATAGAATCCTGTCCATCCTTTTAAAGACTGTGTTTGAAGGATGCCTTTTCTGCTGCTACTAGAGATAGCTGTACTCTGGTGGAAAAATTTGCTCTCTACCACTAGAGAATTTTTTTGCAATATTTTACTCCCTCTGCCTAATTCGATCTTGTTTCCTTTATTCTGTATTGAGTTACTAGGTATTTCTCCGATAAGTGGCATTAAGCTATTTGTTTGTTTCTTAGTGGCATTAAGTTATTCAGATAAAAAAAAAAACTGTCACATAATTCAAGGGGCTGAGTTCTCCCAAACACACTCAGTCTTGGAAATAGTAACAAACTTTAAAAGTTGTGGATATGTGCATGTAGATTTGAATTTTCACTATTGATAATTATGTTATCTTTCCAGCTTCCTATTTCCTGTTTCTTTCATCAATTTTTGTATTCCCACTGCTCGAGATTTTATCTTGTTTGTTTGCCTCTTTTAGGAAAATTCGGCACAAACATGTTGTTCAATTTATAGGGGCATGCACACGACCTCCGAACCTGTGCATCGTGACTGGTATATTTCAAGATTTTATGTATTTGAACTGAATTACTATGTTGTTAATAGCCTGGAGAACTGTTTGTTCTCTGTTGATTAATGTTACATAGTGTTCACCTGAAGATACATTATTTGATTGCTTTATAAGGCATGCTTTATTTATTTTCTAAATTTTTAATCTTCTACTCACACTATTACACTTGAATGGAAGCTTATTGTTATTACTTTTGGGTGTCTATCCTGCTTCACATAATTGACTATGTGCTTTTTACAATTTTATTGATCAGAGTTCATGTCCAGAGGAAGCATCTATACTTTTTTGCACAAACAAAGAGGTGCATTTAAGCTTCCTACTCTCCTGAAGGTTGCAGTTGATGTTTCTAAGGGAATGAGTTATCTGCACCAGAATAACATAATTCATCGGGATCTGAAGACTGCTAATCTTTTGATGGATGAACATGGAGTAAGTCCGAGCTGGATCTCGACTCTTAAAAAGCTTGTCCAGTAGTCGTAAAGTTTTTTTCTTTGGAGTCTAGGGTATTATTTCATTTGTTACTAAGCTATCTTCGGGCCAGTATATCCATTTTCATGCAAAATTTATGCCCAATTAAAACCTGTAGGGAAATCAATGTCAACATGCATTTAGCCCGGCAAAATACAGGGGAAAACTGTGTCATATGATTAGGCTATGGGAGTCCAAGAGTATATAACAAATATGGAGATTTGTATGAGTTAAAAGTCCATCAATGTTTTTCAGTGCTCAGGACCCTTTTAGGAGGCTATTTCTATTCTGAAATGCCTGATTGATGTGGATGAAAACATCTAAAAACTATTTGATGTCAAATTAAAGAATCAAAATTTGTGTATTTAAATCTTTAGAAGAAATACCAAATAAAGATGATGGGAATGTTAAATTGCAATGTCCACTTATTCATTGAGTCCTTTAAAAATATTAGTTGAATAATATTAACAGCATTAAAGCTTGATCGGTGGCAATTTAAGTTGATTCATATTGTGAAAGATGGGAATGTGCGAATAGCACATTGAGTTAACCTTCTTGTTAATGTCTACATCACCAGTTTTTGCTTTCCAAGGAAATCTATTGATGAACTTTGATAAAATAACCCAGCAACACCTATAGATTGCTGCTGGTAGGAGTTGCCTTTTGCGTAATTGCTTTGTTCACAGAATGTTCACTCTGACTTTAAGATCCATCCTCTACTGAACAGGTTGTTAAGGTTGGTGATTTTGGGGTTGCGAGAGTGCAGGTTCAAACTGGGGTGATGACTGCAGAAACTGGAACATATAGATGGATGGCTCCTGAGGTGCAGAGATCTGAATTTAATTTTATGCAGTACATCCTCAATTCAGTTGAAACTAATGATTCCAATTCTTTGGTTTTCTTGCTGACAAGATGCATGATTGCTCCATCAATTATGCTTTTATCCGCGTGCTTAGATTTGTCGCCACAATAAAATAAGCGTAATGGTCCCCTTCAAGCTGATATGACTTTTACTTTGAAACGCCTCAGGCTTCTTTGCTTCAAGCATGAGGAGCTTTTAATATGTTGCTCTATGAATTTTGCCTTTTATCCTTAGATTTTGTTTCCACACTCTGTGAAGTCTGGTTGTCATCTACAGGCAGTGCTTGGGACTTGTGTTCTCTTTTTTCTATGACGGTGATGTCGGGGTCAGGTTGTGCGCACCTTAACTAATTCCAGCATATACCTGTTATCTCCCACTAGTACAGGTACCAGGTAACTCTGTCTACCGAGGCTTAGACCGGTGGGAAGAAATAACGTAACGTTTTCGTCTCCACTGGGATTTGAACCTAAGACCTCGTGGTGTCTTTGGCCTTGTGTTCGTTTGCTGCACCCTGCTGCACCTTGGACACTTTAAGCACAAGGCGCTTTTGATAACCTTGTACGAGAGTTATTTTACTTAGGTTGTCATCAGTAATATGCATCGCAGGATTCTGTGTACGGTTTACCATGCAGATAGATCGGGTTTCTGCAATATTAAGCATTTAAATGGGAACTCTTGGTTTAATGGTTTTTTGCTTCTCTTCCCTTTAATACTACAGAATTCTCGTGTCATCCCAGTCCAACATTCTATTCAGCAAAGCGTTTGGCCCAATTTTGTGCTTAACCATCCTGCAGCATCCAAGTTTCATGTTTAAAATGTTTTTTATTCGTTGAAGGTAATTGAACACAAACCATATGACCACAAGGCCGATGTTTTCAGCTTTGGTGTAGTGCTGTGGGAACTTCTGACTGGAGAAGTAAGTTTCGCATTCTTTTTTTTTTTTTGAAGTAAGTTTTGCTTTGCATCTATTTATGCTCACATATTATTTCTTTAACACCAAAATAACTTTCATGTCGTGCGATGGAGCAGATTCCATATGCGTACTTAACACCATTACAAGCAGCAATAGGTGTGGTGCAACAGGTAGCATTATAGTTCATTGACGTCTCTAGTACTAGTGATATATTCCCCATTAACTAACACCTCACATTTGGTTTCTCATGGTTATCAGGGTCTACGGCCAACAATTCCTAAGGACACTCATCCAAAGCTTGCTGAACTTCTTGAGAAATGCTGGCAGCAAGACCCAACTCAAAGACCTGATTTCTCGGAGATTTTGGATATTCTGCAGCATCTAACTAGGGAGGTTGGGCATTTGCATAATATAAGCTTCATTTTGTTAAGGCTTTTTCATTCCTTTGAACCTGGTTTTTCTATGCTTAAAAAATAGGTCGGGGGTGATGGAGAGGACAAACAGAAGGACAAATCAATTGGTAGCTTTTTCTCAGCTCTTAGAAAGGGCCATCACTGAGATTTTGGTGAAGAGAGGAAGGTGCTTGGCCTTCCGTTTTTGTTTCAGTGAACCGATTCTCAGATGACCAGACTTGATCCGATTAGTCTTTGAAAATCATGGTTTTTATCCAATGTTGCTTGGCATTCATTTACTATTCCTAATTTAGTCAGGGGCGCAAGCTGGTGAGGAAAGCTTTAGCAACTCTGTACAGAATTCCTGTGAATTCGCAAATTCTGATTGCTAATCCTTTTTTGTACGTTTCCTATTGAGAACTTCTATCTTTTCAACTGGTTCTAGGCACCATGATTGCTTCTGAATTGATGCTTTTGAAGCTAACCAAGATGTCTACCAATGCCGCCTCAGATTACAGGGATGTAAAGAAAACTGGTAAAATATATAGAACACTATTATGGAATAGAAGACATTTTTTTAAAGTATGAAAATAGTACCCAATATTTATATATAAAAATGATTACATCTACTGCCCTGCCATACCTCGGAGGCAAAAGTCCAGACTGGCATGGCTGAAGCTGAAAGAATGAGGATAATTACATTACAGGAAATCGTTTTACTGGACTGCTAAAATGAACAGTAGAAAGAATTTCACGGAGAAGATATTTTATCTATGGTGTTAAAGGGTGATCGATTACTCCCTCTTTTTCAATTTTGATGACACATTTTGCTTATCGAAAGTCAATTCAACTAAACTTTAAAACTAAAGTAGATTAGTTCAACTATACGAAAAGTACGACTACAAGTTATAATTTCTCTCATGTCAATATAAATAAAATATAGTATATTTTAAAATGTTAGGTCAAAATTCATAAAGTTAGACTTTTGATAAGCGAAATGTATAATCTGAATTGAAACGGATACGGAAAATTATATCAAGAGCAGATTGCAATAAATTTTAGAACGTCCAGTTCAGTTGGATAGGGACAACCAGAGAATGATGAAAAATAGGAAGCTGTTAATTAGCTAGAATGTCCAGTTCAGTACGGCTTCAACATTGTTTAGGATAGCAGTGAACATTGTATACGGGTAAAATCGAACTCAGGATTTGATCGAGCATCCAACACGATAATTTGGGATCGAGAGATGGTGATAAAATCCCGGAGATCGGTCTCTGCCTTACCAAAATTAGCCACCGGAACCACCAGACTTGCCTTCGAGTTTATCGAGGTCATAACCGGTCCCGGTCATAACGGTTTCAAGAAATATATTGCCAGCTTATCCGGCAGAGGTCCAAAATTCCCGCAACTAACCAGGCATTACGGCAGAAATCAGGGAACATACCAAAAAATGGACCAACGGTCAACAAATCAAGGATTTTTTTTACCTTTTATGGAATAATAGGTTAATGGCTTAAAAGTAGGTTCCTCTATTATATAAAGGGGCCACACAATTTATGAAACATATTGTAACATACACTCATAAGAAATACATTATCGTTATCCTCTAAATTCTTATTTTTTGGTATCTTGGTATCAATCAAAGTACATTCAACTTGAGGGTGGTTGCCTAGGTTGAAATCATCTGATTCGTGTGATTTGCAGTTTATTTATCGTTATTTATTTCAATTACAATCTAATTTATCGTTAAGTATAAAGTTAATCTGCATATCCTTTAAACCACTAACAAATTCAATTGTTATCCGATTTTGAGAGTAAACAGTTCGGTGCCCACCATGGGGCTAAGAATAATAGTTGCAATTTGATACGAATCATCATAACACACCCCATTTTACACTTGTTCTTTGAAGTGTTTCTGATTTCACGTCAGGATCGAAATGTCAAACCCACAATCTTTCACTCTAAACATAGACACGGAATCCGGCCACCACGGCAGGAACAATAATGCAGCGCTCGGTAACGAGGCAACACCGGTCGGTCTTGGTAGAATCCCGGTGGTGGTTCCCATCGACGCATGTTTGCATATGGCCATCGACACAAACCAGCCCACCGACCCCAAAAACAGCGTGCGCAGGGAAGTGCATTCGATTGCCCAAAACACTCACGACGGCAAAAATGATGGGATCAACCTGAGTATGATCTTCGAAATGCTACATGCTCAACAGACGGCGATATCTCAATTGCAGAACCAACATCGAACACTGAGCAGGAATGAACCTAAGCTTCCCCTGGAAGCCATCCGCAGAAACGAACCAATCTCGGAAAAAATGAGCGAGAGTGAATTGGGGACTAACCCCGAAATCCGAAAATTGCTCGAAGAATTGACGAAACAGGGGGAAAAAAATCGAAGCCAATGATAAAAAGGTGAAAACCTAAAATTCCAGGGCCGACCAAATCCCAGGAGCACCCTCGATATTGAAGCGCCTGGATTCTAAGAAATTTATTCAAAGGCCTTTTCCCCCGAGTGCGACTCCGAAGCCGATCCCCAAAATGTTTCGCATGCCCAAAATCCCTAAGTACAACAAAACGACCGACCCAAACGAGCATGTAACCTCTTATACATGCGCCATCAAAGGGAACGACTTGGAAGATGATGAGATCGAGTCTGTCTTGTTGAAATAATTCGGAGAGACCCTATCAAAGGGAGCTATGCTATGGTACCACAACTTTTCTCCTAATTCTGTTGACTCGTTTGCTATGCTTGTAGATTCCTTTGTAAAAGCACATGCCGGTGCTATAAAGGTCGAGACCATGAAGTCAAGACTTTTCAAAGTAAAGCAGAGGGATAATGAGATGCTCAGATTTCGTTTCTTGATTCCAGATGGAACGGATGGATTTGCCCTCGGTCGCGGACGATTGGGCCGTTCAGGCTTTCACCTAAGGACTCAACATTCGAAGCTCATTGGCTTTACAGCAGTTGAAACAGAACTTTGTAGAATATTCAGCCATCTCTTGGACCAACGTCCATAACCGGTATCAATCAAAAATCAGGGTCGAGGATGACCAACTTAGGACCCCTTACGTATCCGTACACCCCGTCAGGATCACCGACCGAGTCAAGGGAGACACCGATCAGGAACCTAAATCAAACCGGGATCGATATCAACCATACAATAGGGATCGGAGAAGCAGTGGGTCCGGGCGAAACCCTATGATAAATGAAATAAATAATGACCGAGAACAGAACAACTGAGGACTCATGAGCAAAAACAACTTCGACAGACCCATCGGAACTAAATAAGCATTGAGGCTCTCAGAGTATAATTTCGTCATCGATGCCTCTGCTATAGTGTCCGCCATCTGAGACATCAAAGATACCAAATGGCCTCAACCTTTGTAATCTGATCCAGCCCAAAGGGATCCTAACCGTATGTGCAAATGCATGGACATAGAATGGAAGATTGTTGACAATTAAGGGAAGAAGTAGCCCGGTTGTTCAACAACGGGCATCTCCGAGAATTCCTCAGTGATCGGGCCAAGAGCTATTTTCGGAACATGGATTCTAATAAAAGAACCGAACCAGAGGAACCTCAGCACATCATAAACATGATCATCAGTGGGGTCGACATCCCCTAAGGACTGATGATGAAGCGTACCTAACTTTCCATCACAAGGGAGAAACGGACTCGAGATTACCTACCGGAAGGAACCTTGTCGTTCAACGACAAAGACACAGAGGGGATCGCACATCCCCACAATGATGCACTTGTAATATCGGTACTCATAAATAAATATTGACTTAAATGTGTGTTGATTGATCCAGGTAGCTAGGCCAACATCATCAGATCGAGGGTCGTGGAACAACTCGGCCTACAAGATCAGATTGTACTTGATGTCCGAGTCCTAAACGGGTTCAACATGGCCTGCGAGACCACTAAAGGGGAAATAACATTACCGGTGAACGTCATCGGAACTGTTCAGGAAGACAAGTTTTATGTAATCGATTGGGATATGAGATACAACGCTCTGCTCAGAAGGCCGTGGATTCACAGCATGAGGGCAATGCCCTCTACATTACACCAGGTGCTGAAATTCCTAACGCCCGAAGGAATCAAAACAGTTTACGGGGAACAACCAGCCGCAAGAGAAATGTCCGCATCCGATGAGGTGATATTGGCATCCACACTCTCGGTACCGAAGGGTCCGAATCTAGTGGTAGAAATTGGGGCCAAATAACAATCACTGATACCAACCTCGCCAGAATCGGAGGAGCGGGGGATAGATGAGGGTAATGACTACGGAATCCCTAGGTCTTTCATAGCCCCCGATGATTCCGACGCTACAAAATCAACGGTCGAGGAATTAGAACAAGTCATACTAACTAAAAACTTGCCCGATTGAAATATATACCTAGTTACGGGGTTAAACCCCGAGCTCAGGAAAAAACTCATTCAATTTCTTATAGCTAACAAAGATTGTTTTGCTTGGTCCCACCTCGATATGAAAGAGATACTGCCAGAAATAACCACTCACAAGCTAAGCTTGAATCCAAAGTACCACACGGTCAAGCAGAAGAGGAGGCCCTTGTCCGAGGTCAAACATGCTTTTATCAAGGACGAGGTATCTAAACTCCTTAAAATAGGGTCCGTTCGGGAAGTTAAATACCTGAATTGGTTAGCAAACTTAGTTGTAGTTCCTAAGAAAGGGGATAAATTACGAATGTGTGTAGACTATAAGGATTTGAATAAGGCATGTCTCAAAGACTCCTTCCCTTTGCCCAACATCGATCGCATGATCGATGCCACTACCGGCCACGAGATCCTCAATTTTCTCGATGCTTACTCCGGGTATAACCAAATATGGATGATGAGGAAAAAGCCTCCTTTATCACTAAATACGGCATATACTGCTATAACATAATTCCATTCGGGTTAAAACCCACCGGTGCCACTTACCAACGCCTAGTAAACCGGATGTTCAAAGAACAAATAGAAAAATCAATGGAGGTTTACATTGACGATATGTTGGTTAAGTCCCTGCGAGCAGAGGGCCATTTAAAACACTTGCAAGAAACCTTCGACGTGCTGAAAAAATACAACATGAAGGTGAACCTAGAGAAGTGTGCGTTCGGAGTTAGATTGGGTAAATTCCTCGTATCCATGGTATCCAATCGGGGAATCGAGATAAATCCCGATAAGATCAAATCCATCGAAGATATCATGGTCCTAGATAATATAAAGGTCGTGCAAAGGCTAACCGGGCGCATTGCCGCTCTGGGACGGTTCATTTCGAGGTCCTTCGATAAGAGTCACTGATTCTTCTCATTATTGAAGAAAAAGAGTAACTTCTCATGGACTCCGGAATGCCAACGGGCCTTGAAAGAGCTCAAGCGATATCTATCGAGACCACCGCTGCTCTACACGTAAAAGATAGATGAACATATATACCTTTACTTGGCGGTCTCAGAGATAGCGGTAAGTGGAGTCCTGGTCCGAGAAGAAAAAAGTACGCAATTTCCAATTTACTATATTAGCAGAACTTTAGGTGAGGCCGAAACTAGATACCTTCACCTAGAAAAATTGGCCCTTGCCTTGCTAAGCGCCTGTAAGAAGTTGAAACCTGTATACGAGTAAAATCGAACTCAGGATTTGATCGAGCATCCAACACGACAATTTGGGATCGAGAGATGGTGATAAAATCCTGGAGATCGGTCCCTGCCTTACCAAAATTAGCCATCGGAACCACCAGACTTGCCTTCGGGTTTATCGAGGTCATAACCAGTCCCGGTCATAACGGTTTCTAGGAATATATTGCCAGCTTATCATACAGGGGTCCGAAATTCCAGCAACTAACCAGGCATTACGGCGGAAATCACGAAACATACCAAAAAGGGGACCAACAGTCAATAAATCAAGGACCTTTTTACCTTTTATGGAATAATAGGTTAATGCCTTAAAAGTAGGTTCCTTTAATATATAAACGGGCCTCACAATTCATGAAACACATTGTAACATATACTCATAAGCAATACATTATCATTATCCTCTAAATTCGTATTCTTTGGTATCTTGGTGTCAATCAAAGTACATTCAACTTGAGGGTGGTCAGCTTGCCTAGGCTGAAATCATCTTATTCGTGTGGTTTACAGTTTATTTATCGTTATTTATTTCAATTACAATCTAATTTATCATTCAGTATCAAGTTAATTTGCATATCCTTTAAACCACTAACAAATTCAATTGTTATCCCATTTTAAGAGTAAACAGTTTGACGCCCACCGTGAGGCTAAGGATAATAGCGGCAATTTGATACGAATCATCATAACACACCCCATTTTACACTTGTTCTTTGAAGTGTTTTTGATTTCAGGTTAGGATCAAAATGTCAAACCCACAGTCTTTCCCTCTAAACATAGACATAGAATTCGTCCACCATGGCAGGAATAACAATGTAGTGCTCGATAACGAGGCGACATCGGTCGATCTTGGTAGAATCTCGGTGGTGGTTCCCATCGACGCTTGTTTGCATACGTCCATCGACACAAACCAGCCAATCGACCCCAAAAATAGCGTGCGCAGGGAAGTGCATTCGATTTCCCAAAACACTCACGACGGTGAAAATAATGGGATCAACCTGCGTATGATCTTCAAAATGCTATAGACTCAACAGACGGCGATAGCTCAATTGCAGAACCAACACTGAGCAGGAATAAACCCGAGCTCCCTCGGGAAGACATCCGCAGAAACGAACCAAACTCAAAAAAAATGAGCGAGAGTGAATCGGGTACTAACCCCGAAATCCTGAAATTGCTCGAAGAATTGACGAAACGTATAGAAACAGGGGAAAAGAAAATCGAAGCCAATGATAAAAAGGTTAAAACCAACAATTCTAGGGTCGACCAAATCCCAGGAGCACCCCCGATATTGAAGGTCCTGGATTCCAAGAAATTTATTCAAAGGTCTTTTCCCCCGAGCGCGACTCCGAAGTCGATCCCCAAAAAGTTTCACATGCCCGAAATCCCTAAGTACAATGGAACGACCAACCCAAATGAGCATGTAACCTCTTATATATGCGCCATCAAAGGGAACGACTTGGAAGATAATGAGACCGAGTCTGTCTTGTTGAAAATATTCTGAGAGACCTGTCAAAGGGAGCTATGATATGGTACCACAACCTTCCTCCTAATTTTGTTGACTCTTTTGCTATGCTTGCAGATTCCTTCATAAAAGCACATGCCGATGATATAAAGGTCGAGACCAGGAAGTCATACCTTTTCAAAGTAAAGCAGAGGGATAACGAGATGCTCAGAGAGTTCGTTTCTCGATTCTAGATGGAACAGATGGATTGCCCTCTATCGCGAACGATTTGGCCGTTCAGGCTTTCACCCAAGGACTCAACATTCGAAGCTCATTGGCTTCACAGTAGTTGAAACAGAACTTGGTAGAATATTCAGCCATCTCTTGGACCGACGTCTATAACCGGTATCAATCAAAAATAAGGTCGAGGATGACTAACTCGGGACCCCTTTCCGGATCCGTACACCCCGTGTGGATCACCGACTGAGTCAAGAGTGTCACGACCCAAACCGCAGGGCCGTGACGGGCACCCGGTGCCTTACACAACCGAGTACCAACGTAACATATCTTTCTTATCATACCGTTATGAGTAAGTGGGCCAGAAGGGCTGTAATGAGATAACGAGAATAAAACATAAGGGAATACTAGACATAGGATGACCCAACATGATATAGAAACTTATACATATGACATACGGGCCTATAAGGCCGATATCATCATTTCTCTACTCAAAACATAGACCGATAAGTCCATACAAGTATCCATATACATGACATCTGTCTGCAAGCCTCTAAGAGTACATAAATGTCATAAAGGTCGGGACGGGGCCCCGCCATACCAATCAATAAATGTCCAAATCATACTGATCAAATAGGCAACTTCGGAGCAAGTGGAGTGCACAAACACCTTCTGTTGAGCTGATAGCCTACTAGGAGAACTCTCAACCTATCTATCGGGACCTGCGGGCATGAAACGTAGCATCCCCAGGCAAAATGGATGCCTGTACAAATAAAGTACCGAGTATGTAAGGCATGAAAATAGTATATAAAAGACATAAAAGAAATATGGAGTAAAGAACTCAACCTATAATTCTGAATAGCTCTGTGAATCATGAAAATTTTATAATGTTATGCATGTGCGTATAAATGTCATACCATGCATGGGTATATATGTACATAACATCATCAAGATTCTGAGGGCATCTCATCATATTATCTCAGCCACTGTGGCCGAAATCATCAACGTATACCAGCTAATCAGGTGGTGATGCGTATATAATGCCATAACCTTTCCTCATATCTCATATGCATATAATATACGCGTATATGACATCATCTGGTCATGGGTCAATGTACATGTATAAGTGAATGCAATGCATAAGGAAGTAAGTCTATAAGATCTCTCGGAATATCATAAGACCCATGAGCAGACAATATGATAGTAGGACATATGGGGAATCAAGAACATAGGCAACCCTAGTACTTTTAGGAATAGAATCATTTGTGAAAGTTGTGTGCTTGCTCGTTTTATTGCATCATATGGATCATGCCAAAAGGAAAGAAGGGATAGCATTAATATACCAGTATGATCTCTTCCTTATTACTCAACAAGCTCAACACAACTTCTTTCATCTACAACAAGTGAAATGATATTGCCGTTAACATATAATGTCGTACCATCGTATTTGGCTAGTCGTATGTCTTAAGGAAAATCGGGCAGCAACTCCCCTATTTTTAATACATCCCAAAGATCACTAAGGGTCATCAACAACCAAACAACAACAACAACAACTATAACCAACAATAGCAATAACAACAATATAATCCAATATAAGTTTCTCCGATTATCTTAACAACTAAATTGAGCGGCAAGCTCGTTTTTACTCACAACAAGATATAAATTGAATCTAACTCTTATTCCATAAATTAGTTTATAACATTAAGAACATCATACTTATATGTACTATATTATTTCTAGTTCAAAACATCCACAAATGCCTTCCAAAACAGTCCCATACGTCTAGCACCTTAATGTTTATCGTCAATCACTTGTTTTTAATCTTTTCTTATTCAATAAACTTAATTAACACCTAGAAAAGCTTAACAACAGTAGCCACAACATTATCAAATTAGTTCTTACAATTTCCAGCCACCACAAACCATCTATTTAGCTACAAAACAGTCCAACCAAAAAGGCAACTACATCCCATGTTCTTTCAAGTGCTATCTTATGGTTTCTCACTCAAACAACACAGCCAACACAAGATTAACCTTAAGCACAATCAATAAGATGTTATACATACCTTGGACAGCATCTACAACTCGAAACCCTATCTCAACTTAGCTCACAATAACCCTCAATCACGCCACAATATCATAGAAACATTCTCTTGTAGTCTTTAACATCTTAGATGATGGTTTGAGTTGATTTCCCTTGAGTTTGGTTCTTGGGATATTGGTATATATTAGGGAGGGTTTTGGAGAGCTGTTAGATGAAATTTGGGTGAGAAATGACCCGAAATGAATCTGAAACACCTTTAAAAAAATGTAAGGTCGGAGGTCGTCTCAAGTGGGTCCCAACCGAGCTGCTTGCGCAGTCTCGCAAAAATATGAATATCTCTCTACTCCGACATCGAATTAATGAACGGTTTAATTCGTTAGAAATGAAACTCGTAGACCTTAAATTTGGTATATAATATGTCCCAAAAATACCCCATATAAGCACATGAAATATATTTCTCAAAAAGCTCTGTTACAAGGAAAATCCTTAGTCGGTTTTTCCGCAACTTTAATCCGATTTTTCCCAAACTTTATATTTTCTATCCAAACATCATATATAGCCATATTATGACTTTAAACTCATTTAAATAATGATTAACAAGTCTCATATTCATTACATCACCTTGGGACGCACATGGTGTAACAAAGAGAGACATCGATCAGGAACCTAGATCAAACCGAGATCGGTATCAATCGTACAATAGGGATCGGAAAATCAGTGGGTACGGGCGAAACCCTATGAGAAATGAAAGAAGGAATGACCGAGAACAGAACAACTGAGGACTCATAAGCAAAAATAATTTCGATAGACCCATCGGGCCTAAAGAAGCACTGAGGCTCTCAGAGTATAATTTCGGCATCGATGCCTCTGCTATCGTGTCCGCCATCGGACACATCAAATATACCAAATGGCCTCGACCTTTGCAATCCGATCTAGCCCAAAGGGATCCTAACCTTATGTGCAAATATTATGGTACTCATAGACACAGAACGGGAGATTGTCAACAATTAAGGGAAAAAGTAGCATGGCTGTTCAGCAACGGGCATCTCCGAGAATTCCTCAGTGATCGGGCCAAGAACCATTTTTGGAACAGGGATTCTAATAAACGAATCGAACTAGAGGAACCTCAGCACGTCATAAACATGATCATCGGCGGGGTCGACATCCCCCAGGGACTAATGCTGAAGCGTACCAAACTTTTCATCACAAGGGAGAAACAAACTCGAGATTACCACAGGAAGGAACCTTGTCATTCAACGACAAAGACGCAGAAGGGATCGCACAGCCCCATAATGATGCACTAGTAATATCGGTACTCATAAATAAATATTAAGTTAAACGTGTGTTGATTAATCCAGGTAGCTCGGCCAATATCATCAGATCGAGGGTTGTGGAACAACTCGGCCTACAAGATCATATCGTACCTGTTGTCCGAGTCCTAAACGGGTTCAATATGGCCTGTGACACCACTAAAGGGGAAAAAACATTAACGGTGAACGTCACCGGAACTGTATGTGAAGCCAAGTTTTATGTAATCGAAGGGGATATGAGATACAACGCTCTGCTCGGAAGGCTGTGGATTCACAACATAAGGGCAATACCATCTACATTACACCAGGTGCTAAAATTTCTGACGCCCGAAGGAATCAAAATAGTTTGCAAGGAATAACCGATCGCAAGGGAAATATTCGCAGTCGATGAGGTGATATCGGCATCCACACTCTCGGTACCGAAGGGTCCGAATCCAGTGGTAGAAATTGGGGCCAAATAGCAATCACCGATACCAACCTCGACAGAATTGGAGGAGCGGGGGATAGATGAGGGTAACGACTACGGAGTCCCCAGGTCTTTCATAGCCCCCGATGATTCTGAAGCTATAAAATCAGCGGTCGAGGACTTGGAGCAAGTCATACTAAGTGAACACTTGCCCGATCAAAAGGTATACCTGGGCATGGGGTTAAACCCCCAGCTCAGGAATAAACTCATTCAATTTCTTATAGCTAACAAATATTATTTTGCTTGGTCCCATAACGGTATGACACGGATACCACCAGAAATAACCACTCACAAACTAATCTTGGATCCAAAGTACCAGCCAGTCAAGCAGAAGAGGAGGCCCCGGTCCGAGGTCAAACATGCTTTCATCAAGGACGAGGTATCTAACCTCCTTAAAATAGGGTCTGTTCGGGAAGTTAAATACCTGAATTAGTTAGCAAATGTAGTGGTAGTTCCTAAGAAAGGGGATAAATTACGAATGTGTGTAGACTATAAGGATTTGAATAAGGCATGTGCCAAAGACTCCTTCCCTTTGCCCAACATCGATCGCATGATCGATGCCACGGCCGGCCACGAGATACTCAGTTTTCTCGATGCTTACTCCGTGTATAACCAAATACGGATGAACCCGAATGATGTGGAAAAAACCTCTTTTATCACTAAATACAGCACATTCTGCTATAACATAATGCCATTCGGGTTAAAAAACACTGGTGCCACTTACCAACGCCTAGTAAACCGTATGTTCGAAGAATAAATAGGAAAATCAATGGAGCTTTACATTGACAATATGTTAGTTAAGTCCCTACGAGCATAGGACCATTTAAAACACTTGCAGGAAACCTTCGACGTGTTGAAAAAATACAACATGAAGGTGAACCCGAAGAAGTGTGCGTTCGGAGTTGGATCAGGTAAATTCCTCGGATTCATGGTATCCAATCGGGGAATCGAGATTAATCCCGATAAGATCAAAGCCATCGAAGATATCACGGTCGTAGATAACGTAAAGGTCGTGCAAAGGCTAACTGGGCGCATTGCCACTCTGGGACGATTCATTTCGAAGTCGTCCGATAAGAGTCACCGATTCTTCTCATTATTGAAGAAAAAGAGTAACTTCTCATGGACTCCGGAATGCCAACGGGCCTTGGAAGAGCTCAAGCGATATCTATCGAGCCGACCGCTGCTCCACACGACAAAGATTGACGAACAACTACACCTTTACTTAGCGGTCTCGAAGATAGCGGTAAATGGAGCCCTGGTCCGGGATAAAAAAGGTACGTAATTTCCAATTTACTATGTTAGCAGAACTTTAGGTGAGGCCGAAACTAGATACCCTCACCTAGAGAAATAGGTGCTTGCATTGATAAGCGTCTCTAGGAAGTTAAAACCGTATTTTCAATGTCACCCCATACGTGTTGTGACTACTTACCCATTGAGGAGTGTAATGCATAAACCCGAACTCTAGGGAAAATTGGCCAAATGGGTCGTTGAGGTCAGCGGGTACGATATTGAGTATCAGCCTCGAACCACCATTAAATCTCTACTTTTGGCAGACTTTGTGGCCGATTGTTTGCCGGCGCTGGTACCCGAAGTCAAAAGAGAGTTATTATTGATCTCGGGTACTTCTTCGGGAATCTGGGCCATCTTTACAGACGGTGCCTTGAACACGAAGGATCCGGACTTGGCATCATTTTAAAGCCACCAAAGGGCAATGTAGTTAGACAACCTATTAGAACCATAAAATTGACTAACAAAGAGGCCGAATATGAGGCCATGATTACATGTCTTGAACTAGCCAAAAGCTTAGGGGCAGAGGTAATCGAGGCTAAGTGTGATTCCCTCATTGTGGTAAATCAAGTTAATGGGACGTTCGAGGTAAGAGAATAACAAATGCAGAGATACTTGGATAAATTATAGGTAATATTACACTGGTTCAAATAATGGATTCTACAACACGTGCCTCGTGATCAGAACAACGAGGCTGATGCCCTCGCTAATTTGGGGTCGTCGGTAGAAGACGATGAGCTCAATTCAGGGACAGTCGTACAACTAATGAGGTCGGTAGTCGAAGTGCCGAGATAAACTAAACGAGCCTAACGTGGGATTAGAGAAACAAATACATAGAATACCTGAAAACCGGAAAATTGCCCTCAGATCCCAAGGAATTGAGGACCCTACGTACGAAGGCGGCACAATTTAGTTTGTCTGAGGATGGAATCTTAGTCAGAAGAATATTTGATGGCTCGATCGCGATATTTTTTGGACCAGGAGATACCGAGTATGTTCTAAGGGAAATTCACGAAGGCACCTACTGAAATCATTCAGGTACCGAAGCATTGGTCCGTAAAATAATCAGGGTCGGTTACTACTGGATTGACATGGAAAAGGATGTGAAGGAATTCATACGAAGATGTGATGAATTCCAAAGGCATGCTCCGATGATTCATCGAGCCGAAAAGCTGCTACATTCGGTCTTGTCACCATGGCCATTCATGAAATGGGAGATGGACATCGTTGGCCTCCTTCCACGGGCACCTGGTAAGGCTCAATTTATTTTATTTATGACTCACTATTTTTCTAAATGGGTGGAAGCACATGCATATGAGAAGGTTTGAGAAAAATAAGTCATCGATTTTATCTGGGACCATATCATATGTCGGTTTGGAATACCGTCCAAGATCGTATGGACAACGGGAAACAATTTATTGGCAGCAAATTAAGCAAGTTTCTCAAAGACCATAAGATCAAAAGGATCTTATCTACTCCCTACCACCCTAGTAGGAATGGACAAGTAGAATCCACCAATAAAACTATAATCCAAAACCTCAAAAAGAGATTGATCGACGCCAAAGGAAAATGGAAGAACATCTTGCCTGAAGTCCTTTGGGCATATCGTACAACTTTGAAATCTAGTATCGGGGCCACCCCGTTCTCGCTGGTTTACGATGCCAAAGCTCTGATGCTGGTCAAAGTCGGAGAACCGAGTCTCAGATTTTGATATGCTACCGAAGAAGCAAATAACGAGATCCTGAACAAAAGTCTGGAACTACTAGACGAGAAATGTGATGCCGTCCTCATTCGAATGGCAGCCCAGAAATAACGAATCGAGAGATATTATAATTGAAGACCCAACCTTTGACATTTCAATATCGAGGACTTGGTATTGAGGAAGGTCACGTTAAACATTCGGAATCTGAACGAAGGAAAACTAGGACCAAACTTGGAAGGTCCGTATCAAATTTTTGAGATCGCCAGAAAAGGGTAATACAAACTCGAAACAATTAACGATGAACAATTATCGAATAACTGGAACATAACCCACTTGAATCGATATTATTGCTAAGGTACGACCCCGACCACCTTCTATATTTTTAACTAACACTTGCAGGTACCCAGCACAATTTTTCAGACCTGAAAACATGCGTTGCACTCTTTTTACCTTGATCTGATTTTGTCCCAAATGGGTTTTTTGGCAAGATTTTTGACGAGGCAACAGTGAAATCGTGCTAACTTAGAATCGAAGTCAACGGTATTCGAGGCTCATCTACAACAAACCCCGAACAATGAGGGGCATAATCCGGAGGGAATAATTTTTCGATTCTTGTGCGCTAACAATCTAGGCTCGACCAATAAGATTCGTTCAATAAGATTCTATGTAAAGTCTAAACGGTCGATTGAACCGTGCCCACGTAGATCACACGAGTCCGAACACAAAATACAAGTTTAACTTTGTATACTATGCACAAAATTGAAAGAAAAGTTTTGCCTTTTGGATAAAAGTTCTTGTCTTTTCAAAGATTTTTTTCGTTTGATTCCCCGAAGACACCAAGACCGAGAGCCACTTAACTCAGGGACTGCCATTTAGGCATTGCCTAAATTAAAAGGCTAAGGCCATTCCGGGTTAACAAAACCCGAGGGCATAAAGTTTATTTGGAATTGCCCGAAATAAAAGGAAAAGGTCGTTCCGGGTTAACAAAACCTGAGGGCATGAATCTTATTGGGCATTGCCCCAATGAAAAGGCTAAGGTCATTCCGGGTTAACAAAACCCGAGGGCATGAAGCTTATTTGGCATTTCCCGAATGAAAAGACTAAGGTCATTCCGGGTTAACAAAACCTGAGGGCATGAAAATTATTTGACATTGCCCGAATGAAAAAAGGCTAAGGTCTTTCCGGGTTAACAAAACCCAAGGGCATGAAGCTTATTTGGCATTGCCCGAATTAAAAGGCTAAGGTCGTTCCGGGTTAACAAAACTCGAGGGCATGAAGCTTATTTGGCATTGCCCCGAATTAAAAGGCTAAGGTCATTCCGGGTTAACTTCACTCGGGGACTCCTAATTAGGCATTGCCTAAATTAAAAGGCTAAGGTTATTCCGGGTTAACAAAACCTGAGGGTATGAAGCTTATTTGGCATTGTCCGAATTAAAAGGCTAAGGCCGTTCCGGATTAACAAAACTCGAGGGCATGAAGCGTATTTGGCATTGCCCGAATTAAAAGATTAAGGTCGTTCCGGGTTAATATAACCCGAGAGCATGAAGCTTATTTGGCATTGCCCGAATGAAAAGGCTAAGTCTGTTCCGGGTTAACAAAACCTGAGGGCATGAAGCTTATTTGGCATTGCCTGAATTAAAAGTCTAAGGTCGTTCTGAGTTAACAAAACATGAGGGAATGAAGATTATTTGGCATTGCCCGAACTAAAGGCTAAGTCCATTTCCGGGTTAACAAAACCCGAGGTTACAAAAGCTTACAAAAACCTGAGCAAAACACACTCTCGGCAAGTCATATTCTAAAAATTATAAATATTCGGGGAAGAGTTCCCGGACACACCGGATCCCATGATGCCTTAGAGATAATGAAATCAAAGTCAAAGCATGTTCGGAATGATGAACATGACTATTTAATGCTAAGGCATTTCAATCTTTGCAAAACATAAAAAGAAAAGCAAAGGAAGAACTCGAAAATTATCAAAACATAGAAAACTTGTATTTACGAAGTATTTTCTTTACAAAGGCCGAGCATCCTCGACACAGAGTACTAAGTACAAAAAAAGAAACAAAGTCAAACAGTGGCAGCCTAATCTTGCCCGGAGCCCGCCTCGTCATTGAGATTTTCGGGGTCTTCTCCAGCCTTGGACCTGCTTGAGTCCTCGGAATCTTCCTCTTCGGGATAGGCCAACTTCTTGGCCTTAGCTTCGAGCACCCCAGCATCCTTGATCTCGGTCGATAAGTCAAAACCCCGAGCGTGAACTTTCTCGAGGGCCTGCCTTCGATATTGCCACTTCATATGCTCGGTTATATTTTTCGATTGATCTTGAGCAGCTTCGGCATCGGCCTTGTACTGGGCCACCATTTCAGCAACTTTGACCTTGGCCACGACGACTTCTGACTTGGCCATTTTAAGCTCCTTGGCCAAATTATCTCGATCTGAGAAGGCCGAACGGAGCCGAGATTGGAGCTCCTCAACCTTTTTTGTCTGAAACTCGGCCCTTTCCTTTATCGTTCTTAGCTGGATTTTGGCCGATTTTTTGTTGGACCTGTGGATTTTGACCATCAGTCACCGAATCAAATTCATCATCACTTACTTTGAAAACTTTTAACTGCTCAACCAAATCTGCATGATCCTTCCGAGCCACTTCCAGCTCATCACGGAGGTTCTTAGTCTCCCCTTTGAGCTACTCACTAAGAAGTTTAAAGGCATCTCTCTTCTCATTAAGCTCTTGAGCTTCGGCTTCGAGTTGTTTTAGGTCATCCCGGTACCTCAAAAAAGCCTCGTGATGAAGCACCGAAGCCTACGAACAAGAAACTCTAAGCCATCTGCGAAATAATCTAAGTATAAATCAAAAATTCACTTAGGAAATCATGAAGTTACCCAGTTCAGCACCTATTCCGCTTTATTGAAAAGGAAGGGTGCATCCACCTAGTTCATCTTAGCTTGATCATCCTCGGTCACCAGGCACCGAAGATAGCTGGCCACCCCTACGGGGTCAAAAAACACTTGGGCATCCTCCGGAAGGGAAAAAACAATGGTGTGTTTCCGACCAGGATATGTACTCGGGGCTGGGAATCGATTGATCAATTTCGGGCTCGAAGAAGGCCCACTTGCCTCATAGGGTGAGCTCTTCCTCGGTATCTCTAAATTTCCAAATCCAATGGCATCCTCCGTGGCCATCCAATCAACACCGTCAAAAAAACCACGGAATGGGTCGTTCGATCTATGGGCCCCATCGATGGGGCGTTCTTTTGCAACTTGGGCCTCGTTAAACATAGACTTTGTGAAATAGGGCGACTCGGCAATCTCTATTGGGCCGAGTGCTTCCTGCAGGGCTTTGCCCATATCTCAGGAAGCCTCAGTTCATGCCTCCACCTCGGCCTCCCCGACATGATGAAAATCGGCCTCGCCTCCCCCTGGTTCGGAGGCCCCTTGCCCTTCGAGCTACATCGACATATTGGCCATCATATCAAAGGCTTCTCCTTCCCCCTATAAATCATCCCTCAATTGATAGAGTGAGTCTGGGGACAGTGCTCGACCACTGGTGCTTCCCTTGGGTTTATGCGCCAATCTTTTCCTTGGCCTCTTCTTATCAGGGCCCGGAGAACTCGGAGCCTTTTTTCCTTTTCTTCTCTTTATCCTACCCCGAAGCAGGGGGCTCAGTGAAGATAGCGTCATCACCAGATGGAGGCCTCATCTCGACATCTTTTGGTAAACCTGCAAAAAAGAAGTAAAAGCGAGTTAGAAATCGATAGCGCGAAAGGGAAATCAAAGTCACTTGAGAAAACTCTTACCATGGGAACGAGCTTCCCATCGGCCCTTCAAGAGCTCGCGCCATGAATGCTCGGAATAAAGCCTTTATTTTACAATACCCTCGACCCATTCCTTGAGTCGGGGAACCGCGTTCGGCATCCGAGCAACAACTGCTCCACCACAAAATATAGATAAGAGGGGAGAAAAAGAAAAGAGCAACGAACGAAATCTTAAAAGCGAGATTATACTTACGTTTCATATTCTACTTTTCAAGAAATGGCATATGCTCGGCTGGGATAGAATCCGAGGTCTTCATTCAGAAAAAATGACCTAACCAGCCTCGGTCCCAATCTTCATCGATGCTGGAAAATGGAGCCTTACTGGCCTGACGGGACAGTTTAATCAGGCCACCTCGATAAAGTTAGGGGCTATACAAGCGCATAAGATGATCGATGGTGAAGGGATACCCCTCGATTTTGCTCACGAAGAAGCGGAGGAGAATTACTATTCTCTAGAATGAAGAATGTATTTGACCGAGGGTCACCTCGTACCTCTTACAGAAGGCAATGATGACCAGATCTAAGGGGCCCAACGTGAAAGGGTAAGTGTAAATACTTAAAACACCCTCCACGTGGGTAGTAATCGCTTCCTCAGGCGTGGGGATCACTACGTGTTTATCAGCCCAGTTGCAATCTTCCTTGACCTTGACAAGGACACTATCGGTGATCGAGCATATATATCTCGAGACTGTCTCACACCGGACCGATACCAAGGAGGTTTTTTCGACCTTGAAATCGGCTCTGGTTGGGCACCCCGTAGGGACAAACATTTGCAGAGGAGATTCCGGTGTCGGCTCCTCGGCAGCGGCAGATGAAATATTTTTCTCAATAACCGATTATGAAGCAGAGGGAGTTTCTTTTTGGGGAACAGATTTTGAAGTCTTTGCCATTGCTTTTAGTGAAAAGGGTGGAGAAAGGGAGATGTTAATGAAAGAGAAGGTATGATTGACACATGAGCCACTTTTACGGAAGTTTCCAGAAAACCAGAACGGAAGAAGTTTGAATATAAGCCAGAAAACCAGAGAGTGAGAGTGATGAAGTTTCTTAAAGCACAAGAACAAAAAGTTTGAATGTAAAGTTCAAATGGATAAGTGAGAGGGTATTTATAATTTTCCAAACGACGGTACACGTCTTGGAGTGGCCGACCGTTAACTGACACATATTTAATACCTAGAAGACTGGACCAATCGGACGTTTCAACTATTCTTATCACTTACGTCATGATTTTGCCGCTTACTTCATGATTTATCGAAGAGGAAATCGGGAGCTCACATGGTTTCTTGTCATTTACTCTCCGAAAAACGAGAGGACTATCTATATACGGGTAAAATCGAACTCAGGATTTGACCGAGCATCCAACACGACAATTTGGGATCAAGAGATGGTGATAAAATCCTAGAGATCGGTCCCTGCCTTACCAAAATTAGCCAACGAAACCACCAGACTTGCCTTCGAGTTTATCGAGGTCATAATCGGTCCCGGTCATAACGGTTTCAAGAAATATATCGCCAGCTTATCCGACAGGGGTCCGAAATTCCCGCAACTAACCGAGCATTACGGCGAAAATCACGGAACATACCAAAAAAGGGACCAACGGTCAACAAATCAAGGATTGTTTTACCTTTTATGGAATAATAGGTTAATGCCTTAAAAGTAGGTTCCTCTAATATATAAAGGGGCCTCACTATTCATGAAACACATTGTAACATACACTCATAAACAATACATTATCGTTATCCTCTAAATTCTTATTCTTTGGTATCTTGGTGTCAATCAAAGTACATTCAACTTGAGGGTGGTCAGCTTGCCTAGGCTGAAATCATCTGATTCGTGTGGTTTGCAGTTTATTTATCGTTATTTATTTTAGTTGCAATCTAATTTATCGTTCAGTATCAAGTTAATCCGCATATCCTTTAAACTACTAATAAATTAAATCATTATCCGATTTTGAGGGTAAACAGACTTCTTTTGCGATCAGCAACAATTTGAGAAAAGTTGAACACCTCTGTCATTTTATTGATCCCTATAAAGAGGGACGAACTGATATTATAAAAGCAGAATACCTAATTAACCCCTAAACTTTGCATCGTTTATTTGGTGCACGTTTAAACTATTCGTAGTACTAATTATCATCCCCTTGGCTATTTGAAGCTCACAATGTATAGACACCTCCCCATTGAATTGTGCCTCAAAAGTGAAAAGTTGTGGTTCATGGAATCTAGGTTATTTACTTATTTATATGAAAAAGGGACCAAAATATATATACTCCAGTAAAGCTTTGGTAGGAATTAGGAAAGGGGGAGAAAAGCATAAGTTAGTTTGAAAAACAAATCTAGTAGAAGAATATGCAGTTCCGCTTGCCCCAATTTGGACCTAGAATCCTTAACTAACAATTTCATTTTGTCGAGATTTTCAGCAGTGATACATACACAAGTAGAAGAAATTTATATTTTCTTACAAATCCAAATGTACATAGTATATGCTTTACAAAATAATTCATGTGTGTAGTCAGATCTGAATAGTGACATTCTCCAGAAGCTTACCAGAATTCACAACTAATTAATAATCTTAAAAGATTGAAGACGCGCAAATACATGAAAACATACAGTACAAAATATTTGTTAGTTGAACTGCAAGTTCTGAGGAATAAGAGACTAAACTCATGTTCAGGCATTCCGTACTCCCTCCATCCTATCGGATTGCCCTATTTACGTTCCAATTGTTAGTTTAATTGGTTTGACATCAACGAAAAATTAATTCGTCCTCCAAAACAACTTTCAAACATTTTGAAACTAGTTACCACTTATAATAATAGACCACAAAGTCTCAAACTTTCATATCCTGAAATCTTGAAAAGTATATTTATAAGAAAACTGTAATCTGCATATATTTTTCTTTATAGAGAAGCAAAAAAACGTAGTGCCCTTTAGATGGAGGGAGTACTAATTAAGGTAAAACTCCCCACAATTCCGGACTCAAATCCGTATACTACCCGAATTGTTATAATAAGCGCAAAATCCTGTGTACGTCACTAGATGGAGGGAGATACTGAAGAAGATAGTATATGAATTATCGAGAATTATCGCATTTGCTGAGGAGTTGGCGAGCTCGGACAGTTACTTGCAGGCGTGCATGGGCGTGCATGCAATGGAGAGCTATTCTAGCTTGTCTTCTCACACATGCCCCACGTACCACTGCTTGAAGCCTCACAAGGCTTTTCAATGCCTTAAACGCCCGTCTCGCCTATATATAATTTTCATTGCCAGAATCAAGAACATGTATATATACATAGCAAATATTACTTAACGTCAAAAGGAAAATTAAGAAGATGGTTAAGTAAAACTTACAAGATGACCCCTAAAGTGAGATTGGATAGTAATAGCAGCCATATCCTCTTTAGACAGAAAATAGGTGCGGCCATTGTGCTTTGTAGATTGCCCATTTGCACTGCTTGTTCTAGTTGTAATGGTGTTGTTATGTAGAACAATGATTGTTTTATGTGGAGGAGATGACCTGAATAGTTTCTTACGGACACTGCCAAACCAATTCTTCTTGGACATCCTCATGTTTGATAAATGTTAGCTTCTAGTTTTGGTTAGTTTCAATTTTGGTAGAGCTTATGAATGGATAGATTTTTATGTGTGTTATTCATTCAGGGAAAATAAGGAAGCGTACGTGGGCAACATGTTTGTTAGGAAATAAGAGAATGGGGCAATGGGTATACTTAGAACGTGGCAAGATGAAATTGATTTTGTGTAGTAGTAACTTTTAAGTATTTCAAAAGACCATTCCAGCACCAGGGACCACTGATGTTAGGACATGGCCGGCCTGGGGACTTTTGAAGTAGTGGAATACCAACCCATAATAGATTAAAGTCAAAAGAAAGAAATTTTAAAATTAAATAGATTTAAGTTATATACGCCATATGATTTACCTTATTTATATAATTTAACATGCATGCAATAGTGGTGGTTAATTATTACTTTTATTAAGTTACTAATTAATACATTTACCATATCCTTTTCCTGTAATTATTTTATAAATAAGCTGTGTGAATATTTTTCGTACCTTTAGTACATTCAACTTAAATCAATTTAAAAAGATTCAACTTGTATAGTACCGGTTTGGGTCCAGCCGCTTGTTCTGCTTCTGCCAATGCGTACCATCCTTTACATTCAAACCAACGCTATTCCCTAGAAGTTGGCTGGTCAATTTTTATGTGTTTTTCTATATCGACCTATGCATTGCTCTCCTAAAGTATTTTTATAATATTACCCTCACGTTGTTTTCCGTTATGATTCGTTTAATTTAAGAATGAGATTATTGAGTTTCCTTTGTATTATATCGCCCAACCTATTTGTACCTACCATCTTATTATATATCTTTGCTTTCAAGCAGCGCAAAGTTGTAAACTAAAGCTGCTTGTCAGTTTCCCTTGTTTATAATCCGAAGGACATACCTATCTTTAGAATATTTAATCCACGATAGTACTATGGAAAGAGTTCACAAATCGTCATTTGTCGAAATGGCCCAAGAAGCGGTGAAGTCGGTGGTCGAAGAGTCAACAAGGGACGAAGTCGAAGAGTCAACAAGGGTCGGGGCCGAGGTCGAGTACTTTTGACAGAGTTATAACGGCTAGTTTCAAAATAGGATATTACAGAGAATATTCTAGTAAATATTCTCTACACTTATACTATTAGGATTTTTTGGAAGCATATTTCTTATAAATAGAAAAAGACATTATGATAGGAGATATGTGAGCAGGGCCGGCCGGAGCCTAAGGCCACTAAGGCAATGGCCTTAGGCCCCCAAAATACTTAGGGCCCCAAAATCTGTAAATAATAAGTATATATAATAGAGTTAATACCCTAAAACCCACTTAAACTATTATATTTTTGTCAGTTTCCTACTTAAACTATTCGGTGTCCCCAAAATTCCCTCCCCTCAACTATATTGCCCTTCATATTAAAACTCCCTCGTTGCTGACCTGGCATAACGTGTGTAAATATTCGCTTGGGAGTGCGTGTCAACGAAAAAGCCATCAAAATGGCTCATATGATAGAAAATAATGGCTAATTAGCCTAACCCTCTTTCACATTTTTTTTAATAAATATTCTCCTTATTTCAGTTATATCCACATTTCTTCCTCATTTTTTTCACCGTTCTTCTTTATTTTTTACTTTTCTCCTTTTTTTTCACCTTCTCTTTCATTTTTTAACCTTTATTCTTCAGTTCTCCATATGGGTTTTCTCTCGAAAAATTTCTCCCTCTCTTGTTTCCTTTGAAATGATTTATTCTCTTTCTTGTTTTAGTCTTCTTTCATGTCTTACGCATATTGTTGAAAGAATACCAATTTAAATCTTCTTATTAAATACAACACCTTGTAGAGAATAAAGTTGAATATCTTGAACCTTCTTTATGTCATTTGAAATTAGAGAATATAATTGTTGGCCAATTAATTTTTTATTGGCGAAATTTTATTTTGTGCAATCTTTTTAATGTAATATAAGATAATTTTTAGAAAATGCAATACTATATGCCTTTATTTATATTTTTAATGTGCTACAAAGTGAATATAAATAAGGACTTATTCAATTAGAGTTTAGCATAAAATACAATCACAATTATACCTAAAATTAATACAGTACATTAAATATTATTTTGGCCAAAACTCCTAAAATTAATCAATCATTCGAGAGTAATACATCATGAGTAAACTATGTAAAAAATAAATTTACAAACCATAAGTTAATATAGTTAGACAGACGTACCTTTAAAAGTCCAACATGAGATTTTAATATATAGGGGAATATAGTTCGGGGGGCTTTGAGGATACCAGATAATTTAAGTAGGTAACTGACAAAAAATGATAGTTTAGGCGGATTTTAGGCTGAGTTAAATAGCCACATGTAGTGCTATGTGACACGTTTTTTAAATAATTAGAAACGCACCTCTAAGAATGCAATGAGGGATTTTTAATATGAAGGGCAATATATTTCAGGAGGGTTTTGGGGACACCGAATAGTTTAAGTAGAAACTTACAAAAACATGATAGTTTAGGGGGATTTTAGGGTATTAAATCTATATGATATTTAATAATTATGTGCTATTGGTAGAATTTTTAAATCATTCGGTTAAAATAGTTATAGCTAAAAGTTTTACGCATCTTAAATTGTAGTTACTAGTTGTTTATTGTCTTTTATTTGTCCCAACTTAAATCGATCTTCTTACGATGTTAGTTTAGAACAATGTTTCTTAATTCTTTGAGTGCCTTTATAGACATTTTTCCAGCTACTTTGATACGTAAGTATTAAAATTCATCCTTAACATTGATTGACTCTTGAAACATAGTAGTTACTACAGTATTAATTTATCATTATTTATATAAATTTAATTATTTGAACCAAGATTTATATTTTTTGGTCGAACAATTTGACGCCGTCTGTGGGGATGTTTTGGTTAAATTTTTAGTTTCCTCTAGATCTACAATTAACGCAAGTCACTAACGTCAAAAATCTCGAGATCTCCTTTCTTTGTGTATACAAAACCCTACATGGTAGGTAACCAAGGAGAAAGGACAAAAATAACATGTGACTGCCCAACCAACCTCATGAATGTCATCAACGAAAGCTGTGAAACAGTAGGTGAGGACACGATGCCCAACGCGTCCCTAGGCGAGAGAGGTTGCCACCCCCACACTGCAGCATAAAGAAACCCAACGGAAAATAGGTCCCCGCGTCTATAGAGAAAGGGATGTCACCAGCTGTGAAAAAAGCCCTCGAGGCATGGTTGACCGACACGCTATCAAGCGTCCTTAACAAACCCGCCCCAGGCCTGGCTGTAGAAACCACAAGGGCTTGCAAGATACAACAAATAGATGAGCAGTGCACCCGACCCCTCCCTCTAACGACAGGTATGACTAACAATGTTACTGATAGCGCAGGTGACAACGCCCTCGCTACCATTCTAAAGAGGATGGAAGAAATGGAGAATAAAAACAAGGCACTCCGAGATCATATGAAAGAACACCAAGAACGAGTTGACAAGATACCGGGTGCTCTTAAGTTGCTGCCGAAAAGAAACGTCGGCAGGTTCGTAGAGCAGTCGTACAGTGATGATTCAGCCCCGTAAGCCACACCAAATACCTTCAAAATGTTGCCCTTCCTCGAAAAATACGACGGAATGACTGATCCTGAAGATTATATGACTCACTATGTCACCGCCGTGAAAGGCAACCATCTCGTCAAGAACAAATGTCCTCCATTTTGCTGAAGAAGTTTGGAGAGACCCTTACGGGAGGGGCATTAACATGGTATTCGTAGCTACCAACACGCTCCATAGAAACTTTCGAAGAAATGGCCGATAAGTTCGTAACCGCCCATGCCAGAGCCAAGAAGGCCGAGGCGAGATTAAACGACATATTTGCTATTAAGCAATCCCTGGGAGAGGGACTAAGTGATGCAGTCACAACTTTTCAGAACGGGCTGAATAGAGAGGGTTCAATAGCAAGTAGAAAACTGTTGAGCCGATTGATGAAGTGTCCTCCAACCCCTTGGGACGAAATCCACAATGCTTATTGTGCCGAGGTCCGAGCAGACAAGGACGATCTCAATGGACCAACTCACCAGCTAACCTTGATATAAGCCGAATCCAGAAAGGAACGAAGAGGCAGTACCAGAAGAGATCATCCGATTCTGCGGCCTCACAAGGAACGGCACCAACCATATGTCAGGGAGGTCGCCGCACCCTCCTTCCGCTATGAAAAAGGCTCGTCCTGACCAAGGACTGGGACTCGTCAGAACGAAAGAGGTTATGCCTCTTTTATTATCTACTCACAATTTTTGTATGTCGCCTACAGAAATAGTCTACGCTCTTGAGAAACTCGGAACAAAAGTGAAGTGACCGCCGAAGATGAGATCAGATCCGAACACTAGAAAGTCTGACGCCCTCTGTGAGTTCCACCAGGAACGCGGGCACAAAACAGAAGATTGCATCGTCCTCAGACAGGAAGTCGTAAACATGTTACGACAAGGGCACCTCAAAGAGTTGTTAAGCAATAAGGGGAGGACCAACTTCGCCAAAGGACGTGAACATCAAGGCCCGCCGAAGCCGCCATCGCTAGCTCGTTCCATTAACATGATCATCGGCTGCAGCGACGACGACTCTATCAACAACAAGATGTTCACCACCACTCACAAACTCAAGCAGTCTATCACCCGCAAACGGTATGACGGACTCGAAGAAAGTATCATCTTAGACGAGTCGGATGCCGACGGTTTGACTTTCCCTCATAATGATGCCCTCGTTATTACTTTACGCATTTTAGATACCGATGTCAAACGCATAATGGTGGACGATGGAAGTGGTGCATGCATTATCCATCCCCGAGTCCTAACCCAAATGACGCTCGAGGATAAGATAGTGTCGCGCTGCATCACGCTAACATGTTTTAATAATGCATTTGAGCGAACATTCGAGGAAATTACTCCCCGTCTTGGCCGGCAGCGTGACTCTGGAGATGACATTCCACATCATGGACCAGGCCACTACGAACAACGCCATAGTGGGACCGCCATGGATACACCCCATGAGAGCTATCCCATCCATCCTATACCAAGTAATTAAGTTCCCCACAACGTGGGGGATATTCAGCATTCGCGGAGAACAACGCACGTCCCGGGAATGCTACCGCATTTCCTTGGACAGAAGGATCATCCAACATAAAAGAGATAAAGAAAAAGAGGCATAGCAATCAACAAGGTCGAGGTGGAAGCAAGAAGAAACCAGGGATGTCATCATGGATCCCGACATGGTCGAGGCTGCAAGTTCGACTATATAAGACCCCGATCCCATTCAATTAGACCTCAAAGATCATAGCAAGAAGGCCTATATCGGCTACAAACTCTAGGAACCAATTAAATTCTGTCAATTCTTAATAGCTAATGCAAATTTCTTTGCTTTCATCCATGCATATATGTCGGGCATCCCAAAGGAAATCGCCACACACAAGTTAAACATCGACCCATTCCACCCCCCAGTAAGTCAAGTCAGACGTAAATTCAATGTCGCTATCAACGATGCAGTCCGCGAGGAGGTGAAAAAACTATTAGAAAACAACTCCATCAGGGAGTCGAAGTACCCCAAGTGGATTGCCAACTTAGTGATGGTCAAAAAGAAAAATGAAAAATGGCGAATGTGCGTGGATTTTAAGACTTGAACAAAGCATGTCTGAAGGACTCGTTCCCGTTACCCCACATCGACCAGCTCATCGACGCAACAACCGGGCACGAACTATTGAGTATCTTGGACGCTTAGGCTATAATCAAATTCTCATGGAGGAAGAAGACTAGGAGAAGACCACGTTCATCGCCCACCCAGGAACGTATTGCTATAGGGTCATGTCGTTCGGACTAAAAAATGTGGGGGCTACTTATCAAAGTTTGGTAACCAAGATGTTCAAAAACCAGCTCGGTAAGACCATAGAGGTATATATAAATGATATGTTGGTCAAGTCCAAAAGGGCAGAGGATCACATCGATCATTTGAAAAAAACTTTAGACATACTCAAATGATACGGAATGAACCCGGAGAAATGCGCGTTTGGCGTAGCCTCGGGAAAGTTCTTGGGTTTCCTGATGTCGCAGTGAGGGATCGAGGTCAACCCAGACCAAATCAAAGCTATCGAGGGGATACCAGAACTCTTAACCACCAAAAAGCAAGTCCAAAGGTTGATAGTACTAGGGGAAGAGTTCTCAAGTCGTCGTTTGTCGAAATGGCCCAAAAAGCGGCAAAGTCAGTGGTCGAAGAGTCAACAAGGGACGAAGTCAAAGAGTCAACAAGGGTCGAGGCCAAGGTCGAGTACTTTTGACGGAGTTATAACTGCTAGTTTCAAGATAAAATATTATAGAGAATATTCTAGTAGATATTCTGTGCACTTGTACTATTAGGATTTTTTGGGAGCATGTTCCCTATAAATAGAAAAAGACACTATGATAGGGGACATATGAGATTCATTTATAAAAACACACTTTGACTTGAAAGGGAATCGGATCTCATTGCTAAGATACAAACATCACATTTTCACTGAGATTCTTGTCTATATTTTTCCACTAGATCCGAGAGTAACTCAAAAATTCAAGGGATTGTCTATCTTTCATCATTGTGAGAAAAAACATTCATTTATTCCATCATTTCTTGGGTGACTTATTCATTGATATTGAATGCTACATTATTGCCTCTGATTTCTAGAATAGTTAATGTATGATACCACCACTGTCCGACTATATTTACATAGTATTTTTTGTTTCTTCAAGAACTCTATCTAGGGATATTATTGTTAGCTAAAATTAACCATTATTTATATAAATTTAATTATTCGAACCAAAATTTATATTTTTTTGGTCGAACACATACAATTGTACAAGTGCATATATTATATCAGTACCTCTGTTCCAAAAAAATTTAATCACTTTTTGCTTCTTTTGAATATTAATTTGACTAATTCATCTTTCAAATTAGATATTCAATAACGATAAGAAAGAGTAGTACAAGTTGCAATTTCTTACTACATATCAAAATGAGAAAAATTGTATTTAAAAATTCTAGTCTAACACTAACATTCTGAAAGCAAAACATGACAACCATTTTGAGGGAGGGCAAGTCAGCAGATGAGAGCACTTTCAGGCAATAATATTTATTTCATCAGAATGAGGAGAACATTTACACATATGGTAAATAAAATTCAGTAATCTTATCAGATTCACCACATATATAGGATATCGCCTAAAAATTACTGTACAAGTATTTTCAAGTTGCTTCTTTATAACTTCCACCACACTTGTCCGCATTTTGATGTGCTTAAGGGAATTGACTTCGTTTTGACTACTGTTCATAGTAATTAAGATGGTGTTATTGTGCTTATTAATGTTGTACATCAAGAGTCAGTAGGAAGACCATTCTCTGTCCAAGCAGCATATCCTCCAGCAATGTCAGTCACCCCAGTAAACCCCTACAAAATAATTGGTGCACATAATCAATTAGGGTACATAGAATTTTATGTCAGACATATTATTACAACTCAATTTTGTGTATGGATCTTAATTTGTATGTTGATTTAGGTGTGGAGGTGCAGAGGCTCTAAGATTTTACTTCTTGTCGCAAATTAATAATCACTTCCAATTTTTATTGAACTCGAAGTTTAAAAGAAAACTTTTGAACTTATGGTATAGAATGAGGTACATATATTTCGTGTGGTTATAAATCATTGTATAAAGGTAAATTATTTTTAAATATGAAAAGTGATTATTCTTTTTGGCACAGATTAAAAAAAAAATAAGTTCAACAGTATTTATTTTGGATTATTTTAAAGCAGGATCATTTATATTTGTGAATATTTTTTATGGCTAAGTGTCTGGGCCACTGCATAGACAAACAGATTACTAGTATTGCTAATTTTCTCTATATGTTCATCCAAAATTCTCTTTTACAAATATTTTTCTTTACTTATGACGCAGTATGTAAAAGGGACTTACAGCAGCAAGAAGATCACTCGTAGCCATAAATGATCTCTTCCCCAACTGGCACCCCTATACAATGCAAAGTCAAACCAAAGATATTAAATAAGCAAAAGCAAATTGACAAATCATTAAGTCGTGAAATTAAAGCTTATTAACATCATATAGCTTTGTGGACTTACAACTATAATTTCATCATCCTTCCCGAAACGTTCTAACACTTCTTCCAAGAAGTTGGGGTTCTTTGTCATACCTGCACCAAGTATAAAGAAGTAATTAAACTGATTGGACATATATTCTTGATATAATGAAATATTTCCAAGGGATGAGTGCAATTAAAATTAGTTCATATTTCTGGTACTCAAAAATGGGGAGTGTTGAATATATATGTAACCGAACCTGAGCCAATTCTAAACATGTACGGAATGTTTATGGCCCCAGGAGCATGCCCATCACTAAATTCTTCAGCAGTTCTGCGCAAAATTATAAGGTTAAACATTGAATTTTTCATACTAAAATAGCTCAATCTGTTTGGCAAACTCATTGAAGTAAAGTGCATAAATTGGCACAGTACGTACCTGACATCTAAATAACGATGACCAGCTTGGAGTAATTCAAGTGCCACACGAACTGGAACTGAAGTAGGAACGGTTGAGACCTGCACTTTCTCTCCCACTGTTGCCATCCAACTGCAGAATTCAGTCATTTTGAAGTCAAAAATATATCTTAGCTTGGTATAAATAAAACAGAGAATTAAAGTAGTCAATTCGAACCCACCTAAAGCCCGGAGTTGTATTGCTAGTGCCAAAGTTACGTCTCTTTTGAGGCTGAAATTGAGACCTCGCCATTGGAATCAATGTCACTGATGATACATTCCCATACGTCAAATTCTTGGGAACTTGGCAGTCAACAAGTGAAAATAAGGTGGAGGGAAGGGAAAGAATTCTCATGATTGCAATTCTAATTTGTGATTGAAATTCAATAGAATGAGTGAGATTTTGAAAAGATGATCAGCTCTTTGTTGAATTGTGTTAATGGTAAGAATTGAAATGGAGAGGGATATTTAAGGAAGAAGCCAAGGGATGGAGTAGACTAGTGTAAGCAGCATGGCCACATGGGTGTTAAGTCTTTGAATAGATAGACACGTAAAGGAAATATAGCATGGACTGGATTGGGAATTATTAGACAGTGACTTGGAATTTGGATAACCTGTGGTTGGATAAGTTCCAAATGGCCTTACCCTTCTTTTATCCACTCGCACACTTTTCAATGCCCTCTCACCCCGTTACAAGTTTTCATTATCCTACATATGACTATGGAGATTTTTATTTTTCCGATAATTAATAGTTGAAGTTCGAGGTTTTTATTAATTCTGATTCGTATAGGTTGGATCGGATGTCAACCTGTGGAGGCAGGTATATACTTAGCTAGATATGCAAGATTTGAAATAAGACCCGAAAAGATGGAACTACTTTCGGCGGCCCCCCAGAACAAAACCCCACCCATCTTTTCCCCTCTCCTTGTTTTATATGTCAGACAACTCAATTAGAAGAAGATTTTTTATTATAAGTTAAAATCGAACTTGAGATTTCTAATTAAGAATGAAAAATCTCATGCATTTAATTACTTTCATGGTAACGACATGTAAGTAGTACATGCTTACATATCTGTATTGTAATTCAGAAAACAAACACGAAGATAAAAGCTTATAACAAATTAATCGAACATGAAGATAAAAGTTCCTAACAAATTAATTTCTGTTGCAGTTTTAAGTTATTAAATGATACTTATCAATGAGCTTCAAAGAAGTAAAAGAATTGACAAATTTTTTTTAGTTTTTACTGTGTTATATGTCGCAATATTTGATGAAAATATAAAACGTTTTCATGAGATTACGTAAATTTTTTCTTTATTTAATGGGGACTCGTTTCTTGAGAGATGGAACTTTTTCCTTTTCTACGAATAATAATAAAAAACTGATGGTCGGGTAAATGAATATCCAGTGCCTGAGTCAATTTCATGAATAAATAGTTTTGTTAAATATTAGGGAAATATTATTCCATAAAGTGGTGTAATTCTTGGCTCAAGGTTATAAGTTTTGGGCTTGAAAAGTAATGTCACCCACCCCAGTATGTTGGTGTTGACTCTCCACAACTTACTATGGTATTAATACTAGCAAATTGGATGCCTACTCAATCCCACATTTTATAGGTTACAGGAACTCCATTGACATTTAACTCAATTTTCATACAATTCAAATTCAATTAATTTTTGTCATATATTAAACGCATCTCTTACACTTATCTATCTAGACCATCACTAGCACACAACATTTATAAGAACCATGTACTCATAGATAAAGATAGAACACAAAAAATAACCATGTACTCATAGATAAAGATAGAACACAAAAAATAATTTGGGCTGGACTTGGTAGGGTGCGCCAAGCCCGTGCAGTAGTGCAACACATGGGCGACACGCAAGAGCCCAAGTAGCAAACTACTTTAATGGACTCTTCCCCTTAAAAAATTAAGTTAATATCGTGTGAGCCAATAGCCCACATATCAGATATTAAACTGATAAGAACAGATACTACACTTGATCTTAGCCAAAAGGCCGAGAAAGGTATGCTTGATCCATTCCAAGCAGCTGGCTTTTATTACAAGCACTTGCATTGAAGTCCTACTTTGGCCAGCGATGTGGGAGAGCAGTGTGGACAGACTGAACTCCAAGAAGAATAGAAACTTAAGCTTCTGCTTTTGTACCATGACCGTTGTAAAGAAATATATGAGATGCACTTGATGAAAAGATTAACGTGTAAAATAAATGTACAAAAAACTTTAAAATGGAAATTAATATATATTAAGACATGAGTATTGACTAAATAATTGTACTAGCACTTAATATTGAATTCCTCCAAGTTGAGCAGGAAATGGGTCATCTGCATTCTATCCTAATATCCCTCTTAGGCTATTTTCATTATAGTGCTCCTTTATATCAAAGCTACAAAAATTTAAAAGTTGCATTTAAAGTTAATTGACAAGATTTAAGAATATGCTTGGTGTGAGTGACATGAATTAGAATAGTCACGTTTATATACTTGGATAATTAGACAATGTAATCAATAGCGGAGTTATGTAGGAGCAAGGGTGATAGTCGAACATCTTTAACCAAAAAGTTATATTATGTATATCGATCAAATACCACTTTTATGAATATATATATATATATATATATATATATATATATATATATATATATATATATATATATATATATATATATATATATTGATCCACTCATAGATTTTCTTCTAAATTAGCTAGAAATATGGAGGTAAAAAATTAATTAAAAAACTCGTGTTGGTGTAGAACTTCTTACTAAAGAAAACATCCAAACCCGCTCCCTTCTCCTTACGCATACATTTGTATTGCTACTTATTTCCTTTTATCTTTACGTTTTCACTAATAATATATAAAGAAAAGTAATTTATTGAATTGAATTAGAGAAATGAAATATAGTAATAATTAAAAAAAATAACCATCCACAAAGATAGTTGTTTAGAAGAATCCTCAACATTATAACATTTTGGAAGTAAAGTACTCCTCACTTCTTTTTTAACTAGCTTTAGCACATTAGTTCCTCAATTCTTTTGTTAACTTCAACTCAAATATTGTCCAAAGCCTTGCTAATATTGAGCAAGCGAGCCAGAGCCGAAGTGTTGGTCCAAAAGCTGAAGTGGCCCAATTTCATTAACGGGCATATTTTCTGCACACTCAATTAACGGACCAACCACCGCCACCGGACAAACTAGTCAAACCACCACTACCACGGCGGGTGGCACCCAATTGTGAGCTGATGGCCAGTCTCATCGGCGTATCATCTTCCCCTTTTCCCACCCAAACCTCTCATCTCGTCCCATCTCGCTCTACTTCTATATCTTCCCTCCTTCAACTCAAGGTACACTTACTCTTCATCTCTTCAAGATTCATTTTTTTTCTTGCCAATATTAACATTTTTATTGCTTCATTTCCTAAAGAGAGATTCAGTACGGCGATTATTGTTTCTTCGAGTGAGCTGCTCATCGAGAAAGGTCGAAGATGCAGAGACAGAGTCAGAGTCGGAATCTAAGGTGGTGGTGTCAAATACTTCTGCTGACACAAGCATTTCAGCATACAATTGGTGTGCAGCACTTGGCGGGGTTGGGTTTCTGGAAACTTCTTACTTGACGTACCTCAAACTCACTAACTCTGAAGCATTTTGTCCTGTTGGTGATGGTAGCAGCTGCAGCAACATCCTCAATAGCAGCTACTCAGCTGTGTTTGGTAATATCCTTTTGCTATTTTCAGAAACTTTCTGCTTTAGAAGTATCTTTGTAACCTTGTATAAACATCTACAGTTTTGTTAAAAGAAACAAACTTTTAAAGTAATCTATAAATGTCTTAAAGTTTTGTTAAAAGAAACAAACTTTTAAAGTAATCTATAAATGTCTTAAAGTTTTGTTAAAATAAACAAATTTTAGTGGGAATATTAACACTTTTGGACAAGCAAAATTGGTGGGAACCTGAAAAGGTGGTTGGATACATTTATTTTTTTCACCGGACAAACAACAACTAGGCCTCAGTCACAAACAAGTTGGGGTCGGCACCAGAATGTAAAAAACTTCGCGCTTCTCTTTGATGATTAGCCTCTTGTTTGATTCTCTATATGAGTTATTAAATGTACCAGAATTAAGAATATTTGCTCTCTATTTCCCCAATTGAAAATGTCTTATTTTGACTAAAGAGTAGAAGGAACACTTTTTAGTATTTATTGAAGACCATGTAGTGCAATAGGATCCCTTTACCATTTGGAGATAAAATTGTTTTTGAGAGAATAAAAGGAGGAATACAACTATTTATGTGGTATTATATCTCTGAAAACGTAATAAAATAGACAGACTAAGAAGTGAAAGGTGAAACTTCCATTTACAGATGGAGATGGTAAATTTTTCATATTGTTAGCATTCGTCATAAAATGACTTTGTTCTATTTTGATCTGAATGACATAGATTGAACAATCATCAAATTGAAAGCAGTATGTCACTTAAACTGCAGGTAATATGTGTTGGAAAGAGATTCAGTTTTCACCCTTTTGCATTTGCCAGGTGTTCCTCTTCCATTGATTGGTGTGATTGCTTATGGAGTAGTTGCAGTACTTGGGATACAATTGGGCCAGAAAAGGATGCCTCTTGGAATTGGTGAAGCTAATGGGCGTTTGCTTTTACTTGGAACAAGTACTTCCATGGCAGCTGCCAGTGCATACTTCTTATACATCCTAAGCACACAATTCTCTGGAGAATTTTGCCTGTACTGTTTAGCTTCTGCCTTATTGTCGTTTGGTTTGTTCATCAGCAGTATAAAGGTTATCTCCACCACAGATAATATTGTTTGTTTAGCTTCTATGGCTATATGCAGTGCTAATGACAAAGGTGTGGCTTTCGTTTACAGGGTTTGGGGTCTCAAGAGGTGCAAAAAGAGGTGGGTTTACAGTTACTTATAGTTCTCTTGGTGGTTTCCACCCTAAACAATTCATACAGTGCCTCTCAGCCGACAACTACCAGGTAAAAAATCCGTACGCCTTTACACCTTGTAGGTTAATATTAGTCAAAGTGTCTTTGGATTTAAAGGACAATAGGCACCCTTTTCTTGCATTATATAAGGAAGGTTTAAGGAAAAGAAAACAGGAGCTCTTCTGTTTTATATTTCCTTGTCTATTCTTCCCAGAGTAGGTGTTGGATTGCTCGGAGCTATAAATTCAACTCTAACCTCTTCATGAGGAGTTAGATTCTCCTAGGTTAAGTACAGACGCTGTAATCTCCTTATATGATTGTAGATGATTCTCATCACTTGAGTTAGCTTTAGGTTGAATTAGGCTCAACATACATTTCTCAACTATTTCTTTCGGGTAAGTAGGCAATCGCAATACCTTATCATGGTTCCTTCTGATTTTCAATGAAGTAGGTTTGCAACATTATGGACCTTTCTTCTCGGGCTGAATTCAATGAGCTTATTGGGTTGAAATTGCTTAGAATTAAAAAGTCGATTTTTGCTTGGCATAGATTACACCGATAATCACATAACTTATGTAATCACTTTCATGCATTATTTAAGCTATAATCTTAAGCAAGTAGAGAAGCTTGTTCAGTTTGTAGCTTTATCAATAGCAAGATATCTTGGTCATTTTAATATAGAAAAGCTTTTGATGTATAGTCACACTTAATACTCTAGATCGTCTGAAATCTATGAGTTGGTGAAAAGATCCTGCACATCATTCAAGAGAACAATTACTCAAATTCCTTTTCCCATCTTTTGCAGTTCTGCTATGACTGAGCTGGAATATTTCACAACTGAGATAACATCACCGTCGACACCTTTTGCTATTTCCCTAGCGAAGCACCTGCGTTCAATTGGAGCAAAAATGTATGGGGCTTTCTGGTGTTCTCACTGCCAGGAACAAAAAGAGGTTCTCCTTCTTTTTGCAGTTGTGCTTTCTTAAAATTGCAATGGGTATAGAAACCATATCATCCTCTGCTTGTATTTATGTAGAATATGAAAATGATTGTTTTTCTAATTGATGAATTATTCCCATTTTGGTTGCCTCAATGGCACAGTGACATTTTTTCATTAGGCAAAAAAAGAGCATGATTCTCAGAGTTGTGACCAGAAGAAAACATGGATAAGACTCTGGTTAAGAGTCAAAAGAAAACATGATATGGGTAGGGAAGAATACGAAGAATGCCCATCAAATTACTTGGATGGAAAGTTAACGTCTCCCATAAATTTGTAATAATAGCGTGACTAAAGGGGGAAAAAGAGGGAGCCTTATCTTTATTTCTTTCATATATGTTATGTCTATTTGCTGGTGCTGGAATTTGGGCTAAGAGCTTCAATGTATTTATCTCTAGAGCTCAGAAGCAGATTCTCAGAGTTGTGACCAAAACTATTTTTGTGTATTGCATTTAATCTTTAAAAATGTTAAAAAGTGCCTTAAAGATCCCACTGAAATATGGAAACAAAGTATTGTTGACAAAATAATTCAGTGTCTTTGCTTCTTTACTCTTCTCATCAAAAGCTTCCTTTTCAACCTTGCTGTTGCACTAGATACTCTGATTTGCATCATGCACTTAACAGCATGTATAAGAGATGTTTGTACTAAATTAGTTTATTTCTGGTGTCACTGCAACAAGATGTTTGGACGAGAAGCATCAAAGCTACTAGACTACGTGGAATGCTTTCCTGATGGAGTCAAGAAAGGAATTTATATGGCCAATGCATGTCAAGAAGCAAAACTTGAAGGGTTCCCTACATGGGTTATCAATGGGGAGGTGAGCAAGAACCTTCTTTCTGCTGGAAAATCTTGTATACCCTATATATATAAAGGCATCAATCATTCGCACGCTGGATGCTGTTCGAGTCTTTTCTGTACATTGCGGGACCTTGATAGTTAAAACTATATATTGTGGCAGGTGCTGAGCGGAGAGAAGAAGCTTTCGGAGCTGGCTGAACTGTCTGGTTTCACTATGAAAGAAATCACTGAGGCTAAATGAGCTTTCTTGACCAACACAACCACATATTCTTAGGGTATCAAAGTTTATGACTTTATTATTGCCCGATGGTATTTATTTTGTTTCATACTGTAATTATCTTAGTATATTGTAAACTGAATAGATAGCGTCATAAATGAATCCGAGTGGATTTTCTTCTGAGTATGTATATCAAACTCTATTACCCGCAAATATTTGAATTTTGTGGTCCTGTTTTCTGCTAATGTTGTACCTGTCCAACTTACCCCTGAAATTTAGTTATCTAGTTAAGTGGTTACTTCTGAATATCTTTTTGTGACAGAAACTTTTGAAAATTATTTAGCACATTCTTTATCTTATAAATTGAACAGTGTATATAACTTAAAATTCTATTACTATATATTATAGGAGTAAAAGACTTTCCTAATTTGGAAATCTTTTCTCTAAACTTATCAATAATATTCATTATTTTGTTATCAAGAACGCCAACAGGGACCTACTTTTATTCTAAGTAATGTTCAAATCCATCAACAAGTCAATTTTGTTTTCCTTTTTGGATTACTTTTACTTGTCCATTATACCGGAATATTTTAAAATCTCAATAATCGTGTCAAAACCAAATAGGACACTTAAGTTTGGACGGAAAGATAGTACTTATGTTTTACCAGCAACTTGTACACAATTGAATGTTTGAGTTTAAAACCCAAGTCAATAAGTTTAATAAAACTCTGTGTCGAATTAAGAATCTAGTCACAAAACATAATAAAAATTAATTTGGAAAATGTAAACATTGCGGAACTAGCTATGTTTAGTTTTATATGTCATTGCTCTTTGTATTTAGAGAACTAACTCTATTTCCAATTTAACATCTGACCTTGCTTAATAATTACTAAAAAAAGAGAGCTGACCATTAGAATTTCACTTCCATTTTACTCATTATCGACTGAGTATTGAGTTTAATATGCTTATTTGACTTGAATATTTTGTAGTGATAAGAGTAACATAATAATATATTGCTTGATAGAAAGAACGTTATACCAAAGTGTAAATTTTTAATATTTTATTGAATTTTAATTCTTGGTAATTAATAAAAATTACTGTGCAAAAATTGAGGTCAAATATTGTGGAAAGTCATATTTTTTGCTTTTTAAGAAGGAAAAAAAATCAAAAGCTGAGTATCGCTTATAACTAGTTCCTCTCTTGTTTTGGCAATCCTCAGGGGGTAACCATTTTCAGTCTCTTCCTCTCGAGCGATCACTTCCTGTAACGGACATAACAATGGTGGCAGTAAATCTCAAGTCCCTGCTCATATTCTCAGCATTCCTTAGGGTATTTTTGATAGTTTACGGAGAATGGCAAGATAGGCATATGGAAGTTAGATACACAGATGTAGACTATCTTGTTTTCTCAGATGCAGCTGCTTTAGTCGCTGCTGGAAAATCCCCTTATCAAAGATCTACGTATCGCTACTCACCCTTAATTGCCTTTATTCTTGTACCCAATTCTTTCATTCATCCTTCTTGGGGAAAATTCATCTTCTCCGCTTCAGGTATATGCCGTTTTGGGGTTCTTTTTACTGCCTTCATATACTTAAAAGGTCTGAGCTTTACAATTTTAATATGATTAATTATTCATGGTTGAGTTAAGTTTTCTGTTTATTATTTGTTGGAAATGCCAGATGCATGAAAGCTATAATCTTTTGATGATTTAAGATTTGTGGTTTATTCTTTTAGTCAATTTTTGAATTTAGCTCTTATTGAATTTTCTGTAAAAAGGGTTCTGATTTCAGGACAGTGCGAAGTTTCCATTTTTATTTTCTCATTTGGTATTCTTGTTTTGCCTCATACAAGTGCTTCTTGCATGTGGAGATCAAGAGATTTCAATTCTCATTGTTTATGTTTATAAGCTTAGGTGTCATTGGCAATCTTTGACATTGTTGTGGTTATATAACTAAGAATGGGTGAATTGTTAAATGTGATAATCACTTGCCCTTGCACCTTTGTATCTGAGTTGATTGTTTCTTCTTATTGCAAACAATGCATAATTGGATTCTTAGAAACGTTACCTTAATTATGTTTCCAAAACAGATGTGCTTACTGAAACTTACAATTGAGTTCGTGCGGCAGATCTTCTCGTGGGATTTCTTATCAACACCATTCTAAAGCTAAGAGGGGTGCCTGAAAAATTGTGCACCTATTCGGTGATGGTATGGCTTTTGAATCCATTTACCTTTACCATTGGAACCCGCGGGAACTGTGAGCCTATCATCTGCGCCATAATCCTTTGGATTATTATATGTCTAATGAAAGGTAAAATTTGTTGTACCTATTTTTTTGGTGAAGTAAGTAAATTTCCAGTACCTTTTGCTTACTTCTAATATGATTATGTTGAGAATTAGCTCTCGTATTTTTATTTTTCATTGTTAGTTTACTCCTCTACTGTTGCTTTCTCAGTTATTGTCTTTCATAATGGTCTTTGTCTCCTTCTTAACCTGCTTTAATTATCATGGGGCAATGTAAATGACAGTAAGGAGGGGACATACGGGAGGGGAAATATTTAGACTATGATCATCATTCTTTAAGTGATGACACTGGTAGAAAAGAAGGTATTGTCATCAAATACCGGTCAAGATTGAGTCTTTCTCTTCTCCCACTCCACCCTAGCGTTAGGTGTATAATGCCCAACCTAATATTATCAGCCACTGAATGAGGTTTTAGCGAGCAACAAGACTTGTCCTGAATACTTATTTTTTTACCGTTAGAACTTGGGTATATCTGATAAAGAGATGAAACAAGACTTGTCCTGAATCTGCCACTGTTTCTTTTCATAGCTCTTATACGATTTGAAACTATAGTGAGCCTCTAGTTTAAAAGAAAAGTAGAAACCAAGAATGTTAACTCTGGAAATTTTTAGGATTAAACAGAAAACTATTTTAATTGAGAGTCTTTTTAGGAATCCTCCGATATTTTGGGTCAGATAACTGTATTCTCACTTGGGTTAGTGCCACTGAAACTGTAGCTTCATATTTTTCTTTGTAAGTGAAAGTCATCACGCTCTCTTGACTTTGGTGGTTTTCCCTGATCAGGTCGTTTAGTACAAGCTGCATTTTGGTATGGGCTTGTCGTCCACATGAGAATCTATCCAATAATTTATGCTCTTCCAATCATTTTAGTTCTTGATCCTCTGTTCTTCCAGTATGGTACAAAACCTGCTCTTGTGAATTGGAGTTCTAGAAAAAGCAAGTCACATCAGACTTCCAGCTGTAAAAAGCTTATGGATCCTTATTGTATATGGAACTTTTTGACAAGCCTTTTAACCTGGAGAAGGATAACGTTTGGGCTTATTTCTGGAGCTATGTTCTTTCTCCTTACTGGTTTTTTCTTCTATTTATATGGATGGGAGTTCTTGCATGAAGCACTTCTCTATCATCTTACACGTACTGACCCAAGGCACAATTTTTCAATCTATTTCTACCACATATATCTGCACTATGAACATGAGTTTTCAAGCTTGGAAAAGCTCGTCTCATTTCTGCCTCAGATTATGGTGCAGCTGGTTCTTGTTTTCCGTTTTGCACAGGATTTTCCATTTTGTTTCTTTGTGCAGACTGTGGCATTTGTAGCATTTAACAAGGTTTGTCAGCAATCCTTGACTTCTTTTTGGGTTGAGAATCAGCTAATAATAGCTTGACTTTCCTTTAGCAAATATAATGTTCTTTTCCTCTGCAGGTTATGACAGCTCAATACTTTGTTTGGTTCTTCTGTCTCTTGCCGCTAATCCTGCCATGGACCAACATGAAACTCAAAGGAAAAGGATTGGTCTGCATCTTGTTGTGGATTGCAGCTCAGGGTCATTGGTTGATGTGGGGATATTTGCTTGAATTTAAAGGAAAGAATGTCTTTCTTCAACTCTGGGTGGCAGGTTTGCTATTTTTGGCTGCAAATACTTTCGTTCTTATCAATATTATCCAGCAACACACATACAGTCCAGTCTTCCAACAGTCATCTCCTGCCGCTTCAAAGAAACGTGTCAAACAGGGATGAGGAATCATATCAGATACCTCCTAACTCAATGGGGGAACATTTTAGAGCTAAAAGAGTATTTAGCCATGTTCAGGACTTGTCGAGCTTTTCATCATCAAGCAAAGCACTTGACATTTTCATAGCTAACACAAAAATGCCAGCACTGAAGATGTACCAAGAGATTGTAATGACTTTATTCTTGGCCTCTTGTCCATTTTGCTTTAGTGGATACTTCACCACAAAAGCAATATACAATTGTCTACTGCAATTTTTTTGTACGCGGGATGGTTGGAGTTTTCTTGATTACAGTTTACTTCTCATTTAGTTTGATATTCATTTCCCACCCTTGCTAGAGTTCGTTAGGCAGCTAGAGGAGTGACGTCACATCCTTTTCATGTGCGTTGCTTGCCTGTATATCTTTGTAAAACCAATATGATTGGTATGAATAAAGATATCTCTTTTTGTTGTTCCGTGTCATTGTTCTTTCAGTTCTTGTTGCCTCGTTTTCTACTGTATTTCCTTGTAGCTCATTGAATTATTGAATTTCCATGTGATAAGAAATGAAGATCCTTAGGTTGTTGAAGTGCAATGCCACTGGATGAGTCGATAAATGGCTTGTGTCAGCATTTTTTCACTGGATTATTCATGCTATATAAATTTACAACATCATTTTGAATATTTCAGGTATGAGCAAATAGATGTTTTACCTTTTAAATTTTGGATATTGGTTGGGCAAAGGTGGAAAAAGCAGTAACTGTGGCATATAGGTGCACTGCTACCCCTTAGAATGTATTACTCTTGAGAAGGAAAACATCCTCAAAGAAGAAAATACTGTTAAATGGCAAGCTATAAAAGGTGAATTCCATTCTGGTATTACATTACAAACGAGTGAAATTGTCAAGACATGTCTAGAGGGACAGAGCTAGGCAATTGTATATGCCACGAGATTTCTCTTTGTTATGCTCTCTAGTTCCTACCAGTGAGCCTTTCAAAGAGTAAATTTGTTTAGTTGGGACACAAAAAAAATGGTGTAGTGAAGAGGATGTTGATACTGAAAGTCAATGCCCTTGACAAACGATAATACCTTTGTGCTTGTTTCCAATACTCTCAACTGTCCTTGTTCAAGCAAGTTAGTGAATAGCTATAATGATTACTGTTACTTGGGTACCTACTACAATGGTGGTTGGCAGTGGTAGCATTAGCTATTCTTCTGATATTGGTGTCCTTGATATTTGCCCTATGGTTGAAATGGTCCACTTAGTTTGATTTCTATTTCCCACCCTTGCTACAGTTGGTTAGCCAGCTGAGGAGTGACGACGTCGTATTATTTTCATCCGCGTGGCTTTCCTATATTATAGGAGTATCAGTTATGAATGAAGACATCTCTTTCGCTCGTCTGATTTACCAATTATTTTATTTCCTCTTAATTTTCCAGTTCCTTAGCTCATTTTGACAAATTATTAATGTTCACCACAAAAGCATATATACATTACAATTGTCTAATAGTAAAACTTTTTAACTCCTTTCATTCTCTTTGTATGTATAACTTTTTAACTCCTTTCATTCTCTTTGTATGTATACCACATGTTCCGTAGACGAGAAGAGATAAAAACTGAAACTAGAGATAAAGAGCCAAACAGCCTTAAACGAGAAGAGATTCATTTATTTGTCTAGCCTTAAAAAAGAAAAGCATTAAGACTGAGAATTGTAGGGCTTTACCCAGAAGGGAAGCCCTTTCAAAAATTCTCAACGGCCAAGGCAGAACCCAGGCCGAAGAGGGGGTTTGGAAATAGTTTTCAACCAGCAATAGACGCGCCTCGGTTAGAACCTCACTAGCTGCGTCATTGCCCCAAGCGCAAAGATGCCTTCTACTTACATATGCCTTCCCTTTTTATACACCTCTTTCCTGGAATGTTATCTTCATATCTTCGATGTGGGAAAGAAGTAAAATAACCGACTTGTGCGTACCAAAGTTAATAGAAAAGGTCTAGTAACTCATGACTATTGCAGTAAAATGATCCTTTTTGTAATGCAAAGCTGAAACTAAACGGTAAGTTATTTTATCTTGATGGTAAATCTGAAGTAAAAAAAAAAAAGGATAATCAATTACTATATCCCAATAACCGAATTTATTTCTGAAACTCTAAAGTTAGCAATACAAGTCATACATCCTTATATACAGTCTTTCGCTATAAAAATCATATTTTTTTCGGAATCAATTTTATATGTTATATTTTACTTCTTTATGATTATTTTTTACCTGTAACAATAACATCCGTCTTTAGCACTACACTCTTTATAAAATTACTCATTTATAACAGGCATATAGAATTTCTAAGACTATCAATAATAAGCCTAAAGATTTTAATTTGATCAAATTTTGTAATACGATAATGCACCATTTATAATAAAAAATAATATGTTAGTACATACTTTTATAATTAAAGATATCATTTAATTCGATTAAAAGATAGGTTTGTATATTTTTAGTCCAATGCACAAAAGGTTTTATCATACATAATGTCCAATATTTGAACATCTGCATGCACATTCAATCTTTTTTATTATTGGACAAAGTTTCCATCTTGTAAAATGTTTAAGATTTGAAGATTCGCACATATCTTTTTAAGAGTTCTTTCATCAATTTTGAAAGAATTTTTTTTCTAGTTGCTTTAAAATGTGTGTCCTAGAGTTTAAATCTCTGTACATTTAGTTATGAATTTATTAATAATGTATTAGTTATCTTTAATATTTAATTAATAAAATATGCATATCTTTTGACATTTTAAATTTGAATAATTTCTTATAATTTAATATGAAATATTACAAAAGGAAAAAAATTATTATTTTTTGATAATTTTTATCTATAATAACCAAAAAATATTTAAACAGCAAATGTTGTTATAGGTGTATAATAGACATTCACTATAAAAAACTAAAAATATTGGAGCATACAATGATGTTATAGAGAGATTTGACTGTAGTAAATCTCTTTCTATGTTACATAGGCAAAGATATCAACTCGAGCTCGATAAAACTTGGACACATGACATGAAATTTTTCCACAAAAAAAAAAATTAATAATAATAATAATAATTAGATATGCCACTGTTATGAACTTATGCTACAAAGAAACCCAGGGCCGGCTCAAGGCCTAAGCCACTAAGGCATGGCCTTAGGCCCCGAAATCAGTGAGGCTCCTTTTTTAAAAATGAACTTTATTATTAATTTTTTTTAAAAAATAATGAATGTTTTAAAATAAAAAATATAAGATCTTTATGTAAAAAGTGATTATTTAGTAATTTATATTTTACCATCAATATACTTTTATTTTTTCTCCAGCCTCATATTAAAATTTATACTTTGTCTTTGTGTATTCTTTTCTTTTTCATATTGATCTACCTATTCTCTCAAAATTAGCACAAAGAACATTGAATAGACTAAATTGCACATATTTTTTTATTCTTTCTCAAGTTTTTAAGCGTTAGAGCAATGAAATTTTATTTTAATATCAAGTAATTCAGCTTCTAGAATCATGCTTTATTATTTTCATTGTCTATTGTCTTTTTCTTTTAATTTGACATTTGTTATTTTTACCTAATATAGATATTATTTTTATATTATATATATTTCTTTAGGATTTAACTTTTTCAACTAAAAAATATCAATGAGATTACTTGATCACACAATTAACAAAAAGAGAAAGATTGATGAAAAAAGTTAATGCAACCTCAAAATAGAGCTCTTTAAACAATGTTTCAAAAAGACTAAATAGATTGATTGTATTGTCAATTGATAAAAATATATTAGAAAAAATTGATTATAATAAAATTATTAACCACTTTGCATCTCAAACAAGTTAAGAAAATAAACTTTATAAAAAAAATTATTCTTAAATATAAGAAAGATATAAGGCCTCTGAATAATGTTTGGCTTTAGGCCTCGATGTATTAAGCTGCCCCCGAAAGAAACGAACATATTGTATGTGAAAATGCATTTGACAAAATACAAATGTAAAATAACAAAACGTAATAAACTTATCTCCTTTTAAAAGAAAATGTATATAAGCCATCAATAATAGAAATCAAATGTTGTCATTTTTTTTTTGGTCATCAAAGACTATGTAGTTAGTAGTATATTACTACTAAGTAGCAAAGGTTACAAAGGCCCGATGCATATAACACTAGTAGTGGCAATTAGTGGTGGCAAAATGGATAAAATAAATATTTATCTATCTATATTATTTACTAAAAATGGGTTGGACAATGAATTTTTTAAAAACGGGTCAAATATGGATAAGAACCATATTATACACTTAGAAAATGGATAACCAATAGATAACTAATAGGTTTAACTTTTATATTTGTAAATACTCAAATGGGGGTTCCTCAAGCGTGGGAGGCTAAAAATTCTCCCAAAAATGATCATATTCAAAAAGTCATGGATAATATGATTAACCATATTATCCATCGATTAACCCATTTTTTATTCGTATTAAATATGGGTCGCGTTAGATACTTTATCTGTTTTTACATTATTCATTTTCGACCTCCCATATTCAACCCGACCCGACCGTTTGACACCCCTAATATGAGAATTAAAACCTCGAGCCTATCTGCCACCATATTTGTCTCCTTGTAAGTATGATGTGTGCCTATCACCCAACAACTAGAGCATTGACCTGCAGTCATTTATAAGATTAGCATAATGTGGGTTACTGTCATTTGTTAATATTAATAAATCATAAACATACTCGAAAAGATATGCATACATACTAGGAGATGTAAATAATTACTCAACCTAGTTAATCGTCTGGATTTTATTCCAACGATTTACGAAATAAATTGAACCAGACTTAGATAGTGTTTGGATTGGCTTTTAAAAAAACACTCTCTCCAGTCCATTTTAAGTGACTTTTTGGCTTTTTTTTTATGACCCAAAATATTTGATTTTTTCAAATATCAAGAAGAAATTAACGTCTTCTTTCTAAAGTTGCCCTTGGAGTAAAAAGCCTAGGAGTTGTTTGTTATATTTACACTGAGCAAATTAAGGTTAATATGATCAATTTCATTATTAATTATGATAAAAGGTGAATTCCTTAATATATGTGAAAAGAGCCAAAACATTTAAGTGGACCGGAGGGAGTAGCTCTGTAGGCATGCAAAATTTATTGGATTTAAATCCATAAAATAATTTAGACCTTATTTTAAATTCAAGATATTCTAGTCCAAATAAAATATTATGGGCTAATATAATTGAATTAATTATATAGTTCCATTATGTATGGGTTAAATAAATAAGTCCAAATTTATTGTGCTAGCCCATTTAGTTGGGCTACAAATGATGAGCTCACTTCATTAAGTTCAAGATGTCATCTTCCTAGAGGTCCAGTTTGGTCTCACGTGTCAAATAACGTGGCATGCCAAATTAAACGGAAGAGCCAATAGGATCGTGCCACGTGTCAAAATGACAAGGCATGCCAAGTCAAATTAAAAGGTGTCACGACCCAAAAATTCCACCCGTCGTGATGGCGCCTATCTCAATACTAGGCAAGCCGACAATCTCAATAAAACTCTCATATCTCTTAAGTTTAAAAACATAATGATTAAATTCAGCGGAAGAAAAATCACAAATACATATATAAACACTCCCAAAATCCGGTGTCACTAAGTCCATGAGCATCTAATATGAATACAAGTCTGAAAAATATGGTCCATAATAGTCTGAGACCAAATGCAATAAATAAAAAGATAGGGAAGGAGAGGCAAGGTCTGAAAACACGGCAGCTACCTCAGAATCTCCAAAAAATCAATTGCGTGAAAGAATCAACACCCGCTACGTCCGGGAATACCTGGATCTGCACACGAAGTGCAGAGTATAGTATGAGTACAACCAACTCAGTAAGTAACAATAATAAATAAGGAACTGAAGATAGTGATGAGCTACACAATTATATTTCATTTTCATTAATTTTAACAGAGAGTAAACATGCTTTCAAATCCAGCAATTTAAGTCAAACCAATTTATACAGTTCAAGTTCATGTAATCCGAATATAAAATCTTTCAGATAATTTCACAACAATGACAAATAGTAAATGAAAAGCAAGTACGGCCTCTTAGGGCAACAGTCACTCCACTCGTCACAACAACTCAACCACTCGGCTCTCAGCCCTCACCACTCACACTCAATGGGTACCCGCACTCACTAGGGGTGTACAGACTCTGGAGGGGCTCCTATAGCTCAAGCGTTATAATCTGCACGGACAATTCACGTGCTGCACGGACAACTCACATGCTATAATATCTTGCACGAATAACTCACGTGCTGTAATATCCATACCTCACCGACAGGCCCTCGGCCTTAATCGGTCATCAACCTCTCTAGTCTCTCGGTTCTCGAAAATAACAAAGATCATCCCAAACAAAGATAACATAGTGTATCAACAAAATCAAGAAAGACTGACGTATGATACATAAGTAAAATCATGACTGAGTTCAAGACAGCAATTAGCAAATAATTCAATAAGTGCGAGATCTCTGCGGGTCCCAACAATACTATCACATAGCCTAAACATGATTTCTAACACGATTTACCGTCAAATTTCTTAAACACATAGAGAGTATATAGCTAACAACAAGTTATTCAACTTTATAGTTTCACGGGATGGACCAAGTCACAATCCCCTCGGTGCACGCCCATACGCCTGTCGCCTAGCATGTGCGTCACCTCCAAAATAGTCACATGACACAAAATCCGGGGTTTTATACTCTCAAGACCAGATTTATAACTGTTACTTACCTCAAACAGTGAAATTCTTATTCCGCTAAGCCTTTGCCTCGCGAATTGGCCTCCAAACACCTCGAATCTAGTCATAAATAATTCGATTCAGTCAATAAAATTTATTAAAATTAATTCCATAAGAAAATGCAAGTTTTCCATAAAAATTCGAAATTTAGCTCAAAAATCGTCTGTGGGGCCCACGTATCGGAACCCGACAAAAGTTATAAAATACGAAAGCCCATTCTATCACGAGTCTAACCATACTAATTTTACCAAAATCCGACATCAACTCGACCTCCAAATCATCAAATCTTATTTTCAAATCCCTAAGTTCAAACCCCCGATTTACACCTAAAAAATATGTAATCTAGTCGGATTATTCGATGATAATTCAATATTATGGAGTAGAAACGATCACAAGGGACTTACCTCAAGTTTTCCTCGAATTCTCTCCCAAAAATCGCCCCAAAATCCGTGTTTGAAGGTCCAAAAAGGGCAAAACTCGGAACCCATTCGAAATGTATATTGTCCAGGGGTTCCGAACCTGCGACTCACTTAGCCACTTCTGCAGTCTCGTAGATGCGAGAATTCAACCGCTTCTCCGATTTTGCCAAGCCTTAACTGGAACCGCTTCTGCGGGCTCGCATTTGCGAGGCTAGCTCCGCTTTTGCGGAAAGCTCGCTTCTGCGATGACTGGTGCACACATGCGGCTTCGCACCTGCGATCAAACCTCCGCAGGTGCGAAAATACCAAAAGCAAAAATTCCAGCTGTGGTTTTAAGTCCGAAATTGATCTGTTAACCATCTGAAACTCACCTGAGGCCCCCGGGATCTCAACCAAATATACCAACAAGTCCTAAAACATCATACGAACTTATTCGAGTCTTCAAATCACATCCAACAATACTAAAAACACGAATCCCACATATATTCAAGCCTAATGAACTTTGAAACATCCAATTTCTACAAACGATGCCGAAACCTATCAAATCACATGTGATTGGCCTCAAACTTTGCACATAAGTCATAAATGAAATAATAGAGGTATTCAATTTTTAGAATCGGATTCCGACCCCGATATCAAAAAGTCAACCCCCTGGTCAAACTTCCCGAAAATTCAACTTTCGTCATTTCAAGCCTAATTCCTCTACCGACCTCTAAATAATTTTTCGGACATGCTCCTAAGTCCAAAATCACTATACGGAGCTATTGAAATCATCAAAATTCAATTGTGAGGTCGTTTACACATAAGTCTACATCCGATCAACTTTTCTAACTTAAATTTTTAATTATGAGACTAAGTGACTCGTTTCACTCCGAATTCCTTCTGGACCCGAACCAACTAACCCGATAAGTCATATAACAACTATAAAATATAAATTGAGCAGTAAATGAGGGAACGGGGTTATAATACTAAAAACAACCGGCATGGTCGTACATTCTCCCCATCTTAAACAAACGTTCGTCCTCGAACGAGTTTAGAATCATACATGGAGTCTCAAATAGGTATGGATATTTGTACCGCATCTCCTGCTCAATCTCCCAAGTAGCTTATCCAACTGGCTAGCCTCTCCACTGTACCTTCACTCAGAACGACCCCTACCGCGATAAAACTGACCACTTGAAGGAACACCGCTGAAATCACCTGAACCACGAGGCCTCGTAGCCTCTCTCTCAACCCGTTCCTGACTACGAACCATCTCAATCTGACGAGCAATGTCGACAACCTCGTCGAAAGTAGCACCAGACACTCTCTCTTTAGTCATGAGTAATTGCAGCTGAAAAGTGAGGCCATCTATAAACCTCCTGATCCTCTCCCTGTCTGTGGGAATCAACGAGATAGCATGGCGGGCCAACTCTGAAAATCTCATCTCATACTGCGTCACAGACATATCACCCTAACGAAGTTACTCGAACTGCCTGCACAGCTCCTCTCTGCGGGACTGAGGCACGAACTTCTCCAGGAATAGATCGGAGAACTACTGCCAGGTAAGGGGTGTTGCGCCGACCGGCCTACACCTCTCGTAAGCCTCCCACCATCTGAAAAGCCCCAGAAAACTAAAAAGTAGTGAATGAGACCCCACTGGTCTCTAGAATACCCGTTGTCAGAAGCATCCGTTGGCACTTATCCAAAAAACCCTGAGCATCCTCTAACTCAGTACCGCTGAATGGTGGAGGTATAAGCCTCTCAAATCTCTCAAGTCTCCTCAGCTCATCGTCTTCCACAACAGGAACTACCGGGGCCTAAGCAGCTACAACTGGCTGGGCTGGTATTTCCCCCGGTATATGAAGTCCCTGCACTACCTGGTCTGAAGTACGGGCAACAGGGGTATGAGTACCTCATCGGCCTGAGAAGTGGCCGGTGTGACATGAGCCGAAACCACCTGAGCAAGACCAGTGCAAACTTTCAATATCTGGGCCAAAGTCTACTGAAGGCCTGGAATCTCAATGGGCACAGCTGGTGCCTGAGCTGGTCCTATCGGCTCAGCTATATCTGGAATCTGCTCCTGAGCTGGAGCAACTGGTGGTACTACAGGTGCTGGTCCAACTGTGGTACGAGCTACACCTCAACCTCAGCACCGGCCTCTACCACGACCCCGGCCTCTCGCGGCCCTAACTGGTGGCACTGGTTGCTGACCGTCCGATCCGGTAGTACGTGTTCTCACCATTTGTGAGAGAATAGAATAACAAAAATTTAGTTTCCGGAATCAACAATTTCGCACGACAGAATACAAGAAAGTGAAATTTTCCTAAGGGTTCTACAGACTCTCGAAGATAAGTACAGACATTTCCGTACCGATCCGCAGGACTCTATTAAACCTGCTCACCCAGCTCGGGGTGGGGGTCAGGCAGCTAGGGGTCTCACAAGAGGGGAAGGCCGGTCAGATGGCAGTCAGGCCCGATTCTATGCTTTTCCTGCCAGGCCAGATGTTGTTGCTTCAGATGCAGTGATCACAGGTATTGTTTCAGTGTGCCACAGGGAGGCTTCTATATTATTTGACCCTGGTTCCATTTATTCATATGTATTATCGTATTTTGCTCATTATCTGGATATGCCCCGTGAGTCCTTATTTTTACCTGTTTGTGTGTCTACACCGGTGGGCGATATTATTACTGTGGACCGTGTGTATCGATCGTGTGTGGTAACTATTGGGAAACTGGAGAGTAGAGTTGATCTCTTATTACTCGGTATGGTTGATTTCGATGTAATACTGGTATGGATTGGTTGTCCCCATGTCATGCTATTCTGGAGTGTCACGCGAAAATCGTGACGTTGACGATGCCGGGGTTGCCAAAGGTTGAATGGAGAGGTTCTCTAGATTTTGTTCCAAGCAGAGTAATTTCTTATTTGAAAGCCCAACATATGGTTGGAAAGGGGTGTTTGTCATATTTGGCCTTTGTGAGAGATATTGATATAGATACTCCTATTATTGATTCAGTACCGGTCGTGCGAGATTTTTCGGATATATTTTCTGCAGACCTGCCGGGTATGCTACCCGACAGGAATATTGATTTTGGTATTGACTTGGTGCAGGGCACTCAACCCATTTCTATTCCTCTGTATCGTATGGCACTAGTTGAGTTAAAAGAATTGAAAGAGCAACTTCAGTAACTCCTTGAAAAGGGGTTTATTAGGCCTAGTGTGTCATCTTGTAGTACACCAGTTCTGTTTGTGAAAAGGAAATATGGTACTATGCGTATATGCATCGATTATAGGCAGTTGAACAACGTTACAATCAAGAATAAATATCCCTTGACGTGTATTGATGACTTATTTGACCAACTTCAGGGAGCGAGGGTGTTCTCCAAAATTGATTTGAGATCTGGGTATCACCAGTTAAAAATTCGGGATTCGGATATTCTAAAGACGAAATTCGGAACTCGTTATGGCCAATATGAATTTCTTGTGATGTCTTTTGGGCTAACCAATGCCCCAGCAGCATTTATGCATTTGATGAATAGTATATTCCAGCCATATCTTGATTTATTTGTAGTGGTATTTATTGATGATATTCTGGTGTACTCACGTAGCCAGGAGGAGCATGCACAACACTTGGGTATTGTATTACAGAGGCTGAGAGATGAGAGACTTTATGCCAAATTCTCTAAGTGTGAGTTCTGGCTTAATTCAGTGGCATTCTTGGGACATATAGTGTCCAGTGAAGGATTAAAGTGGATCCGAAGAAAATAGAGGAAGTTCAGAGTTGGCCCGGGCCATCTTCAGTTACTGAGATTCGGAGTTTTCTCGGCTTGGCCGGTTATTATCGTCGCTTTGTGGAGGGATTCTCGTCTATTGCATCGCCTATGACTAAATTGACCTAGAAAGGTGCTCCGTTCAGGCGGTCGAATGAGTGTGAAGAGAGCTTTCAGAAGCTCAAGACAGCTTTGACTACAGCTCCAGTATTGGTGTTGCCTACAGGTTCAGAGTTTTATACTGTGTATTATGACGCGTCGCGTATTGGTCTCGGCGCAGTGCTTATGCAAGACGGTAGGGTGATTGCCTATGCATCCAGACAATTAAAGGTACATGAGAAGAATTATCTGGTCCACGACCTTGAGTTAGCTGCTATTGTTCATGCTTTGAAAATTTGGCGGCATTACTTGTACAGTGTCCAGTGTGAGGTATATACCGATCATCGTAGTCTACAACATCTGTTCAAACAGAAAGATCTTAATTTGCGGTAGCGGAGGTGGTTAGAGTTGCTTAAGGATTATGATATCACCATTCTCTATCATCTCGGAAAGGCCAATGTAGTGGCCGATGCCTTGAGTCGTAAGGCGGAAAGTTTGGGCAGCTTAGCATACTTACCGGTAACGGAGGGTCCTTTAGCCTTAGATGTTCAGGCCTTGGCCAACCAGTTTGTTAGATTGGATGTTTTCGAGCCAAATCGAGTTTTGGCTTGTATGGTTTCTCGGTCTTCTTTATATGATCGCATCAGAGAGCGCCAGTATAATGATCCACATCTGCTTATCCTTAAGGACACGGTTCATCACGATGATGCCAAGGAAGTTACTATTGGAGATGACGGTGTATTACGGATACAGGGCAGGCTATGTGTGCCCAATGTAGATGGTTTACGTGAGTTGATTCTCCAGGAAGCTCACAGTTCGCGGTACTCTATTCATCCAGGTGCCGCGAAGATGTGTCAGGATTTGAGGCAGCACTATTGGTGGAGGCGAATGAAGAAAGATATAATTGGGTTTGTACTCAGTGTTTAAATTGTCAACAGGTGAAGTATGAACATCAGAGGCCGGGAGGATTGTTTCAGAGACTTGAAATTCCGGAGTGGAAATGGGACCGTATTATCATGGATTTCGTAGTTGGGCTTCCACGAACCTTGAGGAAGTTTGATGATGTTTGGGTGATTGTAGATCGGTTGACCAAATCTGCGCATTTTATTCTAGTTGGTACTAATTATTCTTCGGAGCGGTTGGCTGGGATTTATATTCACGAGATTGTTTGCCTACACGGTGTGCCAGTGTCCATCATTTCAGACCGGGGCACGCAGTTTACATCACAGTTTTGGAGAGCAGTGCAGCGAGAATTGGGCACACATGTTTAGTTGAGTACAACATTTCACCCTCAGACGGACGGACAGTCCGAGCGTACTATTCAGATATTAGAGGATATGATGTGCGCTTATGACATCGATTTTGGGGGTTCTTAAGACCAATTTCTGCCACTCGCGGAGTTTGCTTATAATAATAGTTACCAGTCAAGCATTCAGATGGCTCCGTATGAGGCTTTGTATAGGAGACGGTGCCGGTCTCCGGTGGGTTGGTTTGAGCCGAGTGAGGCTAGGCTATTGGGTACTGACTTGGTTCAGGATGCTTTAGAGAAGGTCAAAGTGATTCAGGAACGGCTTCGCACGGCACAGTCTAGACAGAAGAGTTATGCCGACATGAAGGTTCGTAATGTCGTTTACATGGTTGGGGAGAAGGATCTACTCAAGATTTCACCCATGAAGGGCGTGTTAAGGTTCGGGAAGAAAGGCAAGTTGAGCCCTCGGTATATTGGGCCTTTTGAGATACTTAAGAAAATTGGAGAGGTGGCTTATAAACTTACTTTGCCACCTAGTCTATTAGGTATTCATCCAGTGTTCCATGTATCCTTGCTCACTTATTATGACCCGAAAATCTCACATGTCGTGATGGCGCCTATCTCAATACTAGGCAAGCCGACAATCTCAATAAAACTCCCATATCTTTTAAGTTTAAAAACATAATGAATAAATTCAGCAGAAGAAAATTCACAAATACATATATAAACACTTCCAAAATCCGGTGTCATTGAGTACATGAGCATCTAATATGAATATAAGTCTGGAAAAAATGGTCCATAATAGTTTGAGACCAAATGCAGTAAATAAGAAGATAGGGAAGAGAGGCAAGGTCTGCGAAAACGATAGCTGCCTCAGAATCTCCGAAAAATCAACTGCGCGAAAGAATCAACACCCGCTATGTCCGGGAATACCTGGATCTGCACACGAAGTACAGGGTGTAGTATGAGTACAACCAACTCAGTAAGTAATAATAATAAATAAGGAACTGAAGATAGTGGCGAGCTATACAGTTATAGTTCATTTTGAGTAATTTCAACAGAGAGTAAACATGCTTTCAAATCCAGCAGTTCAAGTCAAATCAATTTATACATTTCAAGTTCATGTAATCCGAATATAAAATCTTTCACAGAATTTCACAACAATGACAAATAGCAACTAAGTGCAACAATAAATGAAAAGCAAGTACAACCTTTTAGGGCAACAGTCACTCCACTCGTCACAACAACTCAACCACTCGGCTCTCAGCCCTCCGAACTCACACTTAATGGGTACCCGCACTCACTGGGGGTGTACAGACTCCAGAGGGGTTCCTACAGCCCAAGCGCTATAATCCGCACGGACAACTCACGTGCTATAATATCCTGCACGGACAACTCACGTGCTATAATATCCATACCTCACCGACAGACCCTCGGCCTTAATAAGTCATCAACCTCTCTAGTCTCTCGGCTCTCGAAAATTACAAAGATCATCCCCAAAAAAGATAACATAGTGTATCAACAAAATCAAGAAAGACTAAGGTATGATACGCAAGTAAAATCATGACTGAGTACAAGACAATAATTAGCAAATAATTCAACAAGTACGAGACCTCTGCGGGTCCCAACAGTACTATCACATAGCCTAATCATGATTTATAACATGATTTACAGTCAAATTTCTTCAACGCATAGAGGGCATATAGCTAATAACAAGTTATTCAACTTTACAGTTTCACGGGACGGACCAAGTTACAATCCCCTCGGTGCATGCCCGCACGCCTGTCACGTAGTATGTGCGTTACCTCCAAAATAATCACATGACACAAAACCCGGGGTTTCATACCCTCAGGACCAGATTTATAACTGTTACTTACCTTAAACCGTGAAATTCTTATTCTTCTAAGCCTTTGCCTCGCGAATTGGCCTCCAAACGCCTCGAATCTAGTCACAAATAATTCGATTCAGTCAATAAAATTTATTGGAATTACTTCCATAAGAAAATGCAAGTTTTCCATAAAAATTCGAAATTTAGCTCAAAAATCGTCGTGGGTCCCACATCTGGGAACCCGACAAAAGTTACAAAATCTGAAAGCTCATTTATCCACGAGTCTAACCATACTAATTTTACCAAAATCCGACATCAACTCGACCTCCAAATCATCAAATCTTATTTCCAAATCCCTAAGTTCAAACCCCCGATTTACACCTCAAAAACATATAATCTAGTCGGATTATTCGATGATAATTCAATATTATGGAGTAGAAATGATCACAAGGGACTTACCTCAAGTTTTCCTCGAATTCTCTCTCAAAATCGCCCCAAAAACCGTGCTTGAAGGTCCAAAAATGGCAAAACTCAGAACCCCTTCGAAATGTTTACTGTCCAGGGGTTCCGCACATGCGACTCACTTAGCCCCTTTTGCAGTCTCGCAGGTGCGAGAATTCAACCGCTTCTGCGATTTCGCTAAGCCTCCACTGGAGCCGCTTCTGCGGAAAGCTCTCTTCTGCGATGGCTGTGCGCACATGCGGCTTCGCACCTGCGATCGAACCTCCGCAGGTGCGAAAATACCAGAAGCAAAAAATTCCAGTAGTGGTTTTAAGTCCGAATTTGATCTGTTAACCATCTGAAACTCGCCCGAGGCCTCCGGGGCTCAACCAAATATAGCAACAAGTTCTAAAACATCATATGAACTTAGTCGAGTCTTCAAATCACATCCAACAACACTAAAAACACAAAATCCCGCATATATTCAAGTCTAATGAACTTTGAAACTTCCAATTTATAAAAACAACGCCGGAACCTATCAAATCACGTTTGATTGACCTTAAATTTTGCACATAAGTCATAAATGATATAACGGAGATATTCCAATTGTTAGAATCAGATTCCGACCCCGATATCAAAAAGTCAACTCCCTGGTCAAACTTTCCGAAAATTCAACTTTCGCCATTTCAAACTTAATTCCTTTACCGACCTCCAAATAATTTTTTGGATACGCTCCTAAGTCCAAAATCACCATACAGAGCTATTGAAATTATCAAAATTCAATTTCAAGGTTGTTTACACATAAGTTTACATCCGGTCAACTTTTCTAACTTAAATTTTTAATTATGAAACTAAGTGTCTCGTTTCACTCCGAATTCCTTTCGGACCCGAACCAACTAACTCGGTAAGTCATAGAATAATTGTAAAGTATAAATTAAGCAGTAAATGGGGGAATAGGGTTATAATGCTAAAAACGACCGGCAAGGTTGTTATAAAAGGCCAGTGAAATCGCGCCACATGTACAAGTGACATATCCTGGCCAATCAAATGGGCATTGTCACACTTCAATTTGATTGGTCGGAAAGAGTTTGTTCTTATCATAACTCTCCCTCCCACAACTATAAATAGGGGTCTTCATAACCTACAAAAGACATCAAAAGTTATAACAAGAAGACACAAGGGAGCTCGTGGATCAAAGGCCACAATTCTCAGTAAACTGCAAGTGTTCAAGCATTCAGGCACTTCAACACAAATTTCAAGTATTCAAGATCAAGAACGAAGTCAAATCAAATACAAGGAGTTCAAAATCAAAGCTACTTGTTTGTGATAAAATTCATGGCAATAATTAAATTGTTCGCGATGGATAAATTAAATTTAAATTCAAGATCAAGCTAAAAAGGCCCTTAAATTTATATTGGAAAAGTAGAATTAGAGGAACCATAGAGATTGTAACACTCAAATATTTGAAATAAAATACTACGATTGTCGCAATATCTTTCGGTCTTGATTTTATTTTTTCGACGTAAATTTATTGTCTACAAATTCTGGCACGCCCAGTGGGACCATCTCTACCTCTCATTTTTTTTCCAAGTTCAAGAACAAGATCTAACAATTCGACCATGTAAGAACAACTTGCAAATTTGACCAAAGCACTTGAGAAGTTGACCAAGTATATGGAGGATCGAGATACTCGCCTCGAAAAGTTAGCAAGTGAGATCGAGAGCTTAGCAGAAGCAAAATCAATTCAAGCACCTATGGAGCTTTTTGAAGATAAAGAAGAGGGAGAATCCTCTGCGAGGTGAACGATCGTGGTCAGAGAGATCCAAGTTTCTTTAGAAGGTCTAATTCATGCTGATCAATTGAAGGACTTCATCACGGGGACAATTGAAGATAAAATTGATCATCCGATTAAATCTTCTCTCACATACGCAAAGTCATACACACAACAGATTGATAACTTGAAGATGCCTACTGGATATCAACCTCCAAAGCTTCAACAATTTGATGGAAAAGGTAATTTGTTCGTTCTCTCAAAGGTAATGCATTCGATTGGTACACATATCTCGAACCTGGTTCTATCAATAGTTGGGAGCAGTTGGAGCAAGAGTTTTTCAATCGTTTCTATAGCACAAGACGCATCGTAAGCATGATCGAACATACAAACACTCAACAAGGAAAGGATGAGCCAGTTATTGATTTCATCAACCGCTGGAGGAGCTTATGTCTCAACTGCAAAGATCGCCTTAGCAAAACTTCTGGCATCGAAATGTGCATTCAAGGCATGTATTGGAGTCTTCGCTATATTTTACAAGGCATAAACCCCCAAACATTTGAAAAACTAGCAACTCGTGCACATGATATGGAATTGAGTATGGCTACAAGTGGAGATCAAAGGCTTCCTAGCTTTGAGTCTCATGATGAAATAGAAGTAGAAGATGCTGAGAATGGGGGAAAGTATTCATCCGAAGATAAACTGAAGAGTCCATGCATATTATAATGCTCCTCAACACACGAGCCTAAACTGCAAGTTATAATGCTTCTTGGTACATGAGTATATATTGTATGTCATGAAACTCCCCAATTTTAAACTAAATCTTTAAGGCGTAAAACTTTTCGAATTCGAGCAAAGTCTTCAAGTTGTAAAGCTATTCAAATTTAGGCAAAGTTTTCAAGTTGCAAAGCTCTTCAAATACAAGCAAAAGACTCAAGTCGAAAGCTCTTCAAAGTCGAGCAAGGACTTCAAATCGCAAAGTTTTTCAAATTCGAGCCAAACCTCAAGACGTAAAACTCGTCAAATTCGAAAAAGTCTTCAAGTTGTAAAGCTCTTCAAATTCGAGCAAAGTGTTCAAGTTGCAAAGCTCTTCAATTTTGAGCTAGATCTTCAAGTTATAAAGCTCTTCAAATTCGAGCAAAATCTTCAAGTTGCAAAGCTCCTCAAAACACGAGCTTAAATTGTAAGTCGCTACGCTCTTTGACGCACGAGCCTAAATTGTATGTTCCTATACTCCTGGCCTACAAGAGTACAAACTATGTATGGCCCACAAGAAAAAAGGTCCCCTGGGTTGAAAACCTCGAAAGAGGCGGCCTAGGCAAAAGTTAGGACAATTAAAAAAAATCACTCATTATGAACTACGGTATGACTTGATCCTCTTCACCGAGGTACGTAGGCAGCTTAGAGTTTTATTCTAAGTTCAGTCGCATGAGTTCAAAAGATATAAAAAAAAAGTATGTTCGTGTCAGACCTTTTAAAAAAGGTTTTCGTTGCGAACTTTTAAAGGTGTTTGTCTCTAAATTTTAAAGGCATCCGATTTTTAAGGTTTTTGTTCCGAACCTTTAAAAGGTGTATGTCTTGAACTTTTAAAGGTGTTCGTGGAAAACTTTTAAAGGTTCTCACTAGCAACTTTTAAAGATTCCTACCACGAGCATTTAAGGATCTTTATGCGAACTTTTATGGGTTTTCGCCATAAATTTTAAAGGTCTTTACTGCGAACTTTTAAAGGTCGTCACTGTGAACTTTTAAAGATTTTGACCACAAGTTTTAAGGGTATTTGCGCGAACTTTTATGAGTTTTCGCCATAAATTTTAAAGGTCTTCACCATAAACTTTTAAAGGTCGTCACTGTGAACTTTTAAAGACTGCAAGCTTTTAAGGGTCTTTGCCGCGAACTTTTAAGGGTCTTCGCTAGATATTTTAAAGGTGTTCTTCATTTCTTGGTATCCTGGAGAAGTCGCTTACGTTGCCTACAAAAGAAAGACTACAAAAAAAGTAGTAATGACGCAGAAGAAGGAGGAAGAAAGGCTTTACCTGACAAATATGGATTCAAGCAAGCGTGGGAATTGCAGATTGATACTTAACAAATATGTAAGCGTGAGGCTTATATAGATTCTCCGAGACAGTTGTTGAGAACAGATTCTCAGTGTGGGATCAGGTTAAAGGCGGCAACTTCTATCTGTTTCCAATATGGACTTGGTAGCTTGACTTTACCGTATCCAAATAGAAGCCAACTGAACCAATTTGATGCCGAGTGGGAATTGAAAAAAAATCAATATCAATCTATGTGATAAAGTCTGTACAAATTGGCTAGAGCATAATGCTTACGTGTGATTCTTCAAAGGAATTAATACGTGACAATTTCAAGAGCAGAGAAGGCGGTTACGTTTGGTCATTAGATTCAACAGCAAAAAGTATCATGGCAATTAAATTATTTTATTCAAGGTGCTACTTCTAAAGTTATAGCAATTACTTATGGTCCATTCATAAGTTCTTTTCTTAATTGGACAGAATGAGTTACCTTAAGCTACATTTGGAAGATACACGCATGAGTAAATCTATGAGAGTATTTGGAAATGACAAAATTATGAATTATTTTTTTTACCAATACTTCAAGTCTAGTCTTTAAAGTTTACACTCTGACAAGTTTTGAAGTATAGGGCATTTGTAGGTATGCAAAATTTATTGAATTTAAATCCATAAAATATTTTGGACTGTATTTTAAATTCAAGATATTCTAGTCCAACTAAAATATTATGGGCTAATATAATTGAATTAATTATATAGTTCCAATACGTATGGGTTAAATAAATAAGTCCAAATTTATTGTGCTACAAATGATGAGCCCACTTTATTAAGCCCAAGATGTCATCTCCCTAGAGGCCCAATTTGGTGTCACGTATCAAATGACGTGGCGTGCCAAGTCAAACGGAAGAGCCAATAGGATCGTGCCACGTGTCAAAATGACAAGGCATGCCAAGTCAAATTAAAAGCCCAGTGAATCGCGCACATGTACAAGTAACATATCCTGGCCAATCAAATGGGCATTGTCACACTTCAATTTGATTGGTCGGAAAGAGTTTGTTCTTATCATAACTCTTTCCTCCCACAACTATAAATAGGGGTCTTCATAACCTAGAAAAGACATTAGAAATTATAACAAGAAGACACAAGGGAGCTCGTGGATCAAAGACCACAATTCTCTGTAAACTGCAAGTGTTCAAGCATTCATGCACTTCAACACAAATTTCAAGTATTCAAGATCAAGAACGAAGTCAAATCAAATACAAGGCGTTCAAAATCAAAGCTACTTGTTTGTGATAAAATTCGAGGCAACAATCAAAATGTTCGCGACGGATAAATTAAATTCAAATTCAAGATCAAGCTCAAAAGCCCTTGAATTTATATTGGAAACGTAGAATCAGAGGAACCATAGAGATTGTAATACTCAAATATTTGAAATAAAATACTACGATTGTCGCAATATCTTTCGGTCTTGATTTTATTTTCTCGACGCAAATTTATTATCTACAAGCTCATAAGCTAAAAACCAAAAGCCATAAGTTGGTAATACCCAACTTTTGGCTTGGCTTATTTTTGTAATTTTCATGTCTAAAAGTAAGTGCTTTTATGCATTTTTATCATTGTCAAACACCACGAAAATTAAAAAAAGTGCTTAAAAGCCAATAAGCACTTAAAATAAGTCAATCTAAACACCTTCTTAACCTTGAATTTATTAAGAGAGATTTGTTTAATGAAATTTTCATCTCCTTTTTGGTTTCTCTTTCTTCTCTTTTCTTCTTTTCTTAAAGGAAAGTTTTATACTTGCTTGATTTTAAGAAACTGAAACTATTGTCCGGGATTTTAATTGTGAATTTCCTTTTCTCTCTCTTAATTTAGCTTATCTTTTTTTAAAATGTTGTATATATATATATACCCCACTAAATGCGTCTGCCAAGAGTTACACAAACTTGGTTGAGATATATTATTCTAAACATTAAAAAATTAAAAGTACCAAAATTGACTAGTTATTGTAACTCTCCGTTTGATGACTTGTCGATATAGTTTTAGCTACATTCCAGATGGCGAAATTATTCCACTAAATAATTGGCATTTCATCATTTTCCCTTTCTTATGTTGTACATTTAAAAGCTTTTATATCCTTAGAGGGCTTTCTGCCTTTTTTTGTTTAATAACTATCCATTAGAATAACATAATTTAGAAAATGTAGGTCAAGGGACCAATTAGTCTAATGAGGAACAATCGTTACAATAAAATTGATCAACGTAGTACGAATAGGGAAAATTAGTGCTTACTTTTACAAATTATGTCTTTCTTTTTCTGCGCACCCTTTAACTTTTCTGTCTTCTCTTTTTCTTCTAATTGACCAAACAACTGGTATGAAATTAGACTTGTTGAATAACGGATGCTAAAGGCTAGGGCCCTCCATTTTCTCAAAGTAATAAACATGCAATTTGCATGCTACTTTTTATTACTTCTAGTGTCTAGTAAATATAAATGACTAATGAGAATATGTATTTGGTTCTGGCTAAATTTCTTCTAAATTTGTTCGAAGTAATCCTTATCCTTCTTTTGAATTATTCAAACAAAATAGCTTACCAACTGAGACAAATCGTTGGCTTCAATATGCTTTGAATAAATCAGCCTGCTGGCAGCCTAGCAGTAGCATGGATCGTTTCTCTAATGCAATTTGCAACATCGTTATCTCTAAAGAGGCTCTTTTATATTCTTTTCATGGATTAAATTTTACACAATAATGACATTTGTCACACCTTTTTTTGTCCCAAAAGATATATGTGTTATGAATTGTTGTGGGTTAAAATTTTTTTTCAATTAAAGTGACAAATTTGAGTAGGAATTATTTTATTTACAGAGTCGCCACTTGAAATTGATTTTTTGGGTGTTCCAAGTCACCATTTATTTGAATCCCTAGTCAAAAGAAGGTTTGACTCTATTATTATTGGTCTGCGAAAATAAAGTCCAGGTAAGAAATTCTGTTGACCGGGAAGAAGGTGTAAGGCATTCCCCGAGTCTCGTGGTTCTAGCACGGTCGCTTTATTGACTACATTTGGCTCATATTATTTTTGGATAACCTGTGTTTTATTGGTTCTCATGTTTTACCTATGTCCTCTTTTATTGCTTAATTAGATTTATGAAAATTATCTTGAAATAAGTCATGCGTACGTGTGCTCATTTTTGTTTGGCGTCAAGAATCATGTCACGCGTACGTGTACACAATCAATAACACATTTATTATTATTCGAAGTTGATTGGTCAAGTCATGGGAACACGCACTTGTATTATTTTCCTAAAATAATTTAAAATTATTGTAAGACCAAGAGTTTATGGATAGGAAATTATTTGGAAGTCGGAAAATATATTAGTTATTTAAAGTATTGAAAAGTCATTCACACTTAGAAATATTTACAACTTACTACTCTATCTTTGAAATTAGGAGACATTTATCCATTATGGAAGAATAAGCTAATTATTAGTCTAGTGACAAAATTATTGGGCCTCACAGATTTATACTCAATCCAACCCATGTCTAATTCTTTCTTTCCTATTAAATGTGGTAACTCATTTCTGGTTTACTTACTTGAACTGCAATGCATGACCCATTAATATGGCAAGATTTTCATTCTTAATTCTAAATAGCGTAGTAAGTTGTAAATATTTCTAAGTGTGAATGACTTTTCAATACTTTAAATAACTAATATACACAAAACAATAAAATTATTAACAAAGGGGGGATAAGCAATGAACCTTTAAGCGAAAAATTTCCTTCAGAACTTGATTAATGCAAAAACAATTCTGAGCCGAGCAAATACACCAAACCAAGGGCAAATCGGCAGATGAGTAGAAAATCTAGCAACGAACTTTCTAAAATTCGAGCCCGGACCGAAACTCGACTGTACCTCGTGAGTCTGCTGGTTTTTGGCGTGCGAGATGTGACTATCAATGAAGCTTCACAAGGTGTTTTTAGGCTTGAATTTGAGGCATTTTTGGGTCTTAAACATGGTAATGAATTGCTTGAATTTTCGAAAGAAATAATGAAACGAGTAGAAATTCACTTAGCGCAGAAGAATTTTTTTTTTTTCAATTCTCTCCTCTATTTTTTCCTTCTTCTTTTTCCTCTTTTCTCCTCACATTTCTCTTCTATTTATAGGAAAAAAATTCGGAATTGTTTTAGATTTAGTTTTTTATTATTTTATTATTTTATTATTTTTTAATTAAAAAGAATTCCCACTTCCCATTTTTCTTCTTTTAAAAAAAATATAAATCCCCACTTTCCTTTACTTTTATTTTTTAATTTCACTTTTTTACATTTTTTTTAAATTTCCACTTATTTTACTTTTTTTTTAAAAATTTCCACTTATTTTTCTTTTTTTTTTTTAAAATTTTCACTTTCTTTTAATTTTTTTTAAAATTTTTAGCTACCTTTACTTTTATTTTTTTAATTTCATCTTTCTTTTACTTTTCATTTTTTAAAATTTTCACATTCTTTTACTTTTATTTTTTAAATTTTTCACTTTCTTTTACTTTTAAAAAAAAATAATTTCCACCTACTTTTACTTTTAATTTTTTATTCCAAACTTTTAATTTTTCTATTATTTTATTCTCATTCGAAAATTAAAAAATATATTTTTTTTTCGTTTTTTTAATTTATTTTATTTTAAATAAAGATAAAAAATAAAAATAATACTAATAGTAATAATTTGATATTTTAAATTATTTTTAATTCTTACCCTATATTAAAAAAATGTAACAAAGCTAAAAAAGTATATATTAAATTTCTAAAAATATTTATATTGTAGAAGGTGGTAAAAATTCAAATATAGTCAAAAATTAGGTGCTCACAACATTTAAAATTTTTTATAGCATCAACAGCTTCAGTTTAGTAATCAATTATTGATAATTATCTACTCCGTATTAAAACATGAGACGATACACTAAAAAAAGGGTAATAGTATAATTTTCCTAACTTTCTCGGCAAATGCCTAAAGCGCAAAAACAAATTCAGGCTTTCAGATCTTCTGCTTTCTTTTCTTTTTATGAGTTCAGGATTTGAATCTTTTTGATTCAGGATTGTTATCATCTCAAGTTACTAGGTTTTAAATTAATAATTTTTATATATTTAATGAATTTCTTAAGACAAATATATAAACTATTGAGTTACTTCGAACCCGCATTCCACACTTTGGCTCCACCCCTGATTGTTGAGTTCTGATACTTCCTCCGTTTCAATTTATGTGAACTCATTTGATTGGGCACGAAGTTTAAGAAAAGAGAGAAGACTTTTGAACTTGTGGTGTAAAATGAGGCAGATATATTTTGTGTGGCTATAAATCATTGTATAAAGGTAAATTATTTCCAAATAGGGAAAGTGGTCATTCTTTTTGGCACGGACTAAAAAAGAAATAGGTTCACATAAATTGAAACGGAGCAAGCAGGAGAGTCCTGCTAATGAATAATGATCAGTGAAGAATCCGCGTGAGCGCCCCTAACAACATGTGGCATATTATGTTATCAAGTTGTTGTTATTTCGTAAATTACCTGGAAATTTGATAATGCACGGTCAATGTAACAAGCTAAAAGTTAAGTATGTCATATGATATTTTAATTGCGAGTAACAGATGGGACAGTGTAATCAAGCTATTTCGAATGCACGCTGAATCAAGGGATTCCTTTTTTTTTTTCGTGTATAACCGTGTAAGCAGCAATAGTACTATTAAAGGTTGGTCAGAGCAGATGTGAATTCACATTTATATACTCCCTCTAACCTATTTGACTAGACACCAAACTTAAAAAAAATAAAAAATAAAAATTAAACTTGTGGTATAAAATGAGGCACATATATTTTGTGTGGCTCTAAATTATTGCATAAAGATAAATTATTTCCAAATATGAAAAGATGTCATTCTTTTTTACACGGACTAAAAAGAAAATAGGTTCACCTAAATTAAAACGGAGTAAGTGTGTAACAATAACTTCTATAAACTATTGGGTCCATCCCATGACCCAGGTGAAAGAAGATGAAACTTCTTTTTTTTTTTTGGTTTTGTCAAGCCAGTCAATTTAGAAGTTTAATTTGGGCAACTAACTTTTGAAGTGAATATTGATGTCATTGCATACATCAATATGAGCATACTTCAACTATAAATATGTGTCTCTACCTTCATTTATAATCACACAAAAATAAAGAGAAAGAGAGTGATTTATAGAGTAAGAAGCAAAATACTCTGTGAGGAAAAATATAGAGAGTTTGAACGGTATTGTAGTGAGGTGAAAAAATCAAAATAGGGTTATTTATTTTGAGTGTTTAGTGGTCTTGGAGTATTTTACTCGGTACCACAAATTGTAAAATCCTCGCTATAGTGAAATCAGTTGCTCCTCTCGACCCGTGGTTTTTTCCTTATTCAGAAAGGTTTTCCACGTAAAAATCTTAATGTCCTTGTTTCTCTTATTATTACCGTTAGTTACAGTATTTTAGTAATCCTCATTTACTATAGTCATATACCGCGAATATTATTTTTGTGGGGTTAGTTTTCCCAACAACTGGTATCAGAGCACAGGTTCTGCTCATTCACAGAAATATTATTTACAGTTAATTTTACTCTGTGACAAAAAAAAAATATCAGGAGTAAAGTATGAAGTAACAAGATTCAACGGTAATGACGGTTTCTCCATATGGTAAAGAAGGATGAAGGACATGCTCATCCAACAAGGGTTAGACATTGCACTAGATGGAAAAGAGGCAAAGCTGGAAACCATGAAAGCCGAGGAATGGGCAGACATGGATAAAAAGGCGGCTAGTGCAATCAAACTACTATTGTCCGATGAAGTACTCAATAATGTCGGAGATGAAAATAGTGCTGTGATATTGGGAAAAGACTATAAAGTCTATACATGTCCAAATCCTTAACAAACAAGTTATTTTTTAGAAAATAACTTTATGCCATCCATACGAGTGAAGGTACAATTTTCTTGTCTCGTTTAAATATGTTCAATGGATTAATCACGTAGCTGGCAAACCTTGGAGAAACAATCACTGAAGTAGATAAGGCTATCATGCTTCTAAACTCGTTGCCATCTTCCTATGATAATTTGACAACAACCATCCTGCATGGTAGAGATACCATCGATTTAAAGGAGGTTACATCAGCAATCCTACTCAATGATAAGATGACGAAGAAGCCCGAAAATCAGAGGCAGTCTCTTATCATGGAAAACAGAGGAAGAAGTTTTTATAGAACATCAAATAGCCGTGATAAATCTAAAGCTCGTAGAAAGTCCAGGAACCGGTCAAAGGGTAGAAATTGCTACAGTTGCGTTCAATCCGGTCACTTCAAAAGAGATTGCCCAAAGAAAGGTCGAGGCGAGAGGAGTGGCTAGAAGAATGATGTCAACACAACCGCCTCAGTGCACAACGATGATTCGATGGTTCTCTTCGTTCACGAGGAGGAGGAATGCATGCACTCAGCAAGCCAAGAGTCAGAGTGGGTGGTTGATACAACAACATCCTACCATGCCACACTGGTAAGAGAATTCTTTTGTAGGTATAAAGCAGGAGACTTTGGAATGGTCAACATGGAAAATGTCAGTCACTCACAGATTGTGGGGATTGGCGACATTTGTATCAAGACAAATGTCGGATGCGCATTATTTTTAAGAGATGTGCGGCACGTACCAGATCTGCGAATGAATTTGATTTCAGGGATCGCTCTAGATCGAGACGGGTACGAGAATCGCTACGCCAATAGGAAGTGGAGGCTCACCAAAGGATCATTGGTGATTGCTAAAGGAGTTGCTCCCTACACATTGTACAAGACAACCGCTGAGATATGTGAAGATGAATTACATGCAACTGTAGATGATACGCCTGTAAATTTATGGCACTGGAGATTGGGCCATATGAGTGAGAAGGGACTGCAGATCCTATCCAAAAAGTCACTCATCTCATTTGCAAAAAGTACAACTGTGAATTCTTGTGATTATTGTTTATTTGAAAAACAACACACGGTATCATTTCAAGCAACTCGTAGAAAAAAATCGAATATACTTGATTTAGTATATTAAGATGTTTGTGGTCCAATGGATGTAGAATCAATGGGAGGTAACAAATATTTTCTCATATTTATTGATGATGCTTCACGAAAATTGTGGGTTTATTTCTTGAGAACCAAAGACTAGGTATTTCAAGTATTTCGGAAATTCCATGCTTTGGTGGAAGAGAGACAAGTCAAAAATTAAAGCGTCACAGGACAAACAATAGAGGAGAGTATACTTTAAAGGAGTTTGAAGACTAATGCTTAAGCCATGGAATCAGACATGAGAAGACAGTTCCTAGAACCCACAACACAATGGTGTAGCTAAAAGGATGGATCGTACCATTGTCGAAAAAGTGAGAAGTATGCTCAAAATAGCAAAACTACCTAAGTCATTTTGAGGTGACGCAACTTGCACAACATCTTACTTGATTAACAGAAGCCCATCAGTTCCATTGGAGTTTGACATTCCAGAAAAAGTCTGGACCAACAAAGAGGTGCCCTACTCCCATCTGAAAGTGTTTGGATGTAAAGCTTTTGCACATGTGCCGAATGAGCAGAGAACGAAGCTGGATGACAAAGCTATTCCCTGCATCTTCATCGGTTATGGAGACAAAGAGTTCGGCTATAGATTGTGAGACCCAGAAAAGAAAAAGATTATCAGAAGCAGAGATGTGATATTTAGAGAAGATATGGTCGGGATTGATAGTGATCAATCAACAAAGACCAAAAATGATAATGGTACAGTTACTAACTTTGTTACTACTCTTACTGTACTTGTTCGTAATCCTTCCACGGATGAAGAATGGCACACGGAAGGCGTAGATGAAGAGGTTGCTGAGCAGAAGGAGTACCCTAGTCCACAAGAGGAAGAAGGAGAGCAACAACAACAAGAAGAAGGACAACAACCTTTGAGAAGATCTGAAAGAGAGAAGGTAGAGTCCACAAAGTATCCTTCATTGGAGTATATCATCGTCACTGATGAGGGGGAGCTAGAGAATTTCAAGGAGCTGCTATATCATCCGGAACAAATCCAGTGGATGGAAGCCATGCAAGACGAGATAAATTTTGTAAAACAGAATAATACATATGAACTGGTTAAACTTCCAAAAGGCAAAATACCACTCAAGTGCAAGTGGGTCTTTAAGCTCAAGAAAGATGAAAATGGCAAGTTGGTCAGACACAAAGCTCGATTAGTGGTAAAAGGTTTCGAACAGAAGAAAGGTATTGACTTTGATGAAATTTTCTCACATATTGTCAAAATGACTTTTATTCGAACAATCTTGAGCTTGGCAGCTAGCCTATATCTTGAAATGGAGCAGTTGGACGTGAAAACTGCGTTTCTGCATGGAGATTTGGAAGAAGAGATCTATATGGAGCAACCAGAAGGTTTTGAAGTAAAGGCGAAGAAATACACGGTGTGCAAGTTGAAAAAGAGTCTTTATGGGCTGAAACAGGCACCTAGGCAGTGGTACAAAAAGTTTGACTCATTCATGAGAAGTCAAACGTACACAAAGACTTTTTTAGATCCATGTGTATACTATAAGAAATTCTCTAACAATAACTTTATCATCTTGTTGTTATATGTGGATAGCATGCTGATTGTAGGACAAGACAAGAAGTTGATTGCTAAGTTGAATGAAGATTTGTTCAAGTCATTTGACATGAAAGACTTGGGTCCAACACGATAAATTCTAGGAATGGAGATTGTCCGAGATAGGACAAATAGTAAGTTGTTGCTGTCACGGCATAAGTATATTGAATGTATACTTAAACGCTTCAACATGATGAGTGCTAAACCAGTTAGCACGCCTCTTGCTGGTCATATGAAGTTGAGCAAGACAATGTGTCCTACAACAAAGGAAGATAAAGAAAGTATGGCTAAAGTTCCATATTCATCTGCCGTTAGGAGCCTGATGTATGCAATGATATGTACCAGACCTGATATTGCTCATGTTGTCGGTATTGTTAGCAGATTTTTTGATAATCCCGGAAAAGAACATTGGGAAGCTGTGAAGTGGATACTTAGGTATCTAAAAGGAATCTCAGATGAATGCTTGTGTTTTGGGAGATCAGATCCAGTCTTGAAGGACTACACAGATGCTGATATGGTAGGTGATTTTGATAATCGTAAATCTACTACAAGTTACTTGTTCACTTTTTCAGGGAGAGCTATATCATGGCAGTCGGAGTTGTAGAAGTGTGTTGCACTTTCTACAATCGAAGCGGAGTATATTGCCGCTACTGAAGCTGGAAAGAAGATAGTTTGGCTGAAACAGTTCTTTCGAGAGCTTGGATTACATCTAAATGAGTATGCCGTCTATTGTGACAGTCAAAGTGCAATAGACCTGAGCAAAAATACCATGTATCATGCGAGGGCGAAGCATATTGACTTGAGATATCACTGGATTCGAGAAAGGATAAAGGATGGATCTATGCAGGTCAAGAAGATCCATACAAGCAAGAATCCTTCGGATATGCTGACTAAGGTGGTACCAAGAGACAGGTTCGAGATATGCAAAGAACTTGTCGGCATGCACTCAAACTAGAAACTCCGATGTTACTTCCTTCAGGTGCATGGGACTAGAGGGGGAGATTTATTGGGTCAATCCCATGGCCCATGTGAAAGAAGATGAAGCTTCCTTTTTTGGTTTTGTCAAGCCAACCAATTTAGAAGTTCAATTTGGGCAACTAGCCTTTGAAGTGAATATTGATGTCATTGCATACATCAATATGGGCATACTTCAACTATAAATAGGTGCCTCTACCTTCATTTGTAATCACACCAAAACAAAGAGAAACAGAGTAATTTACAGAGTAAGAAGCAAAATACTCGGTGAGGAAACATATAGAGAGTTTGAGCGGTATTGTAGTAAGGTGAAAAAATCAAAAGAGAGTTATTTCTTTTGAGTGTTCAGTGGTCTTGGAGTATTTTATTCGGTACTACAAATTATAAAATCCTCGCTATAGTGAAATCAGTTGCTCCTCTCGGGCCGTGATTTTTCCCTTATTCAGAAGGGTTTTCCACGTAAAAATTTCGGTATCCTTATTTCTCTTATTATTACCGTTGGTTAAAATATTTTAGTAATCCACATTTATTATAGTCGTATACCGTGAATATTATTTGTGTGAGTTAGTTTTCCCAAACATAAACTTCAAGCATCGATATAGTTAAAGAATTATATGTCGGTTGTGAGTCTTCCTTCCTTTGTTTTTCCTTTTCAGATTCTTTAATTGGATTTAATAATCTTGGTCAAAACCAGATGTTGACTGAGCCCATGGACTGTGATCTTGGCTGAAATAGTAGCTTATTAAATTGGAGTATAATTCATGAAAAGGGGGGAAAACCCGATTTTATTCGTTTTTTCTTTTGTTTTTCCACTCGAAAGATAGCACGATTTTTTCCCTTAATTCGTACATTGGGGAAAAAGAAACACTATGGGCAAATCACATACCACTCTTGCTTTTGCCTGTGCAACATTTACCAATTCCCACTTCCAAATATTGTAAGAACATTTATTATTTTAGGTTTTATAATAGATTTTTAAAATCAATATTAGTGGAAAATTTGATGAAGTAACAAACTTATAGGCACATACCATAGGTTGGAAGAATTACAGAGATTGTCCAATTGGATGATTAAAAAAATAAATTCGCACATACTCTTTGATAGGAGGTAATTAAGCTTCATTATACCACCAACCATTACCAATCAAAATCTTTTGTAATTTTATGGCTGAAAATTATTTTCCACTCCTAATCTTTCTTTAACTCTTCCTTAAATTTTGAACAACAGACACTCTTCTTCTTCTATCTTAAGCGATGTCTAATTTTTATGTGATTTGACAAATACATGCGTGTGCATTATTGTTTCATATTAAATTCAATATAAGATAATATGAAAATTGTTGCATTGATAATACCAGGATTATTAATACTATACTTTATTAATCAAATAATACAAAATTAGTACTCCATGCATTTCAATTTAGATGAGGTAGTTTGACTTGATACAAAGTTTTAAAAAGAAAGAAGACTTTTGGAACCATGTGGTCCTAAAAGCTTAAGAGATAAAAACTTTGTGGGCCCATAACATTTGTGTGACTATGAAAATTTCTTATTAAGGGTAATGTGTTATTTTTTGTATTATTTTAAATTGTTTTAAAATATAGAAATGTGTTATTTTTTTTTGGACCGGACTAATAAAGAAAGTGTGTCATTTAGTGGGGGTTTGGACATAAGAATTGTAAAATTCCAAAATATGGGGAAAAAAATTTTCAACCCAAAATTAGAGTTCTGTTTCGACATGAATATAATTTTGGGTTGTTTTTGAAGTTTTGTGAGTGATTTGAGTGAAAAATTTGAAAAACAGCTTTTTGAAATTTTTTAAATTTTCGAAAATTTTCAAAATGCATTTTCAAGTGAAAATTAAAATTTTTATGAACAAACGTTGATTTCGAAAAAAAATAAATTTTTTTTGAAAAAAATAATTTTTTTTTTATGTCCAAACGGGCTCTTAAATTGAGACGGAGGGAATATTAATATTTCTCCTATTATGATAAGTCTAACCAAACTAGGCTAGCTGGCTACTGGCAGGTAAAACATTAGGCTATGAAGGGAGTAAAAGAAAAAGAAAAAGAAAGAGAAAGAAGATAATATATCGGGCCCAGATCTGCTGTGAAGGTAAAGATAAAGGCCCATATAATTGATCCTTGATCCAAAAGAAAGGGTCCCACGAGTGATCCAGTAGATCACGGAGAAGTGTCTCAGTAATAACACAAGGAAGCAAATTAGGTCCCACCTTCAAAACCGAAGATCCTTACGAATATTCCCCTAATATTCCTCTCCTCCCACCCCTCCAAAATGGATAACATTTCTCTTTACCTTCCCTTTAAAGCCACCGCCCATCTTCTTCTTCCTCGTCATCACTATATAAAGCCTTCGTTTTTTCCTTCAGCTTCCTCATCTTCACATAACGATTTGCAGAAGTTACACGAATTCTATAACAATGTTTTCAGAAGTTGAACAAGAACAGCTTATTGAGAAACTCGAAATCTTCAAGATCCAAGGCAGAGATAAACGTGGCCGGAAAACCTTGCGCATCATCGGCAAATTCTTTCCTGGTACATTATTTATTAAAATCCTTTATATTTCATTTTCCTGATTTTATCCTGTTGAATTTTTGGCCTAAAATATCGATTTTGTTTTTATTTTGGGGCTAATCAGCTAGGAATCTGAGTGTTGAAGTGGTGAAGAAGTATTTAGCGGAGAAGATCTTTCCAGAACTTGAGAAACGCCCGTTTGCCGTGGTGTATGTTCACACTGATGTGGAGAAAAGCGAGAACTTTCCTGGAGTATCAGCTTTACGATCCTTCTACGATGCGATTCCGGTGAAAGTTCGAGAGAATCTGGAGGCTGTTTACTTTCTTCACCCTGGCCTTCAAGCTAGGCTTTTCCTTGCCACGTTTGGTCGCTTCATTTTCAGCGGAGGGTAAGATTGTCAATTCCTAAGAATTCGTGCATTTTAATTTTTAGTATTTGATTTTAGAACGAATTCAATTTTAGATTACTTAAAAATGGATGTGGTCCGGGTTTTGATTGGGTGTTTGGCGGGTGTATGTGCAGGTTATATGGGAAATTGAGGTATGTGAACAGGGTGGATTATTTGTGGGAACATGTGAGGAGGAATGAGATTGAGATGCCAGAATTTGTGTTTGATCATGATGAAGATCTTGAGTACCGTCCGATGATGGATTATGGTTTGGAGAGTGATCATGCGAGGGTCTATGGTGCGCCTGCAGTAGACTCTCCCGTGTCAATGTATTCCATGAGATGCATCTCATAGGCGAATCAGACGGCCTTTGCACTCTTTTTGTTCCATAGTTTTAATATGTAGAAACCTTTTGTTTTTTTTTTTTGGTTCTTTCCAACCACTTTAGGAGCCTTTGTTTTGTCTGTACATACAATTAGGTATAGGTTAGTAACTAGCAAGCCCTTTGGCCTTGGTTTTTTGTTTTTCCCTTGTTATATAGAGGAAAGAAGGATGATAGAGTCATCAACTAAGAAAGTATTGGTGATTTCTTAGATGAGAAATCCTGCTGTATATTTTGTGATTCGGATCTGGGATGTACTTTTTATCTTATCCAAGATGAATATCCTTAATGGGGAATAAAAAGATTTGTGGTGTAGAGGATAAAGAAAATAAATTACTGCATTGTTAACGCGCAAGGACCAAAAGACTAGACACTAATTTATTCAAGTATATCTAGTGTTCACCTCTTCCCATCATTAGCAATCAAAATGTCTTATTCTGGCTAAAGGTGGATGAATTGGAAAGCCACATTTATTGGTGGATCTGTGGCGTCAAATATGTTCAAATTGATCATTTTGTGAAAATGTTGAAGTCAGGACAGATATGGAAACATAGTTTCGAATTGTAAACAGAAGATAGTTTTTTTTTTTTTAAAGAAAAATATGATTTGGTCCTTAATCGAGTTGATATATGCCAGTGCATACACATACTATCGAGAACATGATTATTTTCAAAAGGTGTTGAAACAAATGCATCTTCCACTAGATTTGATTCGAAAATTAAACTGATGTCCTTTCGGATTGAAATTGATTGCTATATGCTTCAAATTGTCTAGTTGGAAAACTTGTTATAGTTGTGAACCCGCTCTTACGGGACGAGCTGCGAATCTCCAAGACTGTAGCTTAATATTTTAGTTTGTTTCTTTTAGGTATTCCCTGTTCAACTTGTTTGACTGAGCACACAGTTTAAGAAAAAATGAAGACTTTTGGAATTTGTAATCCTAAACAAATCAAAAAGGGGTCTAGACTATTTGTGTGGTTATAAAAGCTTTATCATTAAGGATAGAGTTGGAAGTTTAAGTTAAATTGTTTCCAAATTTAGAAAGGAATCATTCTTTTTGAAACATAAACAGACAAAAAAGGAAATAGGTTCACATAGACTGGAACAGAGAGAGTATTATAATACTACATCCGTTTCAAATTAGACGAGGTACTTTTCTTTTTAGTCTGTTCCAAAATAAATGACATATTTTTAAATTTGAAAATAATTTAACTTTAAACTTTTCATTTTACCCATTTGATTCTTAATGAGAAGTTTTTATAACTATATAAATGTCATGACCCCCACAAAATTTTTATCCCTTAAATTTTTAAGTCACAAGTTTTAAAAGTCTTCTTATCTTTCTTAAACTCTGTGCCGAGTCAAGCTGCATAATTTAAATAATTTAAATGGAACACTAACGAGTTTTGGTGAGAGAAGTAAAAGAATGGAGTAGGATTAGGGATAGGACACGCTTTTCGTCCACCTTTATTCTGGGGGCACTAAAGCACAAAGCACTACGCAAAGAAGGAAGGGAGACATGAAACTTTGGAAGCCTGCAGCTTAACATTAACGTTTTTGTGAAAGTCCATTCATACTCTGCATTCTTGTCCAATGACCCATCCCATCTGATATTCTTTATGAGGGAAGAGTATCACTTCGTTTTCAAGAAAACAAAGCAAGAAAGTAAGTGGTTGAGTTAAGCTACAAATGCCTTTGAAATGCAAGCTAATTCTCCTTTCTCTTTTTTTTTGTACAGGCCCTGTAATGTGGAATTCACTGTTCTCAGTTTTGTTCAGGACAGGTCTGGTTCCTTTAATTATGAGAGCAGATGCAGAGGAGCTAAACCAAAACCTTGTTTTATAGGTCAGCTAAGCCCGAACCTTTTTCAGTTGTTTAACTTTCTTTTGGGTATGGGAGGCCAAGAGTCAAAATTCAAATGGGACGAACAGACCTAACATGTTGAGAAAATACACTTCAATAATGTAGCAACTATCAAGTAACAACTCAATGCTCCAGGCCCTTAATCACAGTTCATATACTTTACTCCACTGGACCACAGAGCTAGCAAATTATGAGACTAAAACGCATTAAATACTCAATTAAATTAGAATGAGTTTTGTCTAGACAATTGAAGTAGTAGTGCTCTGAACATACAAAATATTTTTCACTTTTCAAGATTCAATCTAACACATAAAATGGATCACGGAGTAGAATTTAACCATGACATTGGAGAGGGAATCTCAGCCGAGCCAATTAGGAGGTGGCCAGAAAAAATCAGTGTACCAGGGAAACATGCCATTGGTCCGAGAAATGCATCCTCCATATGAAATCCCCCAAGTGAGTAGCCTTTATCATGTTTTAGCGCATCCCAAAAATCATGAAAATCTCCATTCTCAGCTCCCCTGAACTGATCTGTGAATAAAATCATATTTCCTCTACACCCTGGAAAATCTTTAGCAGACACACGGTAAGACCAAAAAGATGCATCATCTCCTACAAATATGACTTGGTCGTTCAAGCTTGTAACCTTCCTATGTTAAGAGGAATAATGACATGGGTTAGTTAGACAATTGGTTAGTGGTAGCTATAGTTAATTATATGAGTTAGTTGTTAGTTAGTGGAAGTTAGTTGTGTATAAATATATGTGTACAAGTCATAACAGACATAGTGGAAAATGAGATTCTCTCATATTTTCTCTTCTTCTCTGTTTCACTCTTCTCTCTCGATCTAGAAACTTCCATGGCTGCGTCTCAACATGGTATCAGAGCTATGGCAGCAAATTGATCGCGCAATTCACATTCTTGTGACTGTAAGTCAATTGTTTCTTATTCTCTGTAGTCGCTAGGTCGAGTTCTGTTTCTCGTTCATTTTGATCGAACAATGGCGGACTCTTCGATGTCAACATTGGCGGAGATTAAAATCGATCATACTCATCCTTTGTTTGTACATCCATCCGACAGTCCAAGCTCTGTTTTACTTCCGGTTTAGCTCCAGGGATCCGAGAATTATGGGCTATGGAGAAGGTCGATGAGAATTGCATTCCAAGCCAAACGAAAGCTAGGGTTTATTACTGGTGTGAACAACTAATTTTTGACCACATCCAAATTATATATTATTTTAGTGTAAATATTTTTTTTAGGTTTAATCTTAATATTTTAAACTTTTATCTTACTCTTAATAGGTTTTGTTTAAAAAAAAAAACTACAAAAATAGTCACATTCTTAGAGTATAAATTTTATTTAAATAATTCAAATATATATATATATATATATATATATATATATATATATATATATATATATATGGTTTTCTTTTAATTAGAATTTTAATAAGTAAGCTATAGAATCTTTCTTAGTATCATTTAAAGTACATGTAAATATTTAGTTTTCCTATATTATAAGAAATGTTGGTTAATCTTCTTATCTTAATTTATCTTTTTAAAATAAAAATAAAAATAAGCAAAATGAAGTTAACGTCACAAAGATAAAGTTTGTTAACAAATTTTTATCTCAAAATCTGATATTTGCTAATAACTATCCCAATCCCATTATCCCTATTTTTAGCCTAATCTAATCCCATGGTCTGCTTATTCCCTAACCCCTTCACTTCCCCTCTTCTTCACGTCTCCCCTCATAAAACTCCCCACCAGCCTCACATTCCCTAACATTAACTTCCCAATCCCCATGGCCCAAACTCTTTCACGTACACACTTTCACACATCCATCACACACACACACACTCATTCTATATATAGCTCAAATATTAACTGGTATCGAGGGGGAGGGAAAACTCAATCTCAAGTTCCATTCTGTTCTCACAAAGCACACAAAGTTGGGAATTTTTCGTTCAAGATTCACGCTTTAAAGTTCTCGACGAGTTTTGGGTTTTGGTTTGAAAGTTTTCTTGTTAGTTCGTTTCGCTGTCGAGGAAGTCGTTGTTGAGGTTCTTTTCTTCCCTTTCCCGTTCTTAAGTTGCTGCGAATATTCATGCCAATTGCCTTTTGATAAGTTTAATGTAATTCTGTCATCTCTGCCTTACATGATTGATCCATAATTTCTTTACTTTGACTTACTTGCTAAGATCCTTTCTAATCTTGAATATTCATTAAAAAAATATTTTTTTTCCGAATTAGTTTGATATGCGAGATTTTGATGTAAAAGGCTAAGTGTTTTAAAGTAATATTATTTACTGAATTGTTGTGACAAGAATTTGGTAAATATGAGCCGATGCACATGGGTTTAATTGGATGAGGTGTTATGTTATTGTGCTTCTAGTTTATCATGTTGTCTTTGTTTATTTATAATTTAATTTTATCTTGTTTTTGGTTAGTCATGAGTACTAAATAATTTGATCTCAATTCTAAAGCGTTGATCAGTAGTATTAGAAACACAGTTTGGATCCTCAAGTTATTTGGGGCGTTGGGTGTTGCTGGACACTTTAAAAAAAATAAAGTGAAGTTTGGGTCTAAGGTTAAAAATGAATTTGGACTTGATTTTAGGTTTAAAAATAATTTCGAACCCTTTAACCCCTTTAGAAAATACTAGACCTGATCCATACTTTATATTCTTAGTCTTACCAAGTTAATCCACGTAAAAAGTAATTAAATAAAGTAGTTAAACTTTACCATGTCCTCCAATAATTTCAATTCGTATCTTTTTGTACTTCACAATAATCTCAAACTTAGAAATGGAACAATCATAAATACGTTAGAAAAGCTTTAGACGCATTTTAAATATTAGCCCATGTGTTCATACCCGAACCTTGGATTGATATGTTTGAGTAATAAAAGGGTCATGTGCGCATTCCCGCGTCTCAATGCTTTTAAATTTATAATAATTATGTTTAACCATATGTACATTTCGTACCTCGGTTTAACATCTAATTTCAAAGAAGTAACTTGTGTGCGTACCGCATCTAGGTCAAAGTAATTAATAAAATACAATAATTAATTAAGTGATAATAGACACATCACAACTAGTAATATACAAGCATAGCCAATAATTGATTTAAGCCTTACGTAAGTAAAAAAAAAAGCGACTGTACTAGAACCACGAGACTCGAGGGATGCCTTACACCTTCCCCTCGGTCAACAGAATTCCTAATTCAGTCTTCTGTTTTCGTAGACCATAAATAAAGAGTCAAAGCTTCCGTTTGATAAGGGATTCAAATAAAAGGTGACTTGGAATACCAAAACTCAATTCCAAGTGGCGACTCTAAATAATAAATAATCCCTTTTCAAAACGTCACTTTAATTGGAAAAACTCTTCTAACTCAGCCTCGTAATAGGGTTGCGTGGGAAAAAAGAGGTGTGACAGCTCTAGCGACTCTGCTGGGGATAGCTACTAATAAGAATTCTAGCTTTACATATTGATTCTTGTTTGGCTTTTATCATGCTTTGGATATTATTGTGTTTGGAAGCCTAATGTGCTATTTGTCGCTTCATTACCGCTTTAACATTTATTTGAACTGTGATATAAATTGTATCCTCTCTCACACCCCTCTGAGTCTTCTGATAGGTAGTTATGTTGTGTTTGCCTACCAGCATCACAAAATTTCTGTCTTGAGATAAAGCCAGTTAGCCTACCAGCTTATGGTGAAGGATTTAGTCACACATGTTTAGGCGGGAGAGCCGTTAGCTAGCCAGTGCTGTTCTACTACTAGTGACGCTTGATGCTCCTCGGCTCGGGTCGTCCACTCGGGTAAGCCAGGTCTAGATACCATCTCTTTTAGGATTTGAAAATTTAGAAGAACAAGCCACCAGCAATGAATATCCCTAGTAGGCTACGCTTTATTTGCATCATATGCATTGAACTTAGCGGGACTCGGCACAGGGGCCGGGCCCATATAGGACAGGTACCAATTTTTTAGACCAACATGTTCATTTTTCTATGCTACATGTAACATTATTTGGTAGGCTTTACTGAAATATTGACCGGCTTTAGGATAGATTGATTGAACAGGGAAGAGAGAAAGAGAAAATTTCCTCAAAATTTCCATAAAAAACCCATTTTTTATTAAAAAAACAAAATTTTGAAGGGTTCTAATGTGTAAAATCACAATTTTCAAAATGGTTATTTATTTATTTAGACCGAACTACGCGGGTTTGATTCTCACCGGATGTGAGATACGTAGGCAATCTTTATCAGGTTCAACCCCACCAAAAAAATAAAACAAAACAAAACAAAAGTGTCTATGGACTATTATTTTTTTTTTCAAATAATAATAATAATAATAATATAGTCACTTTATCAGTTTTATCTCTTTTGACTAGTTTTGTCCTTGCATTCGGTCCTTTTGTCGAAATAGCCTTGAAACCTTTCTTAGAAATGCGAAATGGCCGTTTTAACAAAAGAGGCCAGTTTTTTTCCGTTCACTTGTTTTTAAGAAAAAATAGTCATTTTGAGCCTTTTATTTTTTTAATTTCATGATTATTTTACTAATGTAATTAATTTTTTTTAGTCCCACAGTTTGGCTTTTTATTTTTTTTATTTTTATAGAGTCAAAACCCATGAAATCGGATTTTTCGTGTCAATAATATATTTGATTAAAGCCTAATCTTGTGTCTGGGTAAACAGGTACACCATGAGTGGGGAAAGAGGTAAATTTTTGAAAAGAGGCCCAAATCAGAAGGGATACCGGATTTTCTGATTGTCGATCAGATACCACAGTTGTTGTGGGATTGGTGGAGAGACTTTAAGGAATATGAGCGAAACCAAATAAAAAGTACTTGGGACATTTGGTTCACATGATGACAATCAAGCCCAGGAGGGATGTGATCGAAGCTTTGATTCCGCACTGGGATCCTGAAAACAATGTGTTCCGTTTTACCGACTATGAAATGACTCCGACCTTGGAGGAAATCGCCCATTTTCAGGGGTGGGGCCGCAATCTTCGCCGCCAAAGGCCCATAGTACCAAAAAATGTGAATGAGGGTAAGTTTCTGAAGCTCCTGAACATAAATTACGGACAATATGAAGGTTTAGGAGGCAAGTGGGTTAAGTTCGAACTTCTTTTTCACTTGTATGGCCTAAAATGCAATTTCGAAAGGAATGTGGAAAAATTGAAATCAAAGGAAAATAAGAAAACATGGAAGGTTCACAGAAGGTTTGCATTTATGGTTGCTTTTTTGGGGCGTGTAGTTTTTCCGGAAAGGGAAGGACGCATGGATCTCCACTTGGCAGGTGTAGTTGAGGCTCTGACTTCAGAAGGGGATGATTATACTTTGGTCCCTATGATTCTTTCTTACATTTTTCGTGCTTTAACTAGATGTAAATTGGGCGCGCAAAACTTTGATGGCTGCAACATTTTGCTACAGATATGGTTTTTGGAGCATTTTTATCGTCATCCTACGATCACTGATTTTAGGGAGCTATGGCCCATTCATACTTATGATCACCAAAAAAGAATTGATGAATGTGACTTACCAGAAGGGATAGATGCCTGGAAAGAACTACTTCTTACTCTGTCCGCCAAACTGATCACTTGGAATTACAATTGGTTTTCCTCTAAAGAGGTCATCTGTGAGTCTGCATACCATTCTTATTTGGTACTCATAGGATTGGATGGTATTCAACCCTATGCTCCACTTCGGGTAATGCGCCAGTTTGCACGACTACAAAAGGTGCCGCCAACACGAGATATGAGCAAGTTCTGTTATGATTTTGGTAAAGATCAACCTCATGACGAAGAAGAAATTATAAAAATTTGGTATGCAAGTAAAGTCTCGGAGTTGAATGAGATGGTAGAAGACCGAGATCGTGGAGAGGTGATCCCTGAATATATTACCTGGTTTAATGATCCTTCGTCATTTGGAGATAGGCCTGAGGGGTCGAACAGGAGGAGAAATGATCAAAGAACTATAGAAAGGCTGAAAGAGGAATTGGAGCATGCTCAGATGACCATAGCCAAACAACAAGCCCAGCAGCAAGACAGAGTCGCTCAGATTCGTTTAAATATTGAGAAATATTATCAATTTGCCTTACGAGTCATGGATAAAGATCTAAAACATGCTAAAAATAAGGCGGCCCGATTAGAAGAAGAACTGGCAAACACGATTGGTTTAGTCAGAAGAGTTGAGGCGAACAAAAATGCTGAAATCTATAAGCTGCAAGAAGACTTGAGTATTATTGAAGAGGATGCACACCAACAACAATTGGAGTTTGATCAGTAGAAAGAGCAGTTTGAAAGAGAAAGGGCCCACTGGATACGCTCAAAGGGTCAGCTTTATGCACAATTATAAGAAATAAAAAGGCAAAAGAGGTGTCATCAACATGCAGATTTTGAGGCAGAGCGGCGTCAGTGGATGATTGAGAGAGGTGTGCTAAACCGTCGCATTAAAGAATATGAGGGACGGGAGGCTCAGATGGGGCAGGCCCTCAACACTACCCAGATGTGGTTGCAGAATTGTCACGTGAATATGGGGCAAGCAAGAGAGCAAGTACTTCGATTGGCAGAAAAAGCAGCATATATTCATGATGATCATCGCCATCTAAACAATGAGAAAGTTGGTCAACAGGCACGTGCCCTCGTCCCACAGTTGCCAGTGGTGTTTCAAAATTTATACGAGACTTTGGGGGGAGAATGGAGGCCAAGAGATGCAGATCATTGATGATATCAATTTAAGCAAGAAGACCATTGAAGACTAAAATTTTAGTGCAATCAATTAGCTTTTAGTTTCATTTTCGTTTGTTGCATTTTAATTTTATATTTGGAGTCTTTTATTCTTATCAATGTTTATTTTATTCCAGTCATGTTCATGTCTTTAGAGTCAGTAGAGTCAGTTTCTATATATTTTCTTTTCTCTCATTGTATATAAAAAAAATTGGTTGAAAATGAATGAAAAATATTTTAGTCTGTTCTATTTTATTTTAAAAAAAATCAAAAAATCAAAATTGTTATTATTTCTCCCCTGAACTACGTAATGGTCTGATTCATGCGGCGTCATGATACATAGGCAATCCTCATTGGATGCGATCATAGCCATAATTAATCTTAAAAGAAATAAAAAAAAAGAAAAAAAAGAGCGTTAAATTCAAGAGGAAATAAATCAATAAGTCGGAATGAAGCATAAAGCCTTCTAAGATCATTTTAGAAATGAAAATGGCATTAGGTGCATGACATACAATGTGTGATTAACATCTGCAATATGCCTAACTCTAACACGTTTGTTGTTTGTCATTTTAAAAGATAAAGTTAAACAAAGGTGGTTGGTTTGTGGTTTAAACCGGTGACTCACCCTTACAACACGAGATCAAAAGGAAAAAGTAGAATGGCAAACAACAGTGAGAATGAGTCAGATAATGATGATGTCCACGGACAATTGGTTGAACAAGGTTCAGGGCTGGTTGAAGAAGTAAGAGTCTTGAAACAACAATTGGCAGAGATGTACCAAGCCTGGGTGAATGGACATGCACCGCCGCCTTCGGATAATCTTCATAATGTGTTAGTTGAAAATCAAGTGCCCATCTACATAACAAGTAACTCATTGTACCAACCTGGATTTAGTCCAAGCATTAACCTTCCCACTATCCCTAGTACCTCCATTCCATGTCCTCCAACCGCACCCCTCAGAAATGACCCACCTACTGTACCCATTGTCCCTACTTTCACTGTTCCTCAACCGACTCTTGCCCAAAAGTCCAACAATGATCCACAACTGAATGCTCATGATGCCCAACATTACTCTCCAGAACTGGCTTTCAAGATTCCAGATTCATACAAGCATACTCCTCATAACGTGTTCCCAATCGAGATCAAAAAACCCGACAAGAATATGGAACAAGAGGAAATGACCAGAAAAATGAATAGCCTGGAACAAACCATGAGAAACATACAAGGTTTGGGAGGCCACAAGAGTGTTTCGTTTAACGATCTATACATGTTCCCCATGTTCATTTGCCACCCGGCTTCAAGACCCCCAAGTTTGACAAGTATGATGGGCATGGTGATCCCGTTGCCCATTTGAAGAGGAGCAGGAGGCAAAGAAGAATTACTCATGGCTTATTTTGGGGAAAGTTTGACGGGAATTGCTTCAGAATGGTTCATAGATCAAGACATATCTCACTGGCACGTTTGGAACGACATGGATCAAGATTTTGTCCAATAGTTTCAGTACAATATTGATATAGTTCCAGACCGCTCCTCTCTCGTCAACATAAAGAAGAAACCAACAGAAAGCTTCAGAGAATATGCAATCAAGTGGAGAGAGCAGGCTGCTAGGGTCAAACCACCAATGAAAAAGGCAGAAATGATTGACTATTTTCTCCAAGCTCAGGATCCCGATTACCTCCATTACATGTTGGCCACCATTGGTAAACCTTTCACTGAGGCGATTAAGATTGGTGAAATAGTTGAGAATGGCATGAAGTCGGGTAAAATTGTGAGTCAGGCAGCCCTTAAGGCGACCACGCAAGCAATTCAAAGTGGGTCAGGCAGTTTCGGAAATCGAAAAAAGAAAGAGGAAGGATCCATGATGGCATCTGGGTTCGGGGGAGTTCAAAGAGGAATAGTTCCTTATTATGTGCAATTCCAACAGGGACAATCCAATTCTCCTCAACATTACTATCCACCTCAGGGTCCCCGGTACTCAGTTCCCCCACAACAATACACAGTGTTTAATGCTCAGGCTTATGCTAGGCCTCCCAATCACCAGCAATGGCGGGCACCAATTCCACAAGGCTCCCGTCAACTCCGGCCAAATTTTCAGGCGCCATATAATCCTCGTCCCCGACAGGAATATGTAAGAGAACAAGAGCCAAAGAAAGAGTTCACCCTAATTGGGGATCGTATACAAGCCTATATCGAAAGTTGATGCAGTTGAAGTTGATTGAACCTATCATGTCGCGTTATGTGAATCCAAATTCAAAATGTTTTGACTCCAATGCAAGATGTGAGTATCACTCTAACACCCAAGGTCCTAGTACCGAAAATTCTTGGACATTAAAGAAAGCCATTGAAAATTTGATTGAAGCTTTGACAATTGTGGTAACAAACAATGAGGATACTCCTAATATCACAAATAATCCGCTCCCAGCTCATGATAATACACATTTTATTGGGATGATTTATGATGATCGAGATTATAAGCAATCCGGCAAGACAGAGATGGATGTTGGAACCATAGGGCCAGAACCAAAACTGATAGTGAGCCCACCGCAATTGGCACCGTTGATTGTGAAAGGTGCAAGTTCTAGTTTGAACTTGGCAGGTTCTGAAAAAATGATTCTCTATGTCCGTGGAAGCACAAAAAAGGTTGAGGTTCAATTGGGTGGGCCAAAACTTTACATCCCCGGGGGCCTTCAAAAGATCGTTCCGAATAATAGTTTGAGAAATATAACAGAGCCAGTTGTGATCCGACTTGTTGCACAAGTCCTAGTGACAAACACAAAAGCTATTCCCTGGAATTATAACAAGACTGTCATGACATACAGAGGAAAAGAGATAGTTGAAGAAATAGATGAAATGGGGGGTTTGACCCGCTCTGGAAGGTACTACTCACCAGAGGAATTGAGAAAAGCTAAGCAAGCCAGGGAAAGTCACTTGCCAGTGAAAGAACCCGTTGCAGAAAAAGAAGCGGAGGAATTCCTTAAGAAGATGAAAATGCAAGACTACTCAATCATTGACCAACTAAGGAAAAATCCTGCTCAGATATCGTTGTTATCTCTACTTTTGCACTCGGAAGAGCATCGCCGTGTGTTGATCAAAACTCTGAACGAGGCATATGTCTCAGAAAAGACAACTGTGAATCAACTAGAAAAAATGGCTGAAAGATTCTTTGAAGTAAATAGAATTACTTTCAGCGATGATGATTTGCCTGAGGAAGGGGTTAGGCACAATAGAGCTTTGCCTCTTATGGTGAAATGTGAAGGGAACTACGTAAAATGAGTCATGATTGACGGAGGCTCAAGTGTAGATGTATGCCCTTTTTCTATTCTACAACAGCTGAACATTGACACTAACAGAATTCAGAGTAGTAATGTCAGCATCAGAGCTTTTGATGGTTCAAGAAGAGACACTATTGGGGAAATCGAACTCACCATGACAATCGACCCGGTTGATTTTAGCATTGTCTTTCAAGTGTTGGATAAGGAGACTTCCTATAATTTTCTTCTAGGAAGGCCATGGATCTATATGGCCAGAGCTGTACCATCCACCCTACATCAAATGGTCAAATTCGAGTATGACAGGCAAGAAGTTATTGTTCATGGGGAGGACGACTCATCCGTCTATAAAGACCTGTCCCTTCCATGTATCGAGGCCAAGGAAGGGTGTGAATCCATCATATATCAAGCTGTTGAGGTGATTGAGGTTGACCAAGTGGAAGAAAGAAAACCAATTTTGCATCCCCGTCTTTCAGCCACATCCATGATGGTAGCAACACTGATGTTGAGGAACGACTATGAACCAGGAAAAGGATTAGGATCCTCTCTACAGGGAATTGTGAACCTTATTGCTCCTTTTTTGAAGAAAGATACCTTTGGCTTGGTTTTTAAACCAACATCAGCTGACATAGACAGAGCCAAGGCCCGCAAAAATAATGGTTGAAATTTTTGTCCAAACCAATCCCTCACATTGCCTACTCTTTTGTCAAGCCACAATTTGAAGAAGTCCAAAATCCTGCTACTCAGGATGACATTGATGAAGCTTGCCAGGGTCTCAAGGAAATGTTCTATGAGATCAATATGGTTCAAGTTGGTGAGGGCCCTAGCCGTGCAAGTATTCAGTTGATTGGTCCAGATACCTCGCTCAACAACTGGGAAGCAACTCCTCTTCCCATCAGGAAGGAGTCTTGATAGTCTGTTTTGTTGCTTTTTCTGTATTTGGATTATTTTAAGGGTTGTAATCTAGATATTTTAGTTTAATTGCTTTTCTTTGATGTTAACCCTTCTATCCTTTCTAATTCAATGAAATGAAGTTTCAGTTTCATAGTAAAATTATGTCTTTTTATTTCCCTAATTGTTGTTAATTTCTTATCATTTTCAGTTTCGTTAATGCTGGTTTTAAAAACATGACATGCACGCAGAATTCATGCCCAGATCTTTAAAAGCTGTCTAATCTCGACATAATGAATCAAGAAGTTGAGTATGATGAAGATGAGGCTCTTAAGGAAATAAAAAGGGAATTGGATCAATTTGAGAATAAGCCTAAACCTAACTTAAATGAAACTGAGGCAATTAACCTGGGAAGTCCTGAAGAAACCAGAGAAACAAAAATAAGCATTCATACTGAACAAAAGACTAGAGATGCCATAATTCAAGTTTTGTTCGAGTACAGAGATGTATTTGCTTGGTCGTATGATGACATGCCGGGTTTGAGTGCCGATTTAGTGGTTCATAAGCTTCCCACATACCCTAATTTTCCACCAATCCAACAAAAACAAAGGAAGTTTAAGACAGACATGAGTGATAAGATTAATGAAGAAATCACGAAGCAACTAAGTGCAAATGTGATCAGGGTCGTCCGATATACTACATGGTTAGCAAATGTTGTGCCGGTTCGAAAGAAGTATGGAAAAATCAGAGTTTGTGTTGACTATAAGGATTTAAATAAAGCAAGTCCAAAGGACAACTTTCCCTTACCCAACATTCATATCCTTGTTGACAATTGTGCTAAACATGAGATCCAATCTTTTGTGGATTGTTATGCCGGGTATCACCAAATTCTGATGGATGAAGAAGATGGAGAAAAGACCTCCTTCACCACTCCATGGGGAACTTATTGTTATAGAGTCATGCCATTTGGTTTGAAGAATGCAGGGGCAACTTACATGAGGGCCATGACTACCATATTCCATGACTTGATGCACAAAGAGATTGAAGTGTATGTTGATGATGTGATCATTAAGTCCAGAACACAAGCTGACCATGTGCAAGACTTGAAAAAGTTCTTTGAAAGGCTACGAAGGTACAATCTCAAACTCAATCCAGCCAAATGTGCATTTGGAGTTCCTTCTGGGAAGCTTTTGAGTTTTATAGTTAGTCGAAGAGGCATTGAGTTAGATCCCTCCAAGATAATGACCATTCGAGAGCTACCTCCCCCGAGGAACAAAACAGAAGTCATAAGTTTACTCGGGAGGTTGAATTATATCAGCAGGTTCATCGCACAACTTACAACCACATGTGATCCCATTTTCAAGTTGTTGAAAAAGAACGCCGCTATCAAGTGGACAGATGAGTGCCAAGAAGCTTTTAATAAGATCAAGGAATATTTGTCAAATCCCCCTGTCTTGGTCCCGCCGGAACCTGGTAGGCCTATGTTTTTATATCTGTCAGTAATGGATAGTTCTTTTGGTTGTGTTCTGGGTTAACATGATGCCACACGCAAAAAGGAACAAGCAATATATTATTTGAGCAAAAAGTTCACCACTTATGAGGCCAAATACACTCTTTTAGAAAGGACATGTTGCGCCTTAACCTGGGTCGCCCAGAAGCTTAGGCATTATCTTTTGGCCTATACAACTTACCTTATATCCCGAATGGATCCCCTGAAGTACATCTTTCAGAAGCCGATGCCAACTGGAAGATTGGCAAAGTAGCAAATCTTGCTCACAGAGTTTGATATTGTTTATGTCATTCGCACTGCCATGAAGGCACAAGCTTTGGCTGATCATCTGGCAGAAAACCCGGTTGATGATGAGTATGAATCTTTGAACATATATTTCCTAGATGAAGAGGTTAATTTAGTTGAAGAAGTAGTCCAAGATGACAGTCAAATTTGGAAACTATACTTTGATGGGGCTGTCAACATCAAAGGCGTAGGGATTGGGGCAATTCTTGTATCACCTACTGGGCAATATTACCCTGCCACGGCGCGACTTCGTTTCTTTTGTACAAACAACACGACAGAAATGAAGCTTACATCATGGGTCTGAACATGGCAATAAACCTAAATGTGCATGAACTATTGGTGATGGGAGATTCAGATTTGCTTATTCGGCAGGCTCAAGGTGATTGGGAGATTCGAGACATCAAGCTCATTCCATATAGAAAATTTGTGGAGGATCTTAGAAAAAGGTTCAAGTCCATCGAGTTCAGGTACATTCCTAGGTTTCACAATGAATTAGCTGATGCCTTGGCGACCCTGGCCTCAATGCTTCCATATCCGGGTAATACTCACATTGACCCATTAGAAATTCAAATTCGGGATCAACATGGTTATTGCAATACAATTGAAGCAGAACCAGATGGTGAACCATGGTACCTTGATATTAAACAGTTTCTGAAAATAAGAGAATATCCGAAACATGCTAATAGGAATCAAAAGAGAACTATTAGGCGTCTCCCTAATGGTTTCTTTTTGAGTGGGGAAATCCTATACAAAAGAACTCCAGATTTGAATTTGTTGAGATGTGTGGATGCCAAAGAAGCTGAAATGATTATGAATGAGGTGCATTCGGGAGTTTGTGGTCCGCACATGAATGGATATGTTCTAGCAAAGAAAATCCTTCGGGTGGGATATTATTGGCTTATTATGGAGCGAGATTGCTTTCATTTTGTTCGCAAGTGCCACCAGTGTCAGATTCACAGTGACTTGATTCACTCGCCGCCTTCAGAGTTGTATCCTATGTCGTCTCCTTGGCCTTTTGTTGCATGGGGAATGGACGTCATTGGCCCAATCAAGCCAAAAGCTTCAAATGGGCATAGATTCATTTTTGTTGCAATTGATTACTTCACCAAATAGGTGGAAGCTATTACATTGAAATCAGTTACCAAGAAAGCAGTAGTAGACTTTGTTCACTCCAACATCATCTGTCGTTTCGGTATTCCAAAAACCATTATTACAGATAATGATGCTAATTTGATTAGTCATCTGATGAAGGAGGTATGTGAACAATTTAAAATTGAGCATCGCAATTCTACTTCTTACCGTCCCAAAGCTAATGGAGCTGTTGAAGCCGCGAATAAGTACATCAAGAAGATTCTTAGGAAGATGATCCAAGGGTCTAGACAATGGCATGAGAAACTGCCTTTTGCTTTTTTGGGATACCGGACAACTGTCCGTACATCAGTTGGCGCAATGCCCTATTTATTGGTTTATGGAACTGAAGCGGTCACACCTGCTGAAGTTGAGATTCCCTCTCTCCGAATCATTGTTGAAGCAAGGATTCAGGACACTGAATCGGTGAAGCCCTGATTGGAACAATTGAGTTTGATTGATGAAAAGCGTTTGGTGGTAGTTAAATTTGGTCAGTTATAACAACAAAGAATGACACGCGCTTACAATAATAAAGTGCGCCCAAGACAATTCTAGGTAGGACAACTTGTTTTGAAACATATCTTTCCGCATCAGGAAGAAGCAAAAGGAAAGTTCGCCCCGAATTGGCAAGGTCCTTACCTCGCCAAGAAAGTATTGTCAAAAGGAGCTCTACACTTGGCAGATATAGAAGGAAAGGTGACGGATATATCCGTCAAGGCAGATACGGTCAAGAGATACTATGTCTGACATGGCTCTGTTGGGGCATTCTTATATTTAGCATTCTCAGGTTGGGATGACGAAAGGCTATCATTCTCACTACCCAAACACTGGTCAACCCTAGTTATCCATTTGAAGCTTTGTTTATATTTATTTGTTTTCCCCTTTTTTGGAACCAATATACTTTAAAAAAAAGGAAAGAAAACTCAAAATAAAATAAAATAAAATAAAATCATCAAAACAAGTTCATGTTAATTGAACTACGTCCGACTTGATTCCGAAAGGATACGTAGGCAGCCTCACTCTGGGGTTCGGTCACACCAAAACAAAAATTCACATTTTTCCAGTATTCAAAGAAACTGGGGCATGATTTTATTTTATTTTCGATGGTTGTTCCATCAAAATGGTTCCAAAAGTTGTAATCCAGTTGAATAGTTCTTTTTACCTTTCCCTGCTAAGACCTTCTGATCAACTTTCGAGAATGCTAAGTCAGTATACTACGGGTAATGCCTCAGCCATTGAAGAGAGAAAAAATAAATGAGAGAGTCTTATTAGTGAAAACCTTCACGGGCACTATAAGGCAATAATGAGTTGAGAGAAAGGCAAATGAGAGAGGTCAATTGGTGAAAACCCACAAAGGGCATCATTGATAGATTTAAGGCTTCGTACATCCCGATACAAGCATGTTCAAGACAAAGAACTCAGTTTCAAAGTTAAGTTTACAATAGATTTCGAGAATTAGACGGTTCAAACGGATCGGGCATCCAGTCTAAAGTGCATGTCATGTTCATTGAAGTCAGTATATTTCCTCCAGATAAGTCCTTTCTTATTCTTTCCTCTGAAAGGGACACTTCTTGATTAAGTTGTAATACCTATTAGTTCACCTTCTTATTTTCTTTCGCATTACTTTTTTGAGTCCCTTTCAATCTAATTTTGTCAAAGCAAAGCAAAGAAAAGGCCGCAAAACTGGTTACAGCTTCCTCGTTATATAAAGCAAAGATTGCTGGGCATAAACCGTATGGGCAAAGGGATAAAGCCATCTGTGATTTTTCCCGACGAACAAAAATCTTGAAGGATTGAACAATGTTTCAAGGGTCAACAAAAGTTACTTAGTTAAAAGTTATTTTCGGAGAAAGGTTGTTTGCACCATGAACACAAATGGTGATAGGCGCAAAATGGTTAGGTTTTGATGTTGAGAAAGAAGATCTCCAGAAAGAAAAGACAGAATCTCCCGGCAATTTGTATAATCATCGACGGAGTCAGTTTTACTAACAAGTGTAATGGACGCAAGGTCAAGTCACCCAAGAAATCAAGGCCACAAACTGACCACCATTTTAAAACTAATGAATCTTTCTTTGTTCAGAACAGGAACATAACAATTTTAGGAAACAGTTCGTGAAAAGACGAACACCACCAAGTGAAGTCCTCAAATCCTTGATTTTCTTCCAATGTACATGTAATCATGTTATTTCTAGTTTCATTATAGGGAATCAATACACTATCTTTAACACATGATACTACATTCCCTGGGTGCATTTCTTATTGCAAACATAGGGTACGACATTCCCTAATAGCATCCTAGAGTGCCAAGAGCCTCACCTTATCGCTAACATAGGGTACTACATCCCCTGGTTGCATTTCTTGTTGCCAACATAGGGTACGACATTCCCTAGTAGCATCTCAGAGTGCCAAGAGCCTCACCTTATTGCCAACACAGGGTACTACATCCCCTGGTTGCATTTCTTGTTGCAAACATAGGGTACGACATTCCCTAGTAGCATCTCAGAGAGCCACGAGCCTCATCTTATTGCCAAACACAGGGTACGACATTCCCTACTGGCATCTCAGAGTGCCACGAGCCTCATCTTATTGTCAACACAGGGTACTACATCCCCTGGTTGCATTTCTTGTTGCGAACATAGGGTACGACATTCCCTAGTAGCATCCCCAAGTGCCAAGAGCCTCACCTTATTGCCAACGCAGGGTACTACATCCCCTGGGTGCATTTCTTATTGCAAACATAGGGTACGACATTCCCTAATAGCATCTTAGAGTGCCAAGAGCCTCACCTTATCGCTAACATAGGGTACTACATCCCCTGGTTGCATTTCTTGTTGCAAATATAGGGTACGACATTCCCTAGTAGTATCTCAGAGTGCCACGAGCCTCATCTTATTGCCAACATAAGGTACGACATTCCCTAGTAGCATCTCAGAGTGCCACGAGCCTCATCTTATTGTCAACACAGGGTACTACATCCCCTGGTTGCATTTCTTGTTGCGAACATAGAGTACGACATTCCCTAGTAGCATCCCAGAGTGACAAGAGCCTCACCTTATTGCCAACACAGGGTACTACATCCCATGGTTGCATTTCTTATTGCTAACATAGGGAACGACATTCCCTAGTAGCATCCCAGAGTTCCATGAGCCTCATCTTATTTCCAACACAGGGTACTACATCCCCTGGCTGCATTACTTTCAGCAAACATAGGGTACAACATTCCCTAGTATCATCCCAGAGTGCTACGAGGCTTATTTTTATTGCCAACATAGGGTACGACATTCCCTAGTAGCATCCCAGAGTGCCATGAGCCTCATCTTATTGCCAACACAGGGTGCCACATCCCCTTGCTGCATTACTTTCTGCCAACATAGGGTACGACATTCCCTAGTAGCATCCCAGAGTGCCACAAGGCTCATTTTTATTGCCAACATAGGGTACGAAACTCCCTAGTAGTATCTCAGAGTGCCACAAGCCTCATATTATTGCCAACACAGGGTACTACATCCCCTGGCTGCATTACTTTCTACCAACACAGTGTACTACATTCCCTGATTGTATTTTATTGCCAACATAGGGTACGATATTCCCTAATAGCATCTCAAAGCGCCACGAGCCTCATTTTTCTGCCTACATAGGGTACGACATTCCCTAGTAGAATCTTAGAGTGCCAAGAGCCTCACCTTATTGCCAACACAGGGTATTACATCCCCTAGTTGCATTTCTCATTGTTAACATATGGTACGACTTTCCCTAATAGCATCTCAGAGTGCCACGAGTCTCATTTTATCGCCAACATAGGGTACGACATTCCCTAGTAGCATATCAGAGTGCTACGAGCCTCATCTTATTGCCAACATAGGGTACTACATCTCCTGGTTGCCTTCCATCTTGTTAACATAGGGTACGACATCCTCTATTATCAGAAAAAAAACAAAAAAAAGAAAAGAAATAAGGGAGCCATTTCTTTTTCAATTCTTCATTTTGCAATAGCAAAGATAGTTTTATTGTGTTTCAATAACTCACAAAAATTTTCTAGTGCAAACTGGGACAGAAAATGTTTGTTTGTTTTGTTTGTTTATGATGGCTGGTAGGTTTTTATGCAAAGTACAGATTGGATGTGCAAGAATAAGATTCCAGCTCTGGCCAGAGAAAGTGGAACGGTTGATCTCAAATACCAGCCAAACCAGCTTTGACATAGGCATGCAAAGACATAGGATCTTAAGATCCATTTTCCCATCATCTGATCAAGAAACAAGCCTGCGAGAATATTTTATAGTCTGCTGCATCGAGAGCATCAATTTTCAATCTAAAGTCAATGGGAGAAACAAGTCAAGAATCAAGACAAGACTCGAGATGTCATGTAGTATTTCAAGAGTATGTAATTTTCTTTTCATTTTGATGTAATAGTAGGAACCGCGGATCGGAACCTCGACGGAACTTCGCTCGACTCTCCATCTAAGCATACTCTATCAATCATTTTTCACTTGAACTACACGTGACCTGATTCCCTTATAACCCAGGATATGTAGGCTGCCTATAACCAAGGCTCGGTCGCACCTTTTTCTTTTATCTTCTTATCCTTTTTAAATAATAGTGAGGTCAAAAATCAGTCACATTGTTCATTTTCTTTGCATGAAAACTCTTCATGTTTCCAAGCAAAGAGGGGCATACTGTGAACAACTAATTTTTGACCACATCCAAATTATATATTATTTTAGTGTAAATATTTTTTTTTTGGTTTAATCTTAATATTTTAAACTTTTATCTTACTCTTAATAGGTTTTGTTTAAAAAAAAAAACTACAAAAATAGTCATATTCTTAGAGTCTCTCTCTCTATCTCTCTCTCTCTCTCTCTCTCTCTCTATATATATATATATATATATATATATATATATATATATATATATATATTTTTTTTAATTAGAATTTTAATAAGTAAGCTATAGAATCTTTCTTAGTATCATTTAAAGTACATGTAAATATTTAGTTTTCCTATATTGTAAGACATATTGGTTAATCTTCTTATCTTAATTTATCTTTTTAAAATAAAAATAAAAATAAGCAAAATGAAGTTAACGTCACAAAGATAAAGTTTGTTAACAAATTTTTATCTCAAAATCTAATATTTGCTAATAACTATCCCAATCCCATTATCCTATTTTTAGCCTAATCTAATCCCACGGTCTGCTTATTCCCTAACCCCTTCACTTACCCTCTTCTTCACGTCTCCCCTCATAAAACTCCCCACCAGCCTCACATTCCCTAACATTAACTTCCCAATCCCCATGGCCCCAACTCTTTCACGTACACACTTCCACACATCCATCACACACACACACACACACTCATTCTATATATAGCTCAAATATTAATTGGTATCGAGGGGGAGGAAAAACTCATCTCAAGTTCCATTCTGTTCTCACAAAGCACACAAAGTTGGGAATTTTCCGTTCAAGATTCACGCTTTAAAGTTCTCGACGAGTTTTGGGTTTTGGTTCGAAAGTGTTCTTGTTAGTTCGTTTCGCTGTCGAGGAAGTCGTTGTTGAGGTTCTTTTCTTCCCTTTTCCATTCTTAAGTTGCTGCGAATATTCATGCCAATTGCCTTTTGATAAGTTTAATTTAATTCTGTCATCTCTGCCTTACATGATTGATCCATGATTTCTTTACATTGACTTACTTGCTAAGATCCTTTCTAATCTTGAATATCCATTAAAAAATTAGTTTTTTTCAGAATTAGGTTGATATGAGAGATTTGATGTAAAAGGCTAAGTGTTTTAAAGTAATATTATTTAGTGAATTTGTTGTGACAAGAATTTGGTAAATATGAGCCGATGTACATGGGTTTAATTGGATGAGGTGCTATGTTATTGTGCTTCTAGTTTATCATGTTGTCTTTGTTTATTTATAAATTAATTTTGTCTTGTTTTTGGTTAGTCATGAGTACTATATAATTTGATCTCAATTCTAAAGCGTTGATCAGTAGTATTAGAAATACAGTTTGGATCCTCAAGTTATTTGGGGCGTTGGGTGTTGCTGGACACTTTAAAAAAAATGAAGTGAAGTTTGGGTCTAAGGTTAAAAATGAATTTGGACTTGATTTTAGGTTTAAAAATAATTTCGAACCCTTTAACCCCTTTAGAAAATACTAGACCTGATCCATACTTTATATTCTTAGTCTTACCAAGTTAATCCACATAAAAAGTAATTAAATAAAGTAGTTAAACTTTACCATGTCCTCCAATAATTTCAATTCGTTTCCTTTTGTACTTCACAATAATCTCAAACTTAGAAATGGAACAATCATAAATACGTTAGAAAAGCTTTAGACGCATTTTAAATATTAGCCCATATGTTCATACCCGAACCTTGGATTGATATGTTTGAGTAATAAAAGGGTCATGTGCGCATTCCCGCGTCTCAATGCCTTTAAATTTATAATAATTATGTTTAACCATATGTACATTTCGTACCTCGGTTTAACATCTAATTTCAAAGAAGTAACTTGTGTGCGTACCGCATCTAGGTCAAAGTAATTAATAAAATACAATAATTAATTAAGTGATAATAGACACATCACAACTAGTAATATACAAGCATAGCCAATAATTGATTTAAGCTTTACGTAAGTAAAAAAAAATAACTGTGCTAGAATCACGGGACTCGAGGGATGCCTTACACCTTCCCCTCGGTTAACAGATTCCTTACTCAGTCTTCTGTTTTCGTAGACCATAAATAAAGAGTCAAAGCTTCCGTTTGACAAGGGATTCAAATAAAAGATGACTTGGAACACCAAAACTCAATTCCAAGTTGCGACTCTAAATAATAAATAATTCCTTTTCAAAATGTCACTTTAATTGGAAAAATACTTCTAACTCAGCCTCGTAATAGGGTTGCGTGGGAAAAAAGAGGTGTGACAACTGGTGCGTGTGTTAATGAATCATTTCCTATTACGTTGCATGAGGATTGAGAGACATGCAATGCAATTGTCCTCTCTTGGATCATGAACACAATATCTCCACACTTGTTGAGTGGAATTATTTTTGCTTCGAATGCACATTTGGTTTGGAAGGACCTACATGAGAGATTTGATAAGGTCAATTATATGAGAATCTATCAATTGCATCGTGCAATTGCAACAATTTTGCAAGGAACTGATTTTGTATCATTTTACTTCACAAAATTGAAAGAACTTTGGGATGAATTTGATGCTATGGCTCCTACTCCTAGTTGTGGATGTGACAAATCAAAAGACTATGTTGAGCATCTTCACCAACAGAGATAGCTTCAATTTTTAGGAGGATTGAATGATTCATATGCTCAAGCAAGGAGGCAGATACTGATGAAGACCACTGAGCCTACTTTGAATCAGGCCTATGCTTTGATCATAGAGGATGAGACTCAGAGATCAAACTCTACTTAGAGCCTCATCACTCTTGGAGAGGTAAACAACATTACTGCCTTATGGACTGCTAAGAATTCACAGCAAAAGCCCAAGAGAAGCTACAATGACAGGAGCCACAACATTGTTCAGTGTGAGCATTGTAAGATGAAAGGACACAATAAGGAAAATTGCTACCAGCTCATTGGATATCCACCTGATTTTAAGGGGAGGAGAAAGCAATGGGCTAATGTTGTGAGCTATGGTGGACCTAATGCTGTGAATTATGGTGGACCTAAGGAGACAAATATTTTTGGTGGATCTAATAATACGCCTGGATCTGTAGTAGCTTGCCCTACTCAACCTCATGGCCACACTCACTTTGATACATACAATGTGACAATAAGAGGAATCAACACTAGCAATGAAGGACATCATACTTGGCATGATACATGAATAGGAGGAGCAGAACCTCTGTCTTTCACACTAGAACAATACAACCAGTTACCCATAATGCTAACCAAAGATAATACCTCATCCTCAACAACTAACAGGGCAGGTATCATTAGATCATTTATGGCCACTTGTATTAATCCTGAATGGATAGTTGATATAGGAGCCACTGATCACATGGTTTCTAGTTCTAAGATGATGTCTGAAATGCATACCCCTGATAGCGAGTCAGGTACAGTACACTTGCCAAATGGATCTCAACTCCCTATAACTCATGTTGGTAAATGTAAACTGAACCAAGGGGAAATCTCAGGAGTTCTTTGTGTGCCCGATTTTAAATACAACCTTCTCTCTGTCTCTAAGCTTACTAAAGAGCTGAATTGTTGTATGGCATTATTTCCTGATTTTTGTCTCATGCAGAACTTTTACACTGGGAAGGTGAAGGGGACTGGTAGACTTCTCAATGAACTTTACTACTGGGATCACAAGCATAGCAACAAGATGGCTCTCTCTGTAGTATTACATATGAGAGGTGATGAGAAGACTTGGCACAGAAGACTAGGACATGTCCCTCACAAAATATTGCACCAAATGCATATAGTACAATAACATAATAAAAGTAGCAGCTCGTGCTTAATTTGTCCTCTAGCCAAACAGACTAGGTTACCATTTTTACATAGCACTAGTAGAGCAGCTTGTTCTTTTGATTTAGTACATGGTGATGTTTGGGGACCTTATAGAGTTCCCACTTATGATAGGAATAGATACTTCTTAACTCTAGTGGATGATCATAGTAGACTGGTTTGGATTTTTTTGTTAAAGCTCAAAAATGATGTCTCAATTGTAATGAGGGATTTTCTGACTTTAATAAAAACTCAGTTTGATAGAACTGTCAAGGTCTTTAGGAGTGACAATGGTACAAAGCTTTTTAATACTCATTGCCATGATATTTTTAGCTAAGCAGGAATCATTCACCAAAGTTCTTGTGTTCATACACCCCAGCAAAATGGAGTGGTTGTAAAGAAACATAGGCAAATATTAGAAGTTGCCAGGTCAATCAGATTTCAAGGAAGCATTCCCTTAAGGTTCTAGGGACTATGTGTGCAGAGTGCTGTATATCTTATTAACATGATCTCTTCTACTGCCTTGTCAGGAAAGTCTCCATTTGAAGTGTTCTATGATAGGAAACCTAACCTTCAACACCTAAGGTTCCTTGGATACTTATGTTATGCAACTAGAATAGGTGCCAACACAGACAAATTTGATGCAAAAGTAGAAAAGGCAGTACACCTAAGGTATTTCTCTACTCAGAAAGGCTACAAACTCTATAGCCTGACTAACCATATTATGTTTGTTAGCATAGATATTGTGTTCTGGGAGAATGTGTTTCCTTTTAGCTCTCTTGCTGCAAGGGGCACATTTGAACCAGTTCCTTCCTCTCAAGCAGCAGATGCTGAGTTATTTGTGTCCATTCCTGTCACAGACAATGCACAGGTTGATCACAGTGGTATTTCTCCCACTATGGTTGAACCAGTTGAAAGTTCAGTTGAATGTTCACCTACTACTCATCCTGCTTCAGTTCACAGTGAGCCAGCTTGTCCTGTAGAATCACCAGTGCCATTCACACCAGCTGCTACCCCTACAACAAGCATTAAAAACACTGATGCACCACCTATTGCAGTTAGTAGATCATCCAGGCCAAGCAAGACACCAGGCTGGCTTCATGGTTTATTGCACCAAGTGGCTACATGAATGTCTTCTGGAGACTCTACTGCAAGCTCAGCTTCCCTGTATCCTATTTCATCCTATATGTCCTATACTTCATTGTCAACCTCCTATTTCAAGTATGTGTGCAACTTTTCAGCAACCAAAGAACCAACTTCTTATGCAGAGGTCATATATGATCCTAAGTGGATTGAGTCTATAGATCAAGAATTGAAGGCCCTGAATGACAACAACACTTGGTACATAGTGGATCTGCCGGCAAAAAAAAAAAGGGCAATAGATTGCAAGTAGGTCTTTAAAGTCAAGTATAATGCCAAGGGTGAGGTGGAAAGATTACACGCAACAGGAATGCCTTGATTATCAGGAAACCTTCTCCCCAGTGGTCAAGATGGTGACTGTACGATCAGTCTTATCACTAGCTACTATGCATGGATGGAAGTTTTATCAGATGGATGTATTCAATGCTTTCTTGCAAGGAGATTTGGTGGAGGATGTATATATGATTCCACCACCTGGCCTTGTTAGCCATGGGGAGTCCTACCAGGTATGCAAGCTTCAAAAGTCACTCTATGGCCTCAAGCAAGCCTCTAGGTAGTGGAATCTCAAATTCTGTGAGGCCTTAACTGCTTCTGGTTTTGTCCAAAGCCTTCATGATTATTCTCTCTTTACTAAGCACTCTGGTCATGATCAGGTTCTTGTGCTAGTGTATGTCGATGATCTTCTGATCATTGGATCTAATCCCACCATGATAGAGGCTGCTAAACTCATGTTGCAACAACATTTCAAAATCAAGGACCTGGGGGAGATGAAGTACTTCCTTGGTCTTGAAATTGCTAGAAGTAAACAGGGAATTCTCGTTTGCCAAAGAAAGTTTGCTCTTGACTTGATCAATGATCTTGGTCTAGTTGGATCTAAGCCGGCAGGCACACCACTCGAGGTGAATCAAAGGCTTACTAGTGTGGAGTTTGATGAAGGAAGAACCTATAGTACCTACCAGGATGAGCTGCTGTCACGACCCAATTTCCCCTCCGTGTGACGTCATGACGGCACCTAGTCTCTACAACTAGGTAAGCCTAACATTTTACGGAATAATGAAATAAAAATATAAATTTAAGCAACTATTCAAAAATACAGAACAAATCCCAATACCCGGAACATCGTGAATCACAAACTACAGAAAGAAATATCTAGTGTCTCTATACATCAGAGTCTAACAAGGAAAAATATAAAAGATAATGGGCATGAGAAAGAGTAGAAGGAGACTCCGAGGTCTGCGGACGCGGAAGATATACCTTGAAGTCTCCAAAGCTGTCCCAGCTCACTAATAGTGCACTTGATAAGGTACACCTGGATCTACACATGAAAAATATGTGCAGAGAGTAGCATGAGTACACCACAATCGGTACCCAGTAAGTGCCAAGCCTAACCACGGTCGAGTAGTGACGAGGTCAGGTCAAGGCCCTACTGGTAAATATGAAAAAAAACAAAATAATATAGAGTGTAATACCGCAATAAAATAAAGGCTAAAATTTAACGACAATGAAATCATAGAAGGTAACAGCTTAGTACATAGAAACACAACAGGAGATCTCCCGAGATACCGTCCCGTAGTCCCAAACGTAAATGTGCAGGGGGATCTTCCGGAATACCGTTCCGTAGTCCCAAAATAAATATGTAGGGGGATCTCCCGGAATACTGTTCCGTAGTCCCAAAATAAATGTGCAGGGGGATCTCCCGGAATACCATTCCGTAGTCTCAAAATAAATGTGCAGGGAGATCTCCCGGAATACCGTTTCGTAGTGTAACGACCCGACAGGTCATTTTGAGAGTTAGAGCCCTGAACCCCTATTAACTGCTTTCCCCATATCTATTTCTGCTATTGTGACTTGCCGGGATGATTGGTTTTGAGTTTCGGAGTGTTTCAGGACACTTAGTCCCTAAATGAGAGATTAAGTCTTAGAATTTGGACCGTAGTCGGAACTGTGTGAAGACGGATCCGGAATGGAATTCCGTTGATTCCGTTAGCTCCGTTGAGTGATTTTGAGCTTAGGAGCGCGTCCGGAATGTGTTTTGGAGGTCTGTAGTAGATTTAGGCTTGAATTGGCGAAAGTTAGGTTTTCGGTGATTTCGGTCGATAGTGGAAATTTTGATATCGAGCTCGGAATGGATTTCCGAAAGTGGCTGTAGGTTCGTAGTGTCATTTGTGACCTGTGTGTAAAATTTGAGGTAATTCGGATTAGATTTGACGTGGTTCGACGTCGTTTATTCCAAATTCTAAGTTCTTAGGCTTGAATCCGTGCTTAATTTATGATTTTTGGTGTTGATCGATGTGGTTTGAAGGCTTGACTAAGTTCGTATAGTGTTATAGGATTGGTTGAGGTCCCGGGGGCCTCAGGTGTGTTTCGGATGCTTAACGAAATGAAATTGGACTTAGGAAAATCTGGTGCTTTTGCTGGTTCTGCTGTAATCGCATCTGCGCAAGGCTGCCCGCAGGTGCGAGCAAATTGGCACATAAGCGGAAAATGGATTTGCGATGCCAGCAGATGCGTTAGGGGTCTTCGTAGGTGCGCAAGGTCCGCAGAAGCGGAAGGGAATTCCGCAGGCGCGCACGCGCAGATGCGGCCCTTTCATCGCAGTTGCGAAAGCAGAGGGGGTAAGTGATTTGCACAGATGCACACATTTTGCCGCACAAGCGCACCCACAGGTGCGAGCCCAGGCTCCGCAGGTGCGGAAATACTCGGGCAGTGGTTAAAACCGAAGGACTTCGCGATTTTTGTCATTTTTGGACTTTGCAACTCGGTTTTGGGCGATTCTTTAGAGCATTTTCGAGAGATTTATTGAGGTAAGTCCCTTGTGCTTATTTTTGATCTATAATCTTGCTTCCCCATGTAGTTTCCCACCTAGTTAGTGTGTATTTAAGGTGGAAAATTGGGAATTGGAGGCTAGGGATTTGGAAATTTATTTGGAGGACCATTTGGTGTCGGATTTTAGTAAATTTGATATGGTTAGTCTCGTGAGTGAATGGGCTTTCGTATTTTATGACTTTTTCCCGATTCCGATACATGGGCCCCACAGGTGAGTTTTGAGTTAATTTTGGAATTTTTATTAAAATGTTGATTTCGTTAATTAGATGAGTCTATTATTGTTGTATTTATGATATGTAATTGCTTTTGGCTAGATTTGGGCCATTCGGAGCCGGATATTCGTGGGAAAGGCATTGTGACCGATTGATTGATCTTGATTCGAGGTATGTGGCTTGCCTAGCTTTGTGTGGGGGAAATCCCCTTAAGATTTGGAACTATTGTGATATGTGAGCGATGTGTACGTGAGGTGACGAGTACGTACATGGGCTAGTTGTGGTAAAACCTGATTTTCTTACTGAGCAACAACATATTTTCCTGTTATTTTGAGTTATACCATTTTAATTGAGTTATTCCAATATGTGTAGCTATCAAGTTTAGGTTAATACAACATGTCTACGTGTCTTAATTGTTTATGTGAATTATGTGCAACATGCTTAGTGAATTTCCTGCTTCTTCCCTAAATGGTACTTAGTCTAAATTGTAAGAATTTCGTGATGTAGTTGTATTTCTATCATTCGCGCTGCACATTTACTTTGAGACTACGGAACGGTATTCTGGGAGATCTCCCTGTACTGCATATTTACCTTGGGACTACGGAACGGTATTCCGGGAGATCCCCCATGTCTTGCATATTTACTTTGGGACTATGAAACGATATTCCGGGAGAGCCCCCTGCACATTTACTTTGGGACTACGGAATGGTATTCCGGGAGATCCCCCTGCACATTTACGTTTGGGACTACGTGACGGTATCTCGGGAGATCCGCTGTTGTGTTTCTGTGTACTAAGCTGTTACCTTCTATGATTTCATTGTTGTTAAATTTCAACCTTTATTTTATTGCGGTATTACACTCTATATTGCTTTTTTTTTTACATATTTACCAGTAGGGCCTTGACCTGACCTCGTCACTACTCGACCGAGGTTAGGCTTGGCACTTACTGGGTATCGATTGTGGTGTACTGATGCTACTCTCTGCACATGATTTTTGTGTGCAGATCTAGGTGCACCTTATCAGTCATACTATCAGTGAGCCGGGACAGCTTTGGAGACTTCAAGGTATATTTGCCGCGTCCGCAGACCTCAGAGTCCCCTTCTTCTCTTTCTCATGTCCATTATCTTCTGTATTTTTCCTTGTTAGATTCTGATGTATATAGACAATAGATTTTTCCTTCTGTAGTTTGTGATTCACGATGTTCCGGGTTTTGTTTGAATAGTTGGTTAAATTTATATTTTTATTTCATTATTTCGCAAAAATGTTAGCCTTACCTAGTTGTAGAGACTAGGTGCCGTCACGACGTCACACGGAGGGGAAATTGGGTCGTGATAAGTTGGTATCAGAGCTCTAGGTTCGTAGGTGTTGTGAGTCACAAACCGGTTTATTAGAGTCTCTTGGATCGGTACAAAGACGTATGTACTTATCTTCGAGAGGCTATGGAACTGTTAGGAAAATTTCACTACTTTGATTCCTTGTCGTGCGAAAATTGGTGACTTCATAGATTCTAAATTTCTGTATTCTATTCTCTCACAGATGGTGAGGACACGTACAAGCGGATATGATGAACAGGCACCCGTGCCTCCTGCTAGAGCCGCGAGTGGCTGGGGTCGGGGTAGAGGCCGAGGACGTCTACGTGGTGCAGCCAAAGCACCCGCACGAGCTGCTACAGAGGAGCCCCCCCAGTAGCTCAAGCTGGAGGGCAGATACATGTGATAACTATTGCTGCACCAGCCCTCCAGGAGACTATAGCCCAGTTTCTGAGCATGTTCAGCACCTTAGATCAGGCTGGATTGATTCCACTTGCTCCTGCCACATCTCAGGCTGGGGGAGGAGCACAGACTCCCGTAGCCGGTACTCCAGAGTAGCGGGTTCAGGTCGACCAGGTTCCAGAGATTGTACCAATGCAGCCGATAGCTCCAGCTCAGCCCGAGGTTAGGGCAGCAGCTTCTGAGGCGGAGCAGCTTAGACTTGAGAGATACAAGAAGTACCACCCACCTACTTTCAGCGGATTGGATACAAATGATGCTAAGGGTTTTCTGGAGGAGTGTCATCATATTCTTCGTACTATGGGCATAACGGAGAGTGGAGACGAGCGGGGTTTCTTTTACCACATTCCAGCTTAGAGGAGCAGCCTATCAGTGGTGGCGTGCTTATGAGTTGAGTAGTTTGGCTGAGGCAGCTTCACTTATATGGACTCAGTTCTCGGACATATTTTTGAGAGAGTATGTCCCTCATAGCCTCAGGGACTCATGGCGCATGAAGTTTGAGCAGCTACGCTAGGGTGCTATGACTGTGTCAGAGTATGCAGTTCGCTTCAGTGATTTGTCCCGACATGCACTGGCCTTAGTTGCCACAGTTCGAGAGAGGGTTCGATGGTTTATTGAAGGTTTCCATCCTAGCATCCGGAGTAGTATGGCCAGGGAATTGGAGATGGATATTTCTTATCAGCAGGTTGTGGGTATTGCCAGGAGATTCGAGGGCATGTTTGCCAGGGTTAGAGAGGAGAGGGAGGCCAATAGGTCTCGAGAGACTGGTTATTATTCTAGAGCTCGTGCCCCAGCAACTCGCCATGGTAGGGGTTATGTGAGCCGCCCCGTTCATTCAGCTCTTCCAGCCTACAACGGTGTTCCAACTCCTTCTAGACTCCAAGAGCCTTATTATGCACCGCCAGTATCTAGTGTGCCTCCTGCACGAGGTGTTCCTAGCGGCCAGTCCAGCAGACCTGGCCCGAGCCAGTCACAACAGCCACACCCTCCCAAAGCTTGTTTTGAGTGTGGCGACACTCGCCATATGGTGTGGGATTGCCCCAGGATTAGGAGGGGTGTACCTCCACAGACTTTTCAGCCATAACGTGCTCCACCGGGTCCTCAGGCTATGATTACAGCACCAGCTGCCACCCCATCTGCTCAACCATTTTGAGGTGGAGGTCGAGGAGGTAGAGGTCGCCCTAGAGGGGGAGGCCATGCCAGATATTATGCACTTCCTGCTCGTACAGAGATAGTTGCTTCTGATTCGGTCATTACATGTATTGTTCCGGTCTGTCATAGAGATGTGTCGGTATTATTTGACCCAGGCTCTACATATTATTATGTGTCCTCTTATTTTGCCCCGCATTTGGGCGTATCTCGGAATTCTTTGAGTTCCCCTATTTATGTATCTACTCCAGTGGGAGATTCTCTTGTTGTGGACCGCGTGTATCGATCGTGTTTGATTGCTCTTAGTGGTTTTTAGACCAGAGCCGATTTATTATTGCTCAGCATGGTAGAGTTTGATATTATTTTTGGCATGGACTGGTTGTCACCCCATTATGCTATTCTTGATTGTCATGCTAAAATTGTGACGCTAGCTATGCCAGGTTTACTACGATTAGAGTGGAGAGGTACCTTAGAGTATACTCCCAGCAGAGTTATTTCTTTTCTTAAAGCTCAACGAATGGTTGAGAAGGGGTGTGACGCGTATCTAGCTTATGTGAGAGATGTCAGTATTGATACCCCTACAGTTGAGTCAGTTCCAGTAGTGAGGGACTTTCCAGATATGTTTCCAGCTGATCTTCCGGGCATGCCGCCCGACAGAGATATTGATTTTGGTATTGATTTGTTGCCAGGCACTCAGCCTATCTCTATTCCTCCATATCGTATGGCTCCTCCTGAATTGAAGGAGTTGAAAGAGCAGTTACAGGAATTGCTTGATAAAGGCTTCATTCGGCCCAGTGTGTCACCATGGGGTGCTCCTGTCTTATTTATGAAGAAGAAGGATAGTTCTATGCGGATGTGTATTGATTACCGCCAGTTGAACAAAGTCACAATGAAGAACATGTATCCATTGCCTCGTATTGATGACTTATTTGATCAGTTACAGGGTGCCAGAGTGTTTTCCAAGATTGACTTACGTTCAGGTTATCATCAGTTGAAGATTCGGGAGCCGGATATCCCAAAGACTGCTTTCAGGACCAAATATGGTCACTATGAGTTTCTTGTGATGTCTTTTAGGCTGATCAATGCCCTAACAACTTTTATGCACTTGATGCATAGTGTGTTCCGGCCCTATCTTGACTCATTCGTCATTGTGTTTATTGACGACATTCTGGTATACTCCCGGAGTCGGGAGGATCATGAGCAGTACCTGAGGACTGCATTTCAGACCTTGAGAGAAAAGAAGTTATATGCAAAAATTTTAAAGTGTAAGTTTTGGCTAGACTCAATGGAATTCATGGGTCATATAGTATCGAGTGAGGGGATCTAGGTGGATCCAAAGAAGATTGAAGTAATGCAGAGTTTGCCCAGACCGTCCTCAGCTACAGAGATCCAGAGTTTTCTTGGTTTGGCTGGGTATTACCGTCGCTTTGTAAAGGGATTCTCATCTATTGCAGCACTTATGACCAGGTTGACCCAGAAGGGTGCTCCGTTCAGGTGGACAGAGGAATGTGAGGAGAGCTTTCAGAAGCTCAAGACAACTTTGACTACAACCCCAGTATTAGTTTTGCCTACAGGTTCGGGGTCTTATACTATATATTGTGATGCATTGTGGATTGGTCTCGGCGCGGTGTTGATGTAGGACGGTAGGGTGATTGCCTATGCATCCATACAATTGAAGGTGCATGAAAAGAACTATCCTGTCCACGACCTTGAGTTAGCAGCTATTGTTCATGCCTTGAAGATATGGCGGCATTATTTGTATGGTGTTCCTTGTGAGATTTACACCGATCATCGGAGTTTGCAGCATCTGTTTAAGCAAAAAGATCTTAACTTACGTCAGCGGAGGTGGTTGAAGCTACTTAAGGATTATGATATCACTATTTTGTACCACCCTGGGAAGGCCAATGTGGTGGCCGATGCTTTGCGTCGTCAGGCGGAGAGTTTGGGGAGTTTAGCATATCTACCAGTAGGAGAGAGGCCATTGGCGTTGGATGTTCAGGCCTTAGCCAGCCAGTTTGTGAGATTGGATATTTCTGAGCCGGATCGAGTATTGGCTTGTGTGGTCTCTCGGTCTTCTCTTTATGATCGTATCATGGAGCGTCAGTATGATGACCCCCATTTGCTTGTCCTTAAGGACACGGTCCAACACGGTGATGCTAAGGAGGTCGCTATTGGAGATGATGGTGCATTGGGGATGCAGGGCAGGCTATGTGTGCCCAATGTGGATGGTTTGCGTGAGTTGATTCTCCAGGAGGCTAACAGTTCGCGGTACTCTATTCATTCAGGTGTCGCAAAGATGTATCAGGACTTGAAACAACATTATTGGTGGAGGAGAATGAAGAAGAACATAGTAGAGTATATGGCTCGATGTCTGAATTGCCAGCAGGTAAAATATGAGTATCAGTGACCAGGTGGATTACATCAGAAGTTAGAGATTACGGAGTGGAAATGGGAGCGGATCACTAGGGATTTCGTTGTTGGACTCCCACGGACTCAACAAAGGTTTGATGCAGTTTGGGTGATTGTGGATAGGTTGACCAAGTCAGCTCATTTCATTCCTGTGATGACTACCTATTCTTCCGAGCAGCTAGCTAGGATCTACATCCGTGAGATCGTCAGGCTTCATGGCGTAACGGTATCTATTATCTTTGACCGAGGTACATAGCTTACATCACGGTTATGGAGAGCTGTACAATATGAGTTGGGTACTAGGGTTGAGTTGAGCACAACTTTTCACCCTCAGATGGACGGGCAGTCCGAGCGCACTATTCAGATATTAGAGGATATACTCCATGCGTGTGATAGATTTTGGGGGTGCTTGGGACCAGTTCTTGCCACTTGCGGAGTTTGATTACAATAACAGTTATCAGTCCAGCATTCAGATGGCACCGTATGAGGCTCTGTACGATAGGCGGTGTCGGTCCCCAGTGGGTTGGTTCGAACCCGGTGAGGCCAGATTATTGGGTACGGACTTGGTTCAGGATGCCTTGGAAAAAGTGAAGGTGATTTAGGATAGACTTCGTATAGCCCAGTCCAGACAGAAGAGTTATGCGGACCGGAAGGTTCGTGATGTGGCATTCATGGTTGGAGAGCGAGTCTTGCTCCAGGTTTCGCCTATGAAGGGCGTTATGAGGTTTGGAAAGAAGGGCAAGCTGAGCCAAAGGTTCATTGGTCAATTTGAGGTGTTGCGTCGAGTTAGGGAGGTTGCTTATGAGCTTGCCTTGCCTCCCAGTCTTGCAGGAGTTCATCCGGTATTCCATGTTTCTATGCTCCGAAAGTATCACGGCGATCCGTCCCATGTGTTGGATTTCAGCTCAGTTCAATTGGACAAGGATCTATCTTATGTTGAGGGGCCAGTGGCTATTTTAGACGGGCAATTCAGAAGGCTAAGATCAAAGAGCATTGCTTCCGTGAAGGTTCATTGGAGGGGACAACAGGTCGAGAAGGCGACTTGGGAGACTGATCAGGATATGCACATCCGTTATCCTCATCTTTTCACCACTTCAGGTATGTCTCTATGCTCGTCCGAGGACTAACGATTGTTTTAAGAGGGAGAGGATGTAACGACCCGACAGGTTGTTTTGAGAGTTAGAGCCCTGAACCCCTATTACCTTCTTTCCTTATATCTATTTCTGTTATTGTGACTTGCCGAGATGATTGGTTTTGAGTTTCGGAGTGTTTTGGGACACTTAGTCCCTAAATGAGAGCTTAAGTCTTAGTAACAACATGGTGGTACTACTCTTGGTAACAACATTCTTTCGCATCACATGTCGAACCACATTGTCCGTGGGGAGATGGCCTAGCCGATTAGGCGTGATCGGACTCCTTGCTAACAAAGATGGTGGTATATCGGTGCTAATGATCTCCCAACCAAATTTGTATATGAAGTTCGTATTTTAAAAATTATTATGCTTTAACTGGACATTTGTATATTATTGATTGTGACTTGCTGTTTCTATGTGTTGCTTTTTCTTATATGGGCATTCTATTTTAAAAGAGGACTTTTAGCTATACATATTAGTGCTATTCGACAGTACTAACATCCCTTTTGCCGGGGGCGCTGCATCTTTAATGGATGCAGGTGGTTCTACAGCAAGGAGGCATTGATCAATGATAGAAGTACACTTTTTTTAGTTGATTTGGTGAGCCCCACTTTATTTCGGGGTCATGTATCTTTTGTTTTCTCATGTATTGTGTTTTGAGGTATAGCCGGGGCCTTGTTGCCGACATTTCCATATTACTCTTCTGCTGTACTTAGAGGCTCCGTAGACAGGTTGTGGGTTGTGGTTGATGTTGGGAATTGGACTAGAAATGTTGGTATTTGGAAATCATATTTTTCGTTAATTCTATAAGCTCGTAATATTTTGGAAATTATGAATGAAGCTGCTAATGGGAATGAAAAGGAAGTTGTTAATAAAATCTTTTCAGTGTTTGATTAATGGAGTACATCTCCTCTTTATTCATGGATGAGTTTGGGTAGAAGGAAATCTAACAGGCTTGCTCGGCCGAGTTCTCTCGGTTGAGCGCCAGTCACGCTCCCCGAGTTTGGGGCGTGACAAACTTGGTATCAGACCTAAGGTTTTAAAGTATCCTAGGATGTCTCGGAGCCATGTCTAGTAGTGTCCTTCTTATCGGTGTGTTGTCGACCACATCTATAATGAGGAGGCTACATAGAAATTTAGGAATGTCACACTTCTTTGATACTCCATATCGTGCGATAGAGTTCAAGATAGGAAGTTAATTTCCTCGCCATGTCTTATTTTCCAGATGAGTAATCCACGAGTTCGAAGTAGTGAGGAGGGAATGACCGTGCCATTGAATCTGGGGGGGATTACATAAGAGTTCGTTAGGAGAATGCGTTGAGCCGTGGAGGGATTGGAAAAAATTGTTGCTAAGGTAAGTGTCCTTGTTCCTACCAATGTCACCGCACCACCGGATCGTGTGGTGAGAGAATCTAAGAAACAAAAGAGGGTTGCTGCTGCTAATAAACTAGGTTGTGTGATTTGTAGCAAGCGCCACTTGGGAACATGTTGGTGACCCTTGAAATATGTTATGGCTATGGAAAGATGGGACACAAGAAGAACAAATTCCCTAGGTTTGGTACACCCATCCCGGTTTGCCCGATGTGCGGGAAGGAACATTTGGCATCGTGTGGTGAGTATGCTCACCAGCATGTTAGGGGTGGCAGGTTTGGGAAATTCCAAAGGCCCACATAGCAATCCGGTGTTGGAATTGTTACTCCTGTATTAGAATCTTGGAAGAAGGATAAGGGGGATGCTTATAATGTATGCAAAAGGGTAAATATCAGGTTAGTGGGATGAGTCAGTTTAGCAGACCTCATCCCTGTTGTGTGAAGTGTGGGAGATGTCATCCGAGAGTATGTCACTGTGGTACCTATGTATGTTACAAGTGTGGTATGAGGGGTCACATCTAGAGAGATTGTAATTCGTCTCGCTAGAGCATGGGCGGAGGAGCGACACAACCATCCAGTTCCATAGCTACTACATCCAAAACGCCTCCCCCGGCTAGAGGCACTATACCGCCCACATGGCGTGGAGAATCTAGGGGTGGTATTCAGAGCTCGGGAGGGCCCGACAGGTTTTATGCTATGAGGAGGCGTCAAAAGTTTGAGGCTTCTCCAGATATGGTTACAGGTATATTGACTGTCCAGTCTCATGATGTGTATGCTCTTATTGATTCCGGTTCCACTTTGTCATATGTCACTCCTTATGTTACTATGGAAGTTGGGATAGAACCGGAAAAACTTTATGAGTCGTTCTCTGTATCTACTCTTTGAACGAGATGCAATATTTGTGAAGCCTCTTTATCACAATTCCTTATATTTACAGCCTCTTGAGAAATTGAGTTCTATAATGAGCTCCTTGAATTGGGTTATAACCCTAGGCTAATACTTCCCACTTGCTTTCCTAAATTGTCAACAAGAGACTATACCTGATGAATTTCTAACGGAGCCTTTTGATTCAAATGGATAACATCTGCTCACTTGTGCTTATGCATGCACAGTCACAAAGTTTGCCTATGTGGTATCAAATCCAATGTAAAGCAGCCTAGTGTTGAGATCCTTCTTGAGCCACCCTTTTTATCTTCGGTGTATGTGGATCCTATAGTTTGAACAATCACTTCACTCCTTTGTGAATATTATCATGAATCCTTTTCATTGTCTAGTAACATGAGAGCATATCTCAGCACCTATCATATGTGTACCTGTAACGTCCCGACTTATCATTTTAAGAATTAACGCCTCGTTCAGTGACTTAAGGTCTCAAGAAACTTCGCAATATGTATTATGACCCACGAGTGTGGTCGAGTTTAAATTACTGAAGATTCGGAATTAAATTAAAAGAACAATCCTTATTTAAAAGCTTAAATGGAAAGAGTTGACCGGAGAGTTGACATTTGAGCAAAACGACTCAGGAATGGAATTTTGATGATGTAAATAGCTCTGTATGGTGATTATGGACTTAGGAGCATATCCGGAAAAATATTTGGAGGTCTATAGTGGAATTAGGCTTGAAATGGCGAAAGATGAATTTTTGAGAAGTTTGACCGGGGGATTGACTTTTTGATATCGGGGTTAGAATCCGATCCTAGAAATTGGAATAGATTCGTTGTGTCATTTCTCACTTGTGTGCAAAATTTTAGGTCATTCAGACGTGGTTTGGTAGATTTCGACGTCGTTTGTGGAATTCAAAAATTTCTAAGTTCATTAGGCTTGAATCCGTGTGTAATTAGTATTTTTGGTGTTGTTGAAGGTGATTTGAAGGTTTGACTAAGTTCGTATGATGTTATGGGGGCGCGTTGGTATGTTTGGTTGAGGTCCCGAGGGGCTCGGGTGAGTTTCGGGTGGTTAACGGATCATTTTTGGCCTTGGTGAGATTGCTGATATCTGCTGTTGCATTCTTCTGGTTTCCTCTGGTTTTCTCTTTCGCATTCGTGAGTAGGCCCTTGCGTTCGCGAAGAGTGTTTTCTAAGTGGTGAGATTTTGTTCTTTGCGTTCGCGAAGGGGAGGACATGAACGCAAAGGTGTGGTTTGCGTGTGCATCGCGAACGCGTGAGTAGTGTCGCGTTCGCGAAGAGGAGTGAGGCAGTTGGGGACCCCAAGTCCTTGTTCTATGCATTCGCGAGGTGGTGATCGCGTTCGCGAAGGTATGAGCTAGTAAAGCATAGCGTTCACGAGTCATGTGTCGCGTTCGCGAAGAGTAAAGTAGAGAGGCAGTCAAGTTGGTCTACGCGAACGCGAGAGGACGGTCACGTTCGCGAAGAAGGAAAAATCTAGACAGATAGAATTAAAAGTTCCAAAAATGGGGGTTTGAGTTCATAACACAAAAATTGATTTTTTGAGCTCGGTTCTTGGGTGATTTTGAGGGTTTCTTCATGACTTCGACTGGGGTAAGTTTTCTACATCCTAAAGTGATTATATTTCATGAATCTATGGTTATATTCATCATTTAATTCGGATTTTAATGAAGGAAATCAAGATTTTTGCAAAATCTTCCAAAAATGAAAATTTAAGATTTGGAGGTCGAGTTGTTATTGGAATTCGATAAAATTGGTATGGTTGAACTCGTATCGGAATGGATGTTCGGATTTCATGAAAATTTTTCCAGGTTCCGAGAGGCGATCTCCGTATTGACTTTTTTTGACTTTTTGGAATAAATTTTTTAAGTCGACATTTTATTATCCGAAATTATTTCTGATGAATTTTAATGAAGTTGTACAATTAATTTGGATAGATTTGAGCTGTCCGGAGGTCAATTCAAGCAAGAAGGCGATTTTTGGAATATCGGCATAACTTCAAAAAGGTAAGTATCTTGCCTAACCTCGAGTGAAGGAATTACCCCTTAGGCATTGAATCTTATGTGAAAATTGTGTGATTGGAAGCCGTGTACGCGAGGTGACGAGTACGTACTCGGGCTTATATGTGCAAATTGTATTGGTTTAAAGTTTTAGGTATTTTATGTATTAAATTGGATAATTGTTGGCATTATTAAATCCTTGCATTATCACGCCTCATTCCTTATTCGTCAAGTTTGTATTTTATATAATAATTTGGTGTTATTGTCACTTGAATTTTATGTGAATTCCGTGTGTTTGTTGATTTGATATTTTTCTTGAAATTTAATTTCATGATGAAATCCTTATCTGTAAATATTTATTAAATAAGTTTAAATTGAGGAGTTAATATAATTATCAAGAATTTGGATTAATAAAGGTGTTGTCCTATACTGAGTATTTTTCACCTCTGTTGATTGTTTTGAGGTTTTATATATGATGTGTGGAGCCTTGGGCTATTTGTTGAGAAATTTATCGATTCTGCTACATATTTGGAATTTGATTGTGGTTAGTGGCAAATTGTGATATGAATTATTGTATTGTGTTGTGGATTAAAAATTCTCCTTGATGTTATTTATGCTTCCTACCTTGCTTGTTAATGATATACATGTGCTTGGTAAGGAAGAGTATAAAGCACGAAGGGTGATGCCGTATCATTTGAATTATATTATCATGTGAGAGAGAATGTAAAGCACGAAGGGTGATGTCGTGCCATTTCAGAGTGTAAAGCACGAAGGGTGATGCCGTTCCATTGAGAGTGTAAAGCACGAAGGGTGATGCCGTGCCATTCATTTATATTATCCGGTGAGAATGAGTGTAAAATAACGAAGGGTGATGCCGTGCAATTATTTTTATGTTATCATATATTCATGGCACGAAGGGTGTTTCCGTGCAGGCAAGGACGAGAGACATACATTATATTGTGATATCGTTTTGTTGTGTATACATTCATGCCTTTATCTTGAGGTGTTATTGTGCACCTATATTTTCTATGTGACTTGTAGTCGTTATTGCTTCATGTGTGCCTCCACTTTATTTCTTTTATTGTTATTGGCATTTCTCCCACCTAGTTGGTACTGTTATATGTATGCACAGTGAGAAAGATATAAATGCACGAAGGGTGTTATCGTGCCAATTGATTTGATCTACATATAAATATTGGGTGATAATGAGATAAAGTGCATGAAGGTATTGCCGTGCCATTTGATGTGATATGTTGAATATATTTCTCACGCCAGGAAAGTTAAATGAGGCGTCACATGGTGACTTTTATTTGAAAGAATTATATTCGGAAGATATTTATTGGAAAGAATTATACTCGGAAGATATTTATTGGAAAGAATTGTATCAGAAAGATATTTATTTGAAAGAATTATATTATAAAGATATTTACTTGAAAGAAGTATATTTGAAAGATATTTACTTGAAAGAATTATATTTGAAAGATATTTACTTGAAAGAATTATATTCGGAAGATATTTATTTGAAAGAATTATATTCGAAAGATATTTATTTGAAAGAATTATAATGGAAAGATATTTATTTGAAGGAAGTATATTCGAATTATATTTATTGAAAAGGATTATATTCTAGAAACTTTTATTGAAAAACTTATAGATAAAAGATGTATATTATGAAGGACTTGATTAATTGGTTGTACCTGTGTTTATTATTTGTTTGAGTAATGTTTATGGTGTTCATGTTGCCTTGCCGTTTAAATCACTAGTTGATTGGTGTTGTCCTTATTGTTATTTGTTTTCTATTATTTTTGTATGCTATATTGCATAGATTATTTAACTAGTGAGTGTCTTGACTTTACCTCGTCACTACTCCACTGAGGTTAGTCTTGATACTTACTGGGTACTGACCGTGGTTTACTCATACTACACTTCTGTACATTTTTGTGCAGAGCCATGTATTGAAGATATCGGACTCGGATGAAGTTAGAGGGTGATCTCAAGGACTTAAGGTAGAGCTGCTTGGTCGTCGCAGTCCCTTGGAGTCCTTCTATTTCTATTGTATTTTTAATTTCTTATTCGAACAGTATTGTATATTCGGTTCTCGTGATCATTCTATGTATTCAGTTAGAGCTCGTGACTCAGTATTATCAGTCTTGGGAAGGTTGCTATATTTGTAATTAATTTCGTTGTTAGTTGCTAAAAAAATGGCTCGAATTGTAATTAAAATCGGCTTACTTAGTCTTAGAGACTAAGTGCCATCACAACGCCTGTGGTGGGATTTTTGGGTCATGACAAGTTAGTATCAGAGTTCTAGGTTCATAGGTTATACGAGTCACGAACGAGTTTAGTAGAGTCTTGCGGATCGGTATGGAGACGTCTGTACTTATCTTCGAGAGGCTACAAAACCTGTTAGAAAATTTCACTTCTTTCATTCCTTATCGTGCAACATTTATTCAGCTTGAAGCATATATCTTATGTTCTTTTGCATCCACTCGTGTATGAAATTGCGCACTCGGTATCAACTCTGCGCCAACAGTTTGTGATACTATAGAGGGGTTATAAGGGTGCCATGGTGGTTCAACCATTGCTACAACGTGTCGTCCAGATCGAGGATGCGGAAGTATTTAGAGATCATTCAGTTGTGCACATGGGGGTACAGCAGGTTCTGACATCTGATTGATAAGTATGATCTTAAGAAGGTTTAATTACTTGCCTAATCATCACAATCGCGGTAGGGTCATGAGGTGGATGTAGATATGAAGATAGTTGGTGGTATTAGAGACTATGTAGTTCGTATGAGATTTCTATTTAGCGAAGGGTACATACTAGCAGCCAAGGCACTGGAGAAAGTGAGTTTAACTGTCACGAGGATGACATGCGCCAAATAAATGGCTTGAGGTATTTTATGACCGGTGAAGGTTAGTATTGTGGATCATCGGAATGTGTTCTATGGCTTCGCGCCAAGTGAGGGGGGTCCACTATCAACGATCAGATTGCGAGGTCATGTGTTATATCAGTTTTGGCCTGAGATGTATTTATGTAGTAATGAAAGGTTATCCGAAACTTGTATATGATTAAGAGGTGAGATTTGTATGGGATGATGTTGGGGCTTGCGGTATTCCCGTGTCCTTAATAATTCTACATTTCAGTACTAGCGGGGTCACAAAAATAATTTCAGAATATATGGGGTGCTACAATAAGTTCTTTTAATGCACCACCGGCACGGGGTTCTTACAATGGTTATTCCATTTATCCGGTAGAAATTCAGTATGAGCAGCCGCGCCCGCAGAGGGGTTGTTATGGGAGTGGTGATACTAGACACATCAAAAGAAATTGTCCCAGACTTGGGAGGGATAGATTTCATCAGAACACTCAGGCTACAAGCTTTATTCCAGTTAATACTCCACGTGCTCAGCCAGTTAGGGGTGGAGGACAGGCGGGTAGAGGGCGCCTAAAAGGTGGAGGCCCGACCCGTTGAAATAATCTCTATGATTTGGCTGAGGCCGATACACCAGATGGTGTCGTTACATGTACGATTCCGATTTGTTATAAAAGGATATTTTCCCTTAATTTGACTCGGTTCTGAATATTGAGGTGAGTCCTCCTATTATGCTCCGCTTATGGGTGAGTTTCGTAATTTTGTGGCCCACTTATATGCTTATCCCTGTTGGGAGATTTGAAGTTGTGAGTCTGTGTCTGTCATTTTTATTTTTGTGCACCATTGAGGGCTATAAGTCCAAAAGTAATTTTTATCATTCACTACAGTGGGTTGATGTGTTTCAGAATAATTGATTCCAATTTTATGAATTATATGCCCTACCGGTATGAGGGTTCATTATGTGTGACGAAAAATGTTACGAAATTTATTGAAAAGAAGAAAGAAAGGAAATTGAAATTTCAGTTGGTACAATGTGGAAAATACTTGTGATTCGGAGTTGAGGACGAGATCCTCGCATTTTTATATGATGTAAAATATTTAAATCGGGCTACAATCCACAGTGGAAATTATATAAGGACGAGGTCTTCGTGGTGAAATATTTATGAGTTTAAATTCTCCCCTTGTGAAGTTTAATTTGTACTATAGTACTAATAGGGAGTTATGCTTGATATGCTTGTGTGATAATTCTTTTATGTGTTTCTGTGCCATAATTGTGCTGTAATTATTGAGTTTTAGCCTACGAGGTGAGTGACCAGGTGACGTTAAATGTGACTCGTTAAGTCGGGTAAATAGTTATAAGGTATTCATGCCTCACATTCTGTTGTCAGTGCTTTGAAAATTCGAAACGAGGTGTTGGATAATATGAGATTAATTGACGATGCTGGAATTAATTATGAACAGCTTTTAAGACCAGAGATGTGGTGATGGGCATACATATGATGTGCTTCATGTCCTGATATCATTATGATAATGCAGTGCTTGTAATGCTGAGATTAGTGCTATTGATATATACCTTGTGGTGTTTTATTGGGTTGTGGATGTGTTGTTAGGGGTTGTTTTGGTGTTACACTGGCAGGTGGATAGGCCCAATTACAGGGGAGACTGCCGAAATTTCTGAAAAATATGGGAGTTAGTAAAATTTGGGAGATTGAGACGTGCGAAAGAAGAGATAAGTTATGTTATGTATTTGAGGGAGGTCTCTACTTCTCATTCAAGGGTGAACGATCCTAAGTGGGGGAGAATGTAATACCCCGGAAATAAAAAATATTTGATGTACTTCAACACTATCAAGAAAGTTGATGTGTGCGTAGACACGAGTTGCTATAGCCAGTTGAGACTAATACCGTGCGTTGTTATGAAAATTAGGCCTTTTGAAAATGTCTGGAGTGTAAGAAATTGGTCTTAAAGTTTACAAATATGAATAAAAGAAATAACCTCAATTGAGATGGTGTTGTCGGGCTTATCTCCAATGTGGTAACGTGGGATCAACCGTGAGTATATGTGTAAAAGTAAAATCATCAATTTGGTAACCTCAGAATAATTCTTAGCACGTTCGAGGACGAACGTTTGTTTAAGAGGTGGAGAATGTAACGACCCGACTTGTCGTTTTAAGAATTAATACCTCTTTCAATGACTTAAGGTCTCGAGTAGCTTCGCAATATGTATTATGACCCGCGGGTGTGGTCAAGTTTGAATTACTGAAGATTCAGAATTAAATTAAAAGATAAATCCTTATTTAGAAGCTTAAATGAAAAGGGTTGACTTTTGAGCAAAACAACTCCGGAATGGAATTTTGATGATGTCAATAGCTCCGTATGGTGATTATGGACTTAGGAGCGTGTCCATAAAATTATTTGGAGGTCTATAGTGGAATTAGGCTTGAAATGATGAAAGATGAAATTTTGGAAAGTTTGACCCGGGGATTGACTTTTTGATATCGGGGTCGGAATCCGATTCTAGAAATTAGAATAGCTTCGTTGTGTAATTTCTGACGTATGTGCAAAATTTGAGGTCATTCGGACGTGGTTTGGTAGGTTTCGACGTCGTTTGTTGAACTCAGATATTTCTAAGTTCATTAGGCTTGAATCCGTGTGTAATTCGTGTTTTTGTTGTTGTTAAAGGTGATTTGAAGGTTCGACTAAGTTCGTATGATGTTATGGGACACGTTGGTATGTTTGGTTGAGGTCCCGAGGGCCTCGAGTGAGTTTCGGGTGGTTAACGGATCATTTTTGGCCTTTGTGAGATTGCTGATATCTGCTGCTGCATTCTTCTGGTTTCCTCTTTCGCGTTCGTGAGTGGGCCCTTGCATTCGCGAAGAGTATTTTCTAAGTGGTGAGATTTTGTTCCTCAAGTTTGTGAAGGGGAGGACGTGAACGCGAAGGTGTGGTCTGCGTGTGAATCGCGAACGCGTGAGCAGTGTCACATTCGCGAAGAGGAGTGAGGCAGTTGGGGATCCTAGATCCTTGTTCTACGCGTTCGCGAGGTGGTGATTGCGTTCGATTTCGCGAAGGTCTGAGCTAGTAAAGCATCGCGTTCGTGAGTCATGTATCGCGTTCGCGAAGAGTAAAGTGGAGAGGCAGTCAATTCGGTCTGCGCGAGCGCGAGAGGACGGTCGTGTTCGCGAAGAAGGAAAAATCTGGACAGACAAAATTAAAAGTTCCAAAAACGAGGGTTTGAGTTCATAACACAAAAATTAATTTTTTGAGCTCGGTTCTTGGGCGATTTTGAGGGTTTCTTCATGACTTCAATTGGGGTAAGTTTTCTACATCCTAAAGTGATTATATTTCATGAATCTACGGTTATATTCATCATTTAATTCGGATTTTAATGGAGAAAATCAAGATTTTTGCATAATCTTCCAAAAACTAAAAATTTAAGATTTGGAGGTTGAGTTTTTATTGGAATTCGATAAAATTGGTATGGTTGAACTCGTATCGGAATGGGTATTCGGATTTTCTGAAAACTTTGTCGGGTTCCGAGAGGCGGGCCCGCGTTGACATTTTGGAATAAATTTTTTAAGTCGATACATATAAATATTGGGTGAGAATGAGATAAGTACACGAAGGTATTGCCGTGCCATTTTATGTGATATGTTGAATATATTTCTCACGCCAGAAAAGTTAAATGAGGCGTCACATGGTGACTTTTATTTGAAAGAATTATATTCTGAAGATATTTATTGGAAAAAATTATACTCTGAAGATATTTATTGGAAAGAATTATATTAGAAAGATATTTATTTGAAAGAATTATATTATAAAGATATTTACTTGAAAGAAGTATATTTGAAAGATATTTACTTGAAAGAATTATATTTGAAAGATATTTACTGGAAAGAATTATATTCGGAAGATATTTATTTGAATGAATTATAATGGAAAGATATTTATTTGAAGCAAGAATATTCGAATTATATTTATTGAAAAGGATTATATTCTAGAGACTTTTATTGAAAAACTTATAGATAAAAGATGTATATTTTGAAGGACTTGATTAACTGGTTGTACCTGTATTTATTATTCGTTTGAGTAATATTTATGGTGTTCATGTTGCCTTGCTGTTTAAATCACTAGTTGATTGGTGTTGTCCTTATTGTTATTTGTTTTCTATAATTTTTGTATGCTATATTGTATAGATTATTTGACTAGTGAGTGTCTTGACTGTACCTCGTCACTACTCCACTGAGGTTAGTCTTGATACTTACTCGGTACCGACCATGGTGTACTCATACTATACTTCTGCATATTTTTATGCAAATCCAGGTATTGAAGATATCGGACTCGGATGAAGTTAGAGGGTGATCTCAAGGACTTAAGGTAGAGCTGCTTGGTCGTCGCAGTCCCTTGGAGTCCTTCTATTTCTATTGTATTGTTAATTTCTTATTCGAACAGTATTGTATATTCGGTCTTCGTGATCATTCTATGTATTCAGTTAGAGTTCGTGACTCAGCATTACCAGTCTTGGGAAGGTTGCTATATTTGTAATTAATTCCGCTGTTAGTCGCTAAAAAAATGGGTCGAATTATAATTAAAATCAGCTTACTAAGTCTTAGAGACTAAGTGCCATCACGACGCCTGTGGTGGGATTTTTGGATCGTGACAGTACCTGTCAATTGAAAGGGGTCACTTGTCCGCATAAAGTTTCTGGAAAATTTGAGATTTTCACAAATTCGTCACATGAAGATCTTTTTGATCACCCATCTCAGTATGACTTTCATGTCCACCTAGATCACGCCTCAGTGACTAACTCACTTTGTTCCTAATATAGTAGTTGCCCATGATGTGGCCTGATATTACAGCTTGAGAGTTATTATGGCAGAAACATGTCTAGCTCATAGCAAAGTATTCATTCTCTATAATCAATACATGATTTCATCCCAACATTAGGATTTCCTAGCTACATGATTTTACTCGTGTGTGGTTGAAAGTTAAGCAGCCTTACAACGACTTTCCTCCCCACTTCAGGTGGATGTTTCAGATTCTAGCACATATGGTGAGCATATTGATTTGAAAGACAAGTTTGTAGTATCTCTAGTCCTCTCATATAGGATAAACTATTGTGAAGGGTTAAGCTGTTAGAATGATAATAATCTCACAAGTGTTCAACTTCGTTTTTCATCCTCATGGGTTTGTGGCATATCTATTCCTTGTGTTAGTTAATGTTAAGAGCATAATGCAACTTCATGTATTTTGAAACCCATATCGCATTCAGGGTGCTAGAATATTCTCATTTTGAGTTAAACTGATTTTTCTTACATTCCAAGAGGCAACTGGTGTCACGTACTTGGATATTTCTCTTGAGGCCTACTATTACCGAACAAGGCACATATGGAATGAAACAATTGTTGTTGTCCTTTTTATGACTCATAGTCTTCCAAGAATAACTGACGCTAATGTCTTTATCCTCCCGGCCATGCCTCCCATATGTCACATGTCTAAAATGACTCATTTCTTTTAAATCACAATATCATGAACATGGTCCTTACATTATCAATGCCTACTAGGCAACTCTATGCCTCATTTGTAGAATCAATGATGTCATCACAATGATTAACCATGTCAGTGTTATTGGTAGTAACCTTCATGTCTCTTAGGATATAACCTACTAACTAACCTCGGTGGAGTAGTGACGAGGTACAATCAAGACACTCACTAATCAAATAACCTGTACAATATAGCAGTATACAATAGTACTGAAAAATAACTAGCAGTGATAGCAACAAAAATCAACCAATAATATAAACAACAAGGCAATAAGAACACCATAATTATTGCTCAAACGAATAAGGAACACAAGTACAACCAATTAATCAAGTCCTTCAAGTATAAATCTTTCACATATAATTCTTTCGAATAAATATCTTTTGAATATAAAATTCTTTTCAATAAATATCTTTCGAATATACTTCTTTCAAATAAATATCTTTCGAATATGCTTCTTTTAAATAAATATCTTTCGAATATAAATTCTTTCAAATAAAAGTCACTCTGTGACACCTTATTTCATAATTATAAAATACGGGTCTTAGCCCATTTTTATATTTTCGTAACACGGGTCTCAATCCATTTTCATGTTTTCACGGCACCTCGAGCCCATATTTCTATCAAAATCGCACGAACAACTCACGTGCCAATAATAAAAATCATCATAGTTTTCCCGATCCCTCGTGCCCAAATTTCTTATCTGTTGCAGCATGCAACCCGATCCCATATAACATTAATCATACCTGTTGCGGCGTGCAACCCGATCCCATATAACATAATTTGCTCGGCACTAGCCACATGATCACAATTTCAACATAGATCAGACTATTATCAAGTTTACCAAAACAACAAGACAAGTTACACAAGATATAAAAATAAACACAAGGAAAATCACAATATCACATGAAAATTACCAACGCAATAACCCCACATCATCACATAAAAATTACCAACACAATTACCCCACATCATCACATATCATCCCTGATAATAGCCACCCTTATCTCTCATATAACCACCCTTATCACTCCTATAAATAGCCTCCCTTATCCGTCCGCCGTGACAATATCAATATCCACCTTTATCGCTCCTATAGCCACCCTTATCGCTCCTATAATAGCCTCCCTCATCACTCCGTTTAATAGCCTCTCTTATCACTCCGCCCAGATAATATCCCAACACACATAACAACAGTGAAATGCCACCCTTATGCCGCATAATGTCAACAATGGAATGCCACCCTTATACACCACATAACAGTAACCTAAGTCACACAATAATTCATACAGAATATTATCACAACAGCACAACATCATCAACTCGTATTTAAAAATTTCCCGTAAGCCACAACTATTCCAAAGGTACAATAAAGTCAATTAATTTTACAACAGATGGTCCACGGCTCAACACAATATATATAAAATCTCAAAAAAACAACCACAAGGATGGGAACATAACTCATCATAGGACAACGCCTTCTTTAATCTAAATTTTTGATAAATATATAAACGCCTCAATTTAAACTTATTTAATTAATTATTTGCAGATGAAAAATCCATAATGTGATTATTTCCAAGAAATATCAAATCAACAAACGCACGGAATTAACATAAAATCCAAGTGGCAATCACACCAAATTATCATATAAAATACAAACTCGACAAACAAGGAATGATGCATGACAAATCAAGGATTAACTAAGTTCCAACAATTTTCCAATTTAATACTTAAGAGCGTCTACGAATTTCAACCGATATAATTTGCACAGATAAATCAAGTACGTACTCGTCACCTCGCGTACATGGTTTTTCAATTACACAATTTTCACATAAGACTCAATGTCTAAGGGGTAATTCCCCCACTCAAGGTTAGGCAAGATACTTACCTCAAGCAACTCAATCCACCGGTAAGCCTTTTTTCGCGATTATCCAACTCCGAATGGCTCGAATCTAGATGAATATTTCCTTGAAAATCCTTCGAAAAATCGTGAAAAACCGAGCTTTCTTGATTTAGTTCTTTAGTGATATTAAAACCTCCAACTACTCTCACAACTTCGAACTACATCAACATAATTCGATTGGACCAATATTAGTAAAATTTCCAGGTTTTAGGTCATTTAGGTATTTTATCAAACACACGGTAGGCATGAATCTCTACATCTCTTAGCCATATAATTAGTTCATCCAACTACTACCATTTACCAATAATTTATTCCACCATCATTCTTAAACAATTCATAACTTTCAACATCACATATATGACCATCCATCCACACCCAACCAATAAAATTCCATCAAATAATCACCTTTCAATCTATACAATGGTTATGTATTTAAATTGGAAATTTATGGCTTTCAATAACCATATCATAAGTTCAAATACTTAATTCATAGTCATATTCCCATAATATATCGATACATGTAAGGAGCGTAATACATCATATGAAGCTATTCAAGACTTTAAATAGTTGGAAGGAGCATAAATATTCAAAACGACAAGTCGGATCATTACACCTGTGATGTTTTTGCATTATCTTGTTGGTTGAATTCATTGATTCTTCTTAGTAATTGAAAGAGGCTAGTTGAATTATTGTTTAGACCTAGTTAGGAGGATAATCGAAATAGGTTCTCCTAAAAGACCAATCCACTACGAATTCGTTCATATCTTCACCAAGCAGAAATTGGTTCATATTGTGAGGTTGAGACTTAATCGAGAGAGGAGTTTCTACCAAACGTTTGAACTAATAATTGAGTGAATTCGAGAGACTCACTTGAACATTAAGAGTGAATTAACTAGAGTTAAATCCCAGATAGTTATCTTGCACCTATTCAATCAACTCCTATTTTCACCCATTGATATCTTCCTTGCTACTTTTGTTTGATTGTCATTAGTCAATTAGCTCTAGATTCTTAGTTAATTTTAGTTTTAATTCACATAATTCTCAACTGTTGATCATCTTGGATAGCAATCTAACTACAAACTACAATAATACTCTTTAACTCTAATCTCTGTGGATACGATATTATATTTTACTATATTCGACTAGCGAGCATAATTTTGTGTTGTGTTTTTAGCTTGTCAAATTTTGGCGCCGATGCCGGGGAATGGTAATCAATAGTGTTGGAAATATTTTGTAGTGCTAATTCAGGAATTTTTCTTTTTATTTTATTTTTCTCTTTTTACGTTTGGGTGCTCTTTGACTGTGCGCAGGCTACAGGTTAGATTGGTGCATGGCTCGATCTTCTAGGAAGGAATTGCTACCATACGAACTAGAAATTGAGAAATATCTACGACATTTGAGGAAGGAAAAAAATCTTCTCGAGAATACAGAGACGGTTGGGCAATCCTCAACCAAAGAAAAGATGGCGGGAGATGATGATAATGTTGATTTGGCTGCGAGAGAGGCAGCCCAACTTAGAGAAAAAGCTGCATGAGATACTGAAGAAGCAGCTCTCAGAGATGCACAAATTGCTTATGAGGAGGAGATAGCTCGAAGAATAGCTCAGAATCAGCCTTTGGTTCCATACCTGTTCGAAAATGTAGCTCTAGGCCAAGGGAGACCACTTGGTGATTACGCTAGGTCAGTCTACAACCAAGGTTTATCAAGTGTGAGACCTCCTCCAATTGCAGCCAACAATTTCGAGTTAACGCAAGGGTTGCTTCAAACCCTTCAAAATAGCTGTGTCTTTAGAGAAAAGATGAACGAAGATCCACACAATCATCCGATTGACTTCGAGGAGATCATGAACACCTTCCAATATAATGGTATGTCACAAGATGCAGTCTACCTAAGGGCATTCCCCGTCACTCTCAAGGATGATGCAAAGCACTGGCTTCGAAGCTTGGCTAATGGATCGATTAGAACATGGGATGAGATGACCAAAAAATTTCTTGACAAATATTTCTCATCAGCTAAGACGGGGAAGTTTAGAAGGGAAATCCACAACTTCTGTCAGCATGAGACTGAAACGGTGTTTAAAGCGTGGGAGAGGTTCAAAGAAATAATGCGTAAATGTCAGCATAGTGGAATAAAACTCTGGATGCAACTCCAGGATTTTTGGGATGGATTGCACCAACCTCACGCAGGACATTGAGCAACGCAGCTGGAGGTCCATTGATAAAAAAAACTCCAGAGGAGATAGTCACAAATTTAGATGAGTTGTTTGAGGATGCAGATCAGTGGACCTCTGAAGTTGCAGAAAGAAGAAGAACAACGGGTGTTCACCAAGTTGATGCTAAAACATCTGTGCAGGTACAACCTGATGCCATGACAAAGGAAATAAGGAAACTAACTTTAGCTTCAATACATAGTGATCCCCATACAGCGTGAAATATATGTAGAAGAGGGCACCCTACTCATGAATGCCAAGCCTCGATCGAGGAAGTTAATGTTGTTGGTAATTACAACTTCAATGCAATGGGTCAGAAGCACCCCGGTTTTTCATGGAGTTCACCTGGGGGTACAACAAATGCATGGCAACAAAACAACTCCAGATTTCAAGGAGCGCCTGGTTTTGTGAATCAACAGAGGTCGTAGTTTCAGCCTCAATAGCCAATTCAGTCGGGGTTAGAAGATCTTATGAAATCCTCTATTGGAAAGACTGATGGAAGATTAGATGCTCATGGTACAACTATCAAAGAACTTGGAACATGTTTGCGTAACTTGGAGAGACAAGTGGGACAAATTGCAACTATATTATCTGAGAGAATCCCAGGTACTCTGCCAGCTAATACTGAAAATAATCCCAAAGAAATGGTAAATGTTGTGACCTTGAGAAGCGGACAAGTGTTGAAAGATACCACTCTAATTCAAAAAGAAGCTGCACTTGAAAAAGAAAGTGGGAAGGAGCTAAAAATTGAAGATGGTAAGAAGAAGAAAGGTAAGAAGGGAGTAGAGAAAGAGAAGAAGGAGGAAACTTCAAGAAAGGGAAGGCCCTAATGAAGAGAGCAAGCACATGCATGATCTACCTTTTCCCCAAAAGATCTATAGAGAAAAGTTGGACAAGCAGTTTGAATTTTTTTTAGATATGCTGAGATAGGTTAATGTAAACCTGCCATTCACTAAAGTTCTCTCACAAATGCCAGCTTATGTAAAGTTCTTGAAGGAGATCCTTACAAAGAAGAGGAAGATAGAAGAGACCTTAGTTGTCAAACTTACAGAGCATTGTAGTGCAATATTGCAAAATAAACTCCCACAAAATCAAGGAGTTTTACGATACCTTGCTCTTTAGGCACTCTTAACTTTGATAAATCCTTATGTGAATCTGGTGCCTCAATTGATCTAATGCTATTGTCTATTTACAGGAAACTGGAGAATGGGATTGGAGAGATAAGGTCAATGCCAATATCTTTTGTAGCTGGCAGACCAAACGACTATAACACCCGAGGGGATAGTAGAAGATGTTTTGGTGCGGGTGGATAAGTTCGTATTTCCTGTAGATTTCATAGTGGTGAATATTGAGGAGAACAAGGAGGTCCCCCTCATTCTAGGAAGATTATTTTTAGCAACAGGTAAAGCTATACTGGATATACATGATAGAAAACTCATGCTTAGAGTGAGTGAGGAGACATCGACTTTTGAGATGAATGTAGTAACTGGAGTAAAAAAGGAGAAGTCAACTGCAAGTGTTGAGTGGAAGCTGAAGAGTTAAAGAGAGAAAGCTCCAGTGATTGAGAAAGACAAGTGTGGGGTTTACCCCAAGAAGGCTGAGAAGAAGCTCTCTGCATGAATGTGTGCACTAGTTCGGGCACGTGGAATGGAGCCCAACTTTGATTCAGACCCCGACTAGAGATTCAGGGAAGTTTCCTCTACCTTATGCTTTTTAATTGTGTGTCATGGAGACATGTCACAACTTTAAGTGTGGGGTGGGGATATTTGTATATTGTATGTATATGTGTTAGTTTTTTTTTAGTAGATAGAAAAATATTGAAAAAATCCATAAAAATTATAAAATTTTCGATTTTTCCCGACGATGGATATCATTCGACGGGTTTCTTGAGGGAATTAAGTCGAAAGAGAAAATACCAAAAAGATTTTCTTTTGTAGTTAGTGTATTAATTCCCCCTTGGTTTTTCTTTGTGTCGCGGTTCTTTTCCAAGGGTTTTGTTTGAACCGGGTGTAGTTAGATTTTTGTTTTTAGAAGTAGGAAAACCTTGTGCTATGATTTGAAATGGAAGAAATATCTCTTGACTTTGTTATGCCTTGAGAATAGTGAGTGCTTTAGTTGTGACGCTTAGGCTCAGTTTTTGACTCTTATATAAGTATCTTAAATTGTATGATCTTAACAGCTTTGACTAGAGTGTCTTTATGAATCCAATCTTGAGTGAGTTATGTGCCATGTGTATGTGAGGTTTGTATGATTCTGTGTATTGCATTTGATGTCTAGAACTTGCCCCGTGTGTTTGCAAAGCGAAATAGTAGTTTTGTTCAGTCTTGGAAGTGATATAGGCGTTTCTTTGTTGAGCCAGCTATATAGTTTTACCCACCCAATTGTTATATATTTTAGTTAACCCCTTTGAGCCTGTAATCCTATTTATTTGGCAACCACATTTCAAGCCTTACCTATTTATTTGAATTGCCCATTTATTTAAACCTTGTACCTCTCGTGAGCACTTGAATCGTTATGAACTTTGTAAAAGTTGAAGTGTGGGGTGGTTGGTTTGGCTTTGGAGTAGAACTAATGAAATAAGGAGGAAGGTGCACTGAATTGAAAAAGTAAGAGCCACTTGAATTGAAATTTGTTTTATGTAGTTGTATGATTGTGAAAAATAATTTTTGATAAGGGGTAACTCTTGATGTATTTATGCTTAAAGAATAGGGAGTTAATGCATATTGATGTTAAGGTGGAGTATGGTTTGACATAAGTGTGAGGTTTTGAATATTAAATTGTAGTATTAAAGTGCTTAGGGAGGTGTAGTCACTCTTATATCCAAATATATCCTACCCGTCCCGCAGCCAACATTACAACCAATTAAAGTCCTACTTGATCCTTGACTGAATGAGCTCAATTAGTAGAGTAGTATACTACGAGCAAACTTATGGTTCATCTTTTGTGACATATGAATGTTGTTTCTAAGAGTGAGTGAATTATTTCTATCTTGAGTTCCTGATTGTTCTAAATTTTTATGGTGTGTGGAACTACTCTCTTTTGTTATGTGAGGGCACTTGATTCATGAAGGAAAGGTAATGTCATTGATCTCTATGTTATAGTAAGTGAGTAAATTTTGAATAATGTGTGGTGCTTGTGAGTCAATTCTTGAGGTGAAGATATTACACTATTGTGCTTAGTCTATTTTAATATTCTTGGTATGATGAGTTATGAGAGTTGTTTAAAAAGGTCGTGTCATTATGAAGTGTAGTTTGATTGCTCGAGGACGAGCAATGGTTTAAGTGTGGGGTGTTGATGGCAGGCTATAATCTCATATTTTAGTCGATTCTTATACTCTAATTTACTGCACTTTAATTGAGTTGAGCTTTAATCGCTAGTGCTTTGCACTAATTCTGTATTTTATGCCTTGTAGGAGTGATTCCGATCTATGTAGATATTGTAAAATGAATTCAAGCTATTTGAGAGCTTTGAAATCCGATTAAATCCCAAGGATTAAGTCGGGATTGAATTCGGGGATCAACGGATGATAGTGCAACGAAACGAATAATCGAGCATGCATATTGCGCAGTGTCCAGTAAAATGCACATAACCTTTCGCTTGGAACTCCGTTTGGGCTCCACAATATATAGTTGGAAATCTATTTAAAAGGAATACAACTTTCATGTTTTAAGTTTTCCGAAATTCCCAACATAACGCCGACCACATGCGCGACCGCGCACTGGGTGCGCATATGAGGCAAAATAGGGTGATAAGTGCGCGGCCAAGTGCGCGAGCACACTTCCAGGTGCGTGGCCGCTCACGTCCTGTCCGGAAAAAGTGTCCTATTTTACGTAGGAGAAGGTGTATTTGTTTGGGCCCGACCCTACTTGGTATATATACATGAAAAAAAATGGTATTTTAAGGATTTTTGACACATCTAAGACCTAAGGAGGCTAAGGAGGAGGTGGGAGAAGGAAAAGCACAAGTGATTCATCATTCAATCCTCACTCAAGACAAGAGTTTAGATCGTTTTATGATTTTTTTTTTATATTTGTGAAGAATTACTCCATATCTATGAAATAGTTCTCTTTAGGGATTGATGGATTTGATGTATTGATATTTGTTTGTGGATATTAGCTCTAGTTTTCTATGTAGTGAATTGTTTTGGGTGTTTTAATTGTTGCATCTATATTCACATGTTCATGTAATCGAGAGAGGCATAACTTGTGATGTTTTTGCATTATCTTGTTGGTTGAATTCATTGATTCTTCTTAGTAATCGAAAGAGACTAGTTGAATTATTGTTTAGACCTAGTTAGGAGGATAATCGAAAGAGGTTATCCTAAAAGACCAATCCACTACGAAGTCGTGCATATCTTCACCAAGCGAAAATTGGTTCATATTGTGAGGTTGAGACTTAATCGAGAGAGGAGTTTCTACCAAACGTTTGAACTAATAATTGAGTGAATTCGAGAAACTCACTTGAACATTAGGAGTGAATTAATATTTTTCCCCATTGATATCTTCCTTGCTACTTTTGTTTGATTGTCATTAGTCAGTCCGCTCTAGATTCTTAGTTAATTTTAGTTTTAATTCACATAATTCTCAACTGTTGATCATCTTGAATAGCAATCTAACTATAAACTACAATAATACTGTTTAACTACGATATTATATTTTACTATATTCGACTAGCGAGCATAATTTTATTTTGTGTTTTTTATCATGTCAGCCGGCCGGATTTGACCACCGGCGGGTCTGGTCGGCCAATCATGGCTATTCCCCTATCTTTCCCTTCTCACTCGTTCTTGTGGAAAAAAACACTGCCGATCGACAGTGAATCGACGACCTCAAATTTGCCGGAAACTTCTCTCCGACGTGCTTTAGCTTTCTTTAACTTCTTTTGTATTTTATCTACTTCTGCTTGCTAGATCTAATGAAAGACAAGCAAGAAAAGGTTGCCGAATTTTTGCCGGAATCTTGCTGGAAAAAGTATTGGCGGCCATTTGCCTTGCTTCTTTAGCAATGCTATTCCGGCGCTCATCGTCGTTAGAGTAGCGTCCAGGCTAATCATTTCCAGACATTCTCCCATCTCTTGATGCCATTACTGTTTTGGCTTCACTATTCATTATTGCTTTGCTTTATGACCCATTTTGGTTTATAGTTTTGTCTGGGTTTCACGACCTTTTGTGTGTAATATTTTAGTGTTGTTCCGGTGTTTTCCGCCGTGGTAGCAACGCCGTCTCCGGACGTTAATTGTGGCTATAAATTCGGGTGCATGTCTTTCTTTGAATCTAATCAGATTTTGGATTTTTGGTGACTTTAGTTGGTCGGATAATTTCCGGCGACTCCGTTCGTTTCAGCCACTGTCCCATGGCCGGCGCTTTGAATGGTCCTGATAATTTGAAGAAACCCATTTTCAAATCTTGTTCTTTAGTTGAAATCCAGGTGCTTTGAATGGCCGGCGGACTTTGCTTTCTTTCTTTCTTAGTATTGTTATCCAGCAAGATTGGGGATCGGGCAGGGGTGCGGTATGGAAAAAAAGGAGGGGTGGGGGTATTTTTTAAATCTATGTGGCTTTTTTTAATTAGGGGATATATGGTTTTAGATTTTTAAAATGCAAAATGTTATTTCACGTGGATTTATGAGTGCTCCATTACGGATGAAGGACATATATGAGCCTATTTGTTAACGGCAAGGATAAAATAGAAATCAACTTTTAATGTAGAGCTAACATGTCCTATTTCACATGGTAAAGAGACATTTTAAACCATTTTCCGCACATTAAATGAGAGGAGTACTTTTTTTAAAGTCTTTACTTTCCTTTAATTTCTTATCAATTAGTTTTCACTTTTATGATTTTGCAACATATAATGTTCTATTAAATTAACGGCTATTTCAACTTTCTCAAATCGAACACAATGTTCCCAATTGAATTATCAATTAGTTTTCACTTTTATGATTTTGCAACATATAATGTTCTATTAAATTAACGGCTATTTCAACTTTCTCAAATCGAACACAATGTTCCCAATTGAATGAAATTGGAGACAAGGACTAACCTGAATTCATGTCCGATAAATATAGAATTACAGTAATCTTATTAGATAACTAATGAAACAAATAAGTATAGTAGTACAACAATAACAAATCCAGTAAACTTTCACAAGTGAAGTCTGTGAGGCAGAGATAAATTAAGAATTTGAACTTTATGGGTTCAGATTCGCAATTCTACCACATCTCATCTAATTTAATGAGTTCAAAATTTATTATTTATATATATTTAATAATTTTTGGGCAAAAATATAAGATATGAGCAAAAACTATTGATTATAATAGTATGTAAGCAGACTTTATCCCTAACCTAACACGGCTAAAGAAATAAATATAGTAGTAGATTTAAGAAATTAGAAAAGAAAATCATTGTATGTAATCTGTTTTTTTTTTCTTTTTAAGTTTCTAAACGCAAAAATTAGGAAACAAAAATCTCCCTAATCAGAATTCCCAATCTGGAACACAACGTTATAATCCCAATTCCAAGTTTTATCTGCTCACTATCACTATCGCCTCACTGCCGGTGCCGGAATCTCACGCTATCCGGTAAGTTTTAAGGCGATCTCATACTCTAAATCTCCTTTATTCCTTTTCATTTTGTTGATAAATAAATGCTTTCTGTATTCCTGTTTCAAGGTTTTTGATGCTCGTATCTTTTCTTTATCAGAAAATTAAGTGAATTGCTTACACATTTAAGTACTGATGGTATTTCTTTGCTGGACTCGTCCATCTCCTGAAGAGCAGAAAACATGTATCAACAAGTAATGAATGCCTAGAATTTGTTGTTATTTATTTCCCTTTCTATTGCTTTAATTGTAGACATTATTGTTGAGCATTTCCCTCTGTAACAGGTCTGGTTCCTTTAACTATGATAATAAATTCAGAGGAGCTACAGAAAAACCTGCTATTCAACTTAAGCAAGACAAAGAGCTTGCAAAAGATGGTTTCTCTGTTAATTATGCACGCGTTTTAGTGGGTTCAGGCCTCGAGACTTTTGAGAAGGGAAAGACTGCCCTTCAAAGTTGGAGGTATGCAAATATGAATTACGTGTCATTATGTGCATGAACACAAATGCGATCAATGCTCCTCGAAAGAATTTTTTTGATTATGTACCGCAACAACTATGCAGGCATTTTGGGTTGAATTGGGCTTTTGTTGATCAAAAAGCTCCAATTCAAAGTGGGACAAAGTTCTGTGTTTGTGTGAAGGAGTTGTTCCCGTGGCTTATGATGCCTTTACAGGTGGTTTATGTCAATGAGAACAAGAACTTGAAAAAGGGGGTGGCCTCATTTAGTTTTGGCAGCGGAACTCTGCAAGGACATTTGCTGGTCAGCTTACTCTCCTAGTTGCAATTGTCTGCTGTTGCAATATACCTTTCGATTGTTTTGGTCTTTTGGCTGTGATATATTTAGCTTCGTGTCACTCTGAATCTGGATAATCTCTTTAGCTATAGTTGCAAAACAAACATTAACAATTTGAGATTCTGTTCAATAACATGCCGCTAAGCCAGCCATTGCGAAAGGTTAACATGGAGCAGCATAGTATGTATCATACTGCCATGTTTATTAGAAATGATAATATTCTATTTGAAGATTTATGTTTAGCATCACATCTTAATATCATTCTCCTTTATATTGTGATAACTTTACAATATACGGTGTTCGTGATACCTCTTATTTGAGCAGGCTGGTGAAGAACGTTTTTCAATAGCATTGGACGAGAACAACCAAGTTTGGTATGAAATACTTTCCTTCTCAAAGCCTGCACATTTGCTGTCACTTTTTGGATACCCTTATGTACTACTCAGGCAAAAGTACTTTGCTCATCATTCCGGCAGTGCAGTGAGGAAACATCTATCAGCTTAAAATATGTATAGTGCACTGAGGAAACATCTGTCAGCTTATAAAATGCGGGACTATAGCTTCCAGTTCCCCTTTGTAGACAAGAAAGCTCTAGTTGTAAAAGATTCCCTTCCATAATTGTATTGGTTTTCGATCTCATGTTTTATGCATGATATGCACCACCTTGTTGCCTATAATGCAATTCAAGTCCATTAGCTGGATAATGAGTTTGACAAGATTAAGGGAATGCGTAGAAGAAAATCTACGCATAAGGACCTTGTAATGAGTACCGTTTCAGGATAAGGTCATTCAATTCCGTGTGTATTTCTCTACTGTTTCCATCTTCCTTGAGTAGCTGTTATTGTTGTTTCGCCAGACATAAAGATCGGGAATGTCAGTTGATCAATCACTTGACAGTTAATTACAGCTGAATCCCATCCCTAGGCCACTCACACACCTTTCTCTCTCCATTATCTCATAATCAGGATTCTGTTGGAAGATTTATAATCTTGTTGCTACCATGTTTAAAGGTTTATACAATTGTGGCCATCATGCACCTTATTTGAGATTTTCTTCAGCTACCTTAGGTTTTATACTTCAAAGATCCCATGGAGGTTTCACATGTCCAACTCCCCCTTTTAGGAAGAAGAGAATAATGCCACAGTGGTGGAGCTATGATTTCTTTGGGGTGGGGGGGAGGGGAGGGGGAGAGAGGAGGAGTTACATGGAAAAAGTAGAGGAAATCTTCACAAAAAAGATTAGGGGGAAAACTTATTTATTTGTGAAAGTAAAGCCTGAAAGTGTTGAACCACTGCTGTTAGCTCCCATCGTTGGTGGAAGGTTGAGACAAATTCAGAGAAGTCATTGGAACTCTTTTGTTCTAAGAAATCTTATTTTCTTGAAACGTATTGGTGTAATAATTTTTAGGTAAAAAGTGGTAAAATAAATGTAAATTTATCTAATTGATAGCTGAGCCTAGAGGGAGAGAAAGGCAGGACTGAGTGGAGAGACCGCTGCGCCCAAACTGATCCAGTGGGGGCCATACTTGTGTGTCTGAGGTATGGAGGAAGAAGCAGTATGATGTGATTAGGTTCTTGCTTAGGGTAAAGTGCTGAGTGTCGCAACTCCCACCCATTGTACATGTTACCAGACTACAAAGCCAAACAAGGCTTTGTGATCTGCCAAGTTGGTTGCAGAGATTGTGGAAGGAAGAGGCTTGTTCTCGAGGGTATTGTTTATGGTAAACCCACCAACCAGGGCATCACCCAAATTGAAGTTCTAAAGCGGTGCGAGCTCTCTATTCTTGATCGGATCTGGAACTTTGCTGTTAAAAGATAAAAGGGTGTGCGAGGAAAGGGACATCAGCAGCACAAAGCATGTCCTTAAAGAGGACAACCTGAAATACTAACCAAACTCTGTCGACCGCTACCGTTGATCAGCTTGGCATTTTTGAGCAATTGTCATTGCTTAATTTTGCCTTCTCTGTTGCTCCCTTTTCAGTCTTTTTGTGCACAAGTCCTGCTGTTTACTTTGCTGGATAATAAGCAGCAAATTCCAATCCTGGATAGTTTGATACACATTACTACTATTCTATCAAGTAATTGTTTCGTTATAAAATGCATGTACACACCTTCCGCCTTAATTATTAAGTTCCATGTCTCGAAAATAACATTCTTAATGTTGAATACTCCACTAATTTATAATTTGATCATGCAACTTAAATTCTATGAAAGTTAAATCTCAAAACCTCACAACTTAACTATACATGTTACCGATTTTGGCACCTAATGCACTGCACAAACTTTACTATATCTGAACAGTTGAACAAAAATCTGATGCTTAACCTTAGTGAATTTCTGTAACCTTATGTTTTGTTCTTCACATTGTTTATATCTATGTTTAACTTCTCTTTGAGTTAACATTTTGCATTGTGTGCATCTCATCTACTAGCAAAGTAACATGAAGTGAATAGCAAGATCATACGTTGTTGCCAATGAAAGGCGAAATCCAGGACATAAAGGCAATGTGTGGAGTCTCCCTACATCCATTATTTAAATCTGATAATGAGTTTAGATATATTCCAAATATATATAATTTAAAAAGCTCTTTATATATACGTATATCTCGGGTCAAAATCTGTATACAGCCACCACTGTCTCCAGTTCAGAACTTTGTTCTGGTTAACATTTCATTCTTTCATTATGCATAACTTGGAACTTGAGTATCGTCTTTCCAATGAGACTAGCTAAAAGGGCATGTGAGGAGCTCTTCTGCGTGAGAGGAGTAATAGTTCAATTTTGAGACAGTATTAACTTCTTTTTTTTTTTTTTGAGAAGGTAACATTTGTGTGTATTGATATATAATAGTACATAGGTTGTACTGAAACCATATTTACAATAGGCAAAACGATAGACTACTGAGCTACAATCCTAGCAGTATTCTAGGGCTTCTAGGATCGATACAGTATCTTCTGGCCACTTTTGTTTACACCAAAAATAAAAAAGGACAACGCAATTCATTTTGATCTTCTGTATTGAATTGCTACTATCCTCAAAGCATCTAGAGTTTCTCTCCTTCCAGATTGTTCATCATATAAATGCAGGGACAGTCCTCCAACTATCTCTGCTTCCAGCTCCAGTTCCAGCTTCATCCCAGCTAGAGGGGCATTGTCCATGAAATATCTCTGAGGTTAATGAATATCTTCCATAGTTGATCCGTGATCTTGCAGTGTAGAAATAGATGGCTAACTGTCTCATCTGTTTCCCCACATAAAAAGCACCTAGAGCATAGTGGGATCCCTCTTTTCATAAGATTATCCTGGGTCAAGACTGCCTCCTTTGCAAGTAACCAAGTGAAACATGATACCTTGTAAGGTATCTTGACTTTCTAGATATGTTTCCATGGCCAATTAGTGATCTGTGCGTTAGTATGATTTAGCATCTTATATGCCTCATTCACCTTATAGATTCCTCTGTTGTGGCCCTTCCACCATAGTGAATCCCTTCCATTCTGAAGTCCTTTGAATGCTTCCAGTTTCTGGTAAAGTTCAGCCAACCTCATCAGCTCCCAATCATTCAGCCCTCTTCTAAGTATCAGATCCCAACCTTGAGGAGTCCACATTTCGGCTATTGTCTTTTGCTGGTGTTGAGCTAAGCCATTCATATCAGGAAATAGTTCCATCAAGCTTCCAGATCCCATCCAGTTATCCTTCCAGAAGGAAGTTTTGGTACCATTTTTTACTCTGATGTAGGATTGGCTCTTCACTGTAGACCAGACTGTTCTGATGGATCTCCATAAACTAACCCCATATGATGTATTGACTTCCTTTGAAACACAGTTATTTTGCTCTCCATATTTAGCTTTGATGACATTACTCCATAGGGATTGAGGTTCTTGAGAGAATCTCCATAACCACTTCATCTTAAGAACCTTGCTTTGGTTTTTTAAGTTCCTGGTGCCTAGCCCACCTTTGTTTTTGCCAATCGTCAGAGATTTCCATTTCACTAAGTGATACCCCTTCTTTTCTTTGTTTCCTTGCCAAAGGAAAGATCTCCTGAGTCTATTCAATCTCTGAATAACACTTACATGGATGGGGAAGAGTGACATCATGTATGTAGGAAGTGAGTCAAGTACTGAATTGATCAGAGTCAATCTTCCTCCCATAAATAGATACCGAGCTTTTCATCTGGATAACTTCTTCTCGCATTTTTCAATTACTGTATTCCATATCTCCTTGGACTTGGACTTAGCCCCTAAAGGCATGCCAAGATAGATAGAAGGAAGAGATCCTATTACACCTCCCAAAATCAGTGATAGTTGCTCCATGTCAGGCACAACATTAATTGGATACATATGACTCTTTTTCCAATTGATATGCAGTCCTGAGATACCTTCAAACAAGACCAGAATAATTCTCAAATACCTCAACTGCTCTTCTTTTGCATCACAAAAAAATAGAGTGTCGTCACCATATTGGAGATGCGTAATCTCCAGGTTGTTGTTGCCACTTCTTGCTACCTCAAAACCTTTGATCCATCCATTGATTTTTGTAGTTTTGATCATATTGTTCAGCCCCTCCATAGCAATTAAGAAGAGAAAAGGAGATAGGGGATCTCCTTGTCTTAGCCTTCTGTGTGTAGGGAAGAAACCTTCAGGGGATCCATTAATGAGAATGGAGAATTTAACTGAAGATATGAAAGCACTCACCCAGTTGATCCATTTCTTCCCAAAACCCATTAGTTCCAGCATTTTCAGCAAGAATCTCCAATTAACATGATCATATGCCTTCTCAATGTCTAGTTTGCACAAAATTCCTATTTTTTTTAGTTTGTTTCTTGAATCTACTGCTTCATTGGCTATTAGAACATCATCCATTATTTGTCTTCCTTTGATAAAAGCCATCTGCTGTGCACTCACCAATTTGTTTATCACCCTTTTGAGTCTCTCTGTTAGAACCTTCGAAAGGAGCTTATAAAAACTGCCTATTAAGCTTATAGGTCTGAAGTCTCTGAGTTCCTTGTCTCCAGTCTTCTTAGGAATCAAGGCTATGTATGTTGCATTGAGGCTTCTTTCAAACAGTTCTTGAGAGTGGAAATTATGGAGAGCCTCCATGATATCCTATTTCAAAATGTCCCAACATTTGATGAAGAAACCCATAGTGTATCCATCAGGCCCTGGAGCCTTATCTACTGCACATAACTTCAAACATGACAACACTTCTTGTTCTTCAAAGTTGCTTTGCAAAAGCTCATTTTCTTCTTCTGATATTGTGGGGCAATTATCGAAATTAACTTCAGGTATCCATTCCATAGCCTCTGAGTAAAGATTCTTGTAGAATTCAGTGATCTCAAACTTGATTCTCCCTGGTTCCTCAATTGTTTCATCATTCACCACTAGTTGATCAATGTTGTTGCATCTTTTATGTGCATTAGCAGTTTGGTGAAAGAACTTAGTGTTCTTGTCTCCTTCCTTAAGCCAAAGAGCCCTAGATCTTTGCCTCCATGCAACTTCTTCATTTTTCAGGTGTTCCTCATATTCCATGAGAATAGAAGCCTTTCTCATAGATTCCTCCTCAGTCAGTGCTGTTGTTTCTTGGATAGCATCAAAGACTGCCAATTGTTTTAGCAGGACGGATCTTTGGACCCCCAAGTTTCCTTGGCTACTTTTGCTCCATTCTCTGAGTTTGTCCTTTAAAGCTTTGAGTTTGCACGCTAACACATAGTCTGGCCTCCCATGAAATTCGAAAGAGGTCCACCATTCTCTGATCCTATCTACAAAGCCCTCTATATTCAACCACCAATTATCAAACTTAAAGTAGGATTTGGTTCGCTCCCAAGACCCACATTGTAGTGAGATAGGAACATGGTCTGATATCAGTCTTTGTAGGGTTACTTGTTTTATGTTCCTATATCTGCCATCCCAATTTTCTGAAATTAAGATTCTGTCAATTCTGGATGCAATGACCTGATTATTTCCTTTGAACCAAGTATAAGTTCCCCCTTCTAATTGAAGATCAATAAGTTCCATGTCTTCGATAAAGTCTGAGAACTCTACCATAGCTCTAGACCTTCTGTTGCAATTCCTTTTTTCGGAAGGAAATCTAGTGACATTAAAATCATCACAAACAGCCCATGACCCTTCCAACAATCCTCTTACTGCCCATATTTCCCCCCATACAGTTCTCCTCTCAATGTCATAATTAGGAACATACACTCCTGTGATATGACAAGTAAAATTTTGCAAAAGAGCCTTGAATTTACATGTCAGAGTATAAGCTCCTATTGTAACACTTCTCCTTCCCAAACGCTACCGTCCCATAGCATTGCAATACCTCCTCTTGTACCACTGGCTTCCAGACGTGCATACCTCACCCATCTCCCTCCCCAAACCTGACTAATAACCTCCTTTATATCCCCCTCTAATTTTGTTTCCTGAAAGCATATAATATCTGCCTTCCACTCCCTCACCAGACTTTTTATAATCCTCATCTTAGCCAAATCATTCAGACCCCTAACATTCCATGATACTAAATTAATCAGCATAATTCAATGATTGGCAGAATATTCCCTCTACTTCTTTTTCCATTACTTTTGAACTTGACATCAAAAGAGACTAGATCTTTCAACTCTTTCTTACCTTTGAATCTATTCTTTTTGATATCTAAATCTGATTCCATCCTTCCACTTTGTCTGCAACTATCGATTTGTAATAGAAGCTCCAAAGCTTCTTCTTCATGACCCTGAAAATTCACCCCAAACATCTTACTCAATTTGATTAAATTCTGATGTACCCAAAGTGTTGCATTCATCTCTTTTTCTGGAAATGAATTGCGGTGCTGAACTGAGACAGGAATAGCATCTTCGACTCCCCAATCTTCATCATTGATCCCCGAATTGAGCTGCCTCAATTGTTGTTGCTGCCCAGATTCGACGAATGATCGATCTTCTCCCACTCTGTAATGGCCATAGCATCTTCTACCTTATCTTCCTGTATCTCTGTCCCAATTTCTACTTCTGGCCCGATGCAAATAATTGAATTTCCAGTGTAGCTAGCCATTCTTTCAGTTTCCTCGACATGTGATGGTTGAGTGTTTAGAGAAGTGTTCTGGTTTGCGTTGAAAGCTGCTTTCAGTTCTTCTAAGCAGCAGTCAAATTTCATATCTACTGTGGGGCTTTGTTGAATGTCATTAAAAATGACTTGGGCCGAAAAATCAGGCCCAATTGTTGTAACAGGTCGATCCCTAAAAGAGTCTAACAAATTCCCTTCCACTACCCCATCTGCATGCTTAGCACGTGCCTCTTCATTAAATTCAAAACCGCTTTTGCTGCACCCTACGTGCTCCACAACCCGTTGGCTGTTCTTCTCCGGCGACTCCGGCAAGCCTAACCCAAATCGAGTTTGTTTTTTCGCCCAGATTGGGATAAAAAACTTTACCCCGTCTCTTTCTATGACAACCTCTAATGGTATATTCCGACCATCTCCAGTTATTTCGATCCTAGCCCACTTTATATGGTTCTTGAGTTCCGTCTCTTCCTCAGTAGCTATCCACCGACCACATAGTTCTCCAATTTCTTTGAAGATCTTTTGTGACCACAGGTGCATAGGTACTCCTATGGCTCTGATCCATGTAGTTTTAACTGGAAGGGAGTTGGGGATACACCCTGCAATGGGATTCCACCATTCTAGGTAGAACCTTTGATTCTTCCATCTCCATTCTCCTTGGATGATCTGTTCAACCATGTTCCTGTTTGGGAACTCGAACAGGTACAAGTCCCCAGCCATGTCGTACATATTCACCCCAACAACTTTATTCCATGCGACAGAGACCCATCTCCTGATATCTGCTAGGGTGGGTCTCTCCTTGACTTCCTTCCCAAAATATCCAATGACGCATCTTTTCAGAAGTCCATTATCCTTCTCTCCAGGAATTTCCGTGATCTTTATAGTTCCATTTAAAATGTTGCCTTGAACTCCATGAGGCATGTTTGGTTGCCATTTACTCTCTTTAACTGCTTTGGCATATGGGTAGTTTGCTTCAGTGATTCTGGGTGGGACTGGGATGATTAATTGAGGTTCACCTTTAATAAAACTTTCTATCTTAAATGCTACATCCTTCCATCCTGCATTTATGACTGACTCAGGAATAAGAATAACTAATCTAGCTACCCCATGTAATGACAAGATGCTCATATACCTCCCATGTTCATTGTACTTCCTGGTACAGAAATATTCTGAATTTCTGTCTTTTGTTTTCCATCTCCTTACCACATTCTTTTGGTCTTTTGAAGCCTCTTTGAGTACAAAACAGGTCCATTCCATAATCTTTTGACTCATTGTTGATCGCCTCATCATGTTTCGACTTCTTTCCACCCAGTCAAAGCATGTGTCTTCGTTGGAGTACCATCTGGTAATGTCAAAGGATTTAAAACCAGCATTGAAATAGATTCTGCTTTCCCCCATTTCAGATCTTATTTCAGTTGTAATTTGTTGTTGCCTTGGGTGGACATTGGATTTGAAGAAGGAAAAAGAGGATTCCGATTAGCAGGTACAGCGAAAAATAGTAAAAGACGTCGGAATTAGTGTATTGTTGGATTGGATGGCTCGGAACAACCTCGCGATGGGGCTGTCTGAAGAAGAAAAATTGAGATCTGGTATGAATATTACTCACGCGCCGGCGCGTGACGAAGTAGTCGCCGGAACTGGGCCACGCGTGAGGGCGCGTGGGAGGTCGTACGCCGGCGATTCTAGCTGGGTTTTGGTCGCGGTACGCTTGTCTCTTGGATGGTGGTGGTACAATCCTAGGATTCATGAGAGAGAAATGCCTCGGGGTAAGTGCCTGAGAGCATCTTTTAAGTCTGGTATATAATACTAGAACCTTTTTTCTTCTTCTAATATCTAGACAGTATTAGCTTTTAGAAGAAAACAATTCAAGCATTGAACATATAGAAGAACAGGTCTAACTGAAAGACATACTTAAAGACACGAATATAGCTAGTAAGACAAATCAAAGTTAGGGCCATAGACATGATAAGCTAGTTCTTCAGATTATTGTCCTAAACAGTGCTAAAGTGAGGAGACTGGGATGCTCAAGCCATTTAGGCGGAGGCCAGAATATCTCAACATGCTCTGGAAATGGCGTTATTCCCCCAAACATTCGAGTCTCGAGGTCATAAACTTCAGTCTTGAGTCCACAAAATCTCAAACGCTCATCATATTCTTTTCCTTCATCATCAAATTCTTTGAAGTATACACAATTACCTTTACATCCTGGAAATTCTTGAGCAGAAACAGAGAAGGAGCAATCTTGAGAAATGAAATATATCCGATCACCCAAACTTTCGACTTGAATCCAAGCCTTTTCTTCCCAGTTTAACCTGTAAACTTTAGTCTTCTCCTCGTAGAGCTCAAGCAGAAACAGCTAGTTTCTCTGTAATATCACTCCATAATTCGGGAGGAAGATCTGGCCATTGGACTTCTCTGTGTTCCATCTTCGCTGGTTTTCGCCACCATACCCTAGTCCACATTGTTCGTTTTGTAGTTTTCCTACTTTATGAGGGAACGTTTGCAGCCATATAATTCTCCTACCTTTGATAGAATTCCCTTATTTGCAAATTACATCCAAACTAAAAGTATGTCTTTTAGAATAATTTGTCGATGCTCCTTTATTTTAGTAATCAAAATTACTTTGATAATCAACACATCATTTATTTTAGTAATCAAAATTACTTTGATAATCAACACATAATCGATATACATAAATATAAATATTATGAATATGTTAACTTCTCCACAGCATATACGGCCAAGTACTCATCCAGCCAACATATGTACATACTGACTTTCCCTTTCTCCATATAACGAGGACTAGTTTTTTGTTCCTTTCTTAAAAGTTGAAACGCATTTAAAATTTTTTGAGGCGGTATGCTTGTATTTTTTTTATCAAAGGTGGATGTTATATTAATGCAGCGAATAAACAAGTAGAGCAAAGGTGCCATAGCATCCTTTGAATTTGGCTCACCTCCAGTAGGTAATCTCTCCGGTGCCTCCAATGCCACTCTGTATAATTTACACGTGTCCATTCAATAATTTAATGGACAAGATTTATTTTGTTAACCAACTAGTATTAAGTATTAACTATAGTTACCAATTATCATTGCCCTATCATTTCCGCCTTTCCCTGTGAAAGGCAAGTAAGAACCTTTCCTTACCTGTCCAATCTCTCCGAAATGTAGAACAAGAAGATGTAAATTACTAATACGAAATCACTATAAAAAAAGAAAACAATTTTATCCCAAATCTTTCAATAAGAAGAGGAGCAAAATCAAAAAGATGCACTTGGTTATAAAATTTAAAAAATCCAAGAAATGAGAAGCATTGGACTATTTTAAAGCTTGGTTTTGACGGCAATGGTGATGGACAAGCTACGCTGTCGTCTCCAGGAAAGAAAATTTTTAACTTGGGGGATTTTTTTAAACTATAAAGGCCAACTAAAAGACCTAAAGAGGGCATGAAACTTGGGAAGAATGAATAAGGGTTGATGCACTGATGCAGAATTTGTGTTTCTCTTATGAGATCAACTATGTTTTTTCTTGGGTTTTCTTTTTCTCTAGTTTTACATCTATAACTGTAATCTTCAACTGAGACTACTCTCTTAGTTTCAGCATTTCTCTGTTGAGATTCTTCCCATTTGTTCATTTACATGATAACAATTTCAGAGGTATAAGATATTATGAAATTGTAATTTTCCAGTTATTTGGTTAATATAAAATTACAAATAGATGTTTTCATTTACTTGCTCTATTTTCTTGAGAGAATTGGGATCGAGGGAAGGTTTCCTGCTATGGCAGTGAAAGGAAAGAGGGAAGAGGGAGAAGAGAGAACTGTTGGTAACCATAGTTAAAACCAATTGGTTAACAAAATAAATCTCGTCTAATAGATTATTGAATAGACACGGGTAAACTATACAGAGTGGCAACGGAGGAACTGGAGAGATCATGTACAGGAGGTGAGCCAAATCCGCATCGTTTACGGTCCAATTTGGGAAAAAAGTCCTCCCAATATAATTCCTTTAACAAAGTAATAGAAAACTTAGTTAAGTTATGTGCTAGCTTGTTTAGACTTCTAGGAAAAAGCACTATGCTGTATGACTAGAGTATAATCGATGAAAACTACTACAAAGTTGTCGCGATGGTTTTGGATATTGAAGGCTTAATGATAATATCTTGGACATGACTTTCGGTATTAAAGGGTTATAAACAGAAATGTCATAAAACGCATTTTAAAAAAAATTCAAAAACCCCAAAAACAGCACTAGTCATTTTTCTCATTTGGTTTAAGGGCTATCTTATCAAAATATATTAATTTAACAAAACATATATATATATATATATATATATATATTTTTTTTGAAAAAAATGATAGTGTTGGAGCTAGTTTGTACCGAGGGCACAACCTATGGATTACTTATTATCTCCTGTCAACATAGGTCACAAGTAACTCTATCCATCAAAACTTAGGCAAAAAGAAACAAAAGAAGACTTGGTATTCACATAAAGAGCAATAACATTAATGTAATGAAACAGGAAAAACATGGTGAAGATATCTTACTAATTCTGAGTAAACAACAACTTCCTGTAAAGGAACACATTCATCAAGAGTACTACTAGTCTTAATTCTGCGCTAAAAAACTTGAGGAATTAATGGCAGATAGCACATTCCTCATCCAGGACAGTTTGAGGGATATCTTGCAGGATTGCATAGAGGTGATCATAACACGCAGCGGAAGACAATAACAATCCTAGGCAGATCTTTTCGTGTTTAAAATTTATTTTGCATGTCAAAGATCGGATTTAAAACGCTCTTCACCAGGTACGTCTTAGATCCGATCTTTGACATGCAAAATAAATTTTAAACACGAAAAGATCTGCCTAGGATTGTTATTGTCTTCCGCTGCGTGTTATGATCACCTCTATGCAATCCTGCAGTGGTATCAGAGCCGTGGTTTATTGTATCTAAATTTTATTTAAGAAATATTTTAAGATTATATTTGAAGAGTTCAAATCATAATACATGTGTTTTGTGCAATAGTAAAATTATTTTGAATGCATATGAATTGATATTATTTTATTGTGAATAAAATATGTATTCATATAAGTTAAGCTATTGAGATAGTTCGTAACTTGAATTTGAAATTTCGTACAAGATACGACGGTAATCTATAATAGGTTATTAGATTATACAATTATTTTAATTGTTATTAGTTTATGAGATATAAATTAATAATAATGTTCTAGCATGAGTTATTTTATGTGACATATAAGATAAATATGTTAGAAGATGTTGAATTTCGTTTTTATGTCACGTGCTTGTTCATTACATAATTTTAAATTATTTATTACATGTGATGTAAATTAATTTAGGACTAAGCATGTAGACAACTTGAACTAAATTCACATTCTATAAAAGATTTGATCTTTATGTTATTAAAAATTATTTTATTAACAATTCTCTCTTACTAAAATTTGAGTTCTTAAATAATAAAATATAAGATATTTTATTGTAAAGCTATCCATCAAAATAAATAATTTTATTTATTTCTTGTTTATAAGGAACGGCCTGACAACCAGGAGACTTATAGTTCGAGAATATGTTAAAATTATTTATTGCATTAGATATATGGATTGGAAGAATTATTTAATTTTACACTAGACGCCTGGACTACCCGGGGGAGTATAAAATTTAATAAGTTCTTTGCTTTCATGATGGTTGAACTCAACTATGCCAATAGGATCAACCTGACTACCAGGAGACTATTTGACATAGAGCTATTTAAGGATATTGTATGGGGATACAATTGGTAAAAGTACCTACCTTTAAAATATATGTGAGAAACGACTTGACTTCCAAGGGGTTCACTAATATTTCAATAAATTTATGGGGATATGCTTTGGAAGCAGCAACATACTTACTTAATAAAGTTCCCATTAAGTCAGTCTCTACAACACCATATGAGATATGGAAAGGACGTAAGCCTAATCTTAAGCATATTAAAGTTTGGGGTTGTCCAGCTTATGTTAAGAGATTTCAATCTGATAAACTTAACTCAAGATCAGATAAGTGTAGGTTCATTGGGTATCTCAAAGAAACAATGGGATATTATTTTTATCACCCTTCTGACTATAAAGTGTTTGTGGCTAGAGGAGCAACCTTTTTGGAAAGGAAATTTCTTTTGGAAGGAAATTATAGTGGAGAAATAGAACTTGATGAAGTTCAAGAAACAAATGAATCAACACAAAATCAAGATCATGAGACACAAGTTAAAGAACCTTTATTGAATGTTTTGAAGTTGACAAGGAAGTTGCCATCTTCCACGGTTGAAGTTCAAGAACTAAATGTAGTTCAAGAACAGGTTAATGAACCAGTTCCAAACCAAATTGAACAACAACCAAATCCAGCACAAGGTGAACAAGTTGTACAAGCACCTCTTAGAAGGTCTATACGAGAACGTCATGTACCAACTAGATTAAATCTAATGGTACAATATGATGTATCAAACAAGGATGATCATAATAATGATGACCCTAAGACCTATGAAGAGGCTATACAAAGTTCTGATTATGAGAAATGGCAAAAGTCCATGGAATCTGAAATGGAATCCATGACGGAAAATAAAGTATGGACTTTAGTTGAACCTTCAAAGGATATAAAAACCTATAGGTTGTAAATGGGTTTTTAAGAAAAAGATCGGAGCAGACGGAAAGGTGGAGACCTATAAAGCCCGTCTTGTTGCCAAGGGATATCGTCAGAAAGAAGGAGTTGACTATGACGAGACTTTCTCTCCCTTGGCAATGCTCAAATCAATTCGGATTTTTCTTGCTATAGCAGCCTACTATGATTATGAAATATGAAAAATGGATGTGAAAACAGCTTTTCTTAATGGTGAGCTAGAAGAGGATGTGTACATGACACAACCTGAAGGTTTCACATCTCCGTCTGATCATAATAAAATTTGCAAGCTATAAAAATTCATTTATGGACTAAAGCAAGCTTCTCGAAGTTGGAATATTCTCTTTAACAAGACAATTGAAAAGTTCAATTTTGTTAAATGCGAAGAAGAACCTTGTGTATACAAAAAGGTTAGTGGAAGCACAATTATATTCTTAATACTTTATGTTGATGATATATTGGTCATAGGAAATGATATACCGCATTGCAAAGTACCAAGATTTGGCTATCTGAACAGTTCTCCATGAAAGACTTGGGAGAAGCAACTTATATATTGGGAATAAAGATCTATAGAGATAGATCTAGGAAGCTGCTTGGGCTTTCCCAGTCCTTGTACATTGATAGCATCTTAAAGAGGTATAACATGGATAATTTCAAAAGAGGTTATCTACCGATAGGCACTGGAATTACTCTCAACAGGGAGGATTGTCCTAAAACACCTGAAGAGAGAGAACGCATGAGTAGGATCCCATACGCTAGTGCAGTGGGAGCTATCATGTATACCATGACATGTACACGTCCTGATGTGGCTTATGCACTAGGAGTGACTAGCCGATATCAGGCAAATCCTGTGAGGAACATTGGAAGGTGGTGAAGACCATTCTTAAGTACTTAAGAAGGACTAAAGACCAATTCCTTATTTATGGAGATTCTGAGTTGAAACTTGAAGGTTATACTGATGCAAGTTTCTCTTCAGATAGAGATGATAGCAAATCTATTTCTGGTTATGTATTCACCTTAAATGGTGGTGCAGTAAGTTGGAAAAGTTCCAAACAAGCTACAGTAGTTGATTCAGTGACTGAAGCAGAATATATAGCAGCTAGTGAAGCTGCTAAGGAAGCTGTATGGATGAAAAAGTTCTTAAATGAACTTGGTGTGGTTCCTTCAATAGAAGGTGCAGTTCCATTATTGTGTGACAATACTGGAGCAATTGCTCAAGCAAAAGAACCAAGATCACACCAAAAATTCAAACACGTCCTGCGAAGGTATCACTTGATAAGAGAGATCATTGAACGTGGAGACGTCGAAATTCAAAAGGTTGATGAAAAAGAAAATGCTGCAGACCCATTCACTAAAGCACTTGGAGCAAAGGAGTTTGACAAGCACAAGTGGAATTTGGGAATGAAGTACAAGAGCAATTGGCTCTAGTGCAAGTGGGAGATTGTTAGGGATATATTATATATGCCCTAGATCCAATCTCATATTTGATGATTTGAACATATTTTTGTGAATGTTATTTATAAAAATATATGGCATTTGATATTCGTTTATCATATTTATTATTAATTACTTGATTAATTTAATAAGGTCCTTGATTAAATTTTGAGACTTGTCATCATGATGGAGATCATGATAATGAGAGTAAAGTCTCTTACAATTTAATCTAAATATTGTTCTTGATCGTAGGATTATTAATTTGGACATTAGTAATCCGGTTAGATCAATATTTATGTGATGATCGTCTTTATGGGATAAAGATTAGTTGATCTCATTAACTAAATAACATAAATAGATGATACATATAGAGATATGATCATTGAACCGATTCATTGGATAATTCCTAATGGTTAGAATTACCATAAACTGTCAATAGGATATTCTCTTGAAAAATGTGATGTAAGAGTTTCCTTTGACCTGATATCATCATAGTAATTGACAAGTTATTTATTGTGCTTTGATACTAGACACCTATGGCCCTAGGGCGATAGTTGAAAGGATATTGGGTACGATTAAATACTTGTAGAATTAATGATTGATCAAGATGGAATCTGTCAACTCTTGGTAATGAGTTTAAGCTCCATGTTGTCATAAATTATAACCGACCAAATTAAGACCTTGGCCACGGCGATTGAATGAAAGAAGAAAAGAGTTTCTTAGGTCATTCAATGGTCGATTATTTTTGACATGAATACATAGTCGGCTGCCTATTAGGATTTGACAGTTGAACCATATCCTAGGGTGACCCAGAGCTATAAGGACAGAAGGAATTAATACATTATTCTTCTACAAGTTCTTGATAGTATATTGTATACTTCATGTTATCCGGTCGTTAAGGAGTGTTGCTAGACGCCACCCTTGATTAGTATATTGATGTGATAAATTTACTATCGACAATATAGCAACTGGCATCCCCCATATAGCAACTGGCATCTTTTCATATCGACAATATAGCAACTGGCATCTTTTCATTCTCTCCACTTATCATCCCCCACACTTAAATAAATTAACTCACCCGTATGAACAATCGCCATTATAGAAAAATGATTGGTCTGATCATGACTTCTTGCATGGTTGGTAGAAAGCAAAATTTTACTATAAAGATACCCTACATCGTAATGTTCGAATGAGACGCGCTGCACATGATAAGCTTTAGAAACCTGTGAAACGCGGAAGTTTAGTAAATTCAGTACCTTAGGCATATAATCAGGCAAAACCTGGATCATTTGTCTCGAATCATTATCTTTATAAATGTAGATTAACTTGTCGGCTACTGGATTCATAACCCGCAATTTTCCATCTACCGTCTGTGTAACTTTCACCAACCAGCCTCTGCAGGACGAAGCAATGGAAGCGCCATCACGGGGTTGGAAAAGATAAATGGTGCTTTCAATGAGATAAAAATCACTGCTTTATTCACAATAGTCACGCTCGATGTTGGGCATGGGCCATTGGAGAGGTAAAGGAGGAGAGCTTTTGAAAGGAGGAAGCGAAGAACGCCATGTTGTGAAGACTGCACAAAAGCGAAGGACGTCAATATAGGTGTCGAGGCAACTACCGATCCTCTCCACAAGTTCTTTCGGAAGATCGGACCAAGGAATCACAGTTCTACTGTCCATGCTCGGCTGCTCTCCGCGCTATGCTACTGAAGCCAACGGTGAAAAGAGCTAGGGTACGTAGGATCACCCTTGTTAATTGTGCGAAACAAAATAAAATCCTAATGTAAAGAAAAAATGTCAAAAGTACATTCCTCAAATTCCTAAAGTAATTAAATTGTTTTCAATTCCTGATTTACCTTTTCAAGAGAGGAATCAAATTGGCTTCCTTTCCAAAAAACCGTATACTCACTCCGTTTCAATTTAGACGAGACAGTACGACTCGGCATGGAGTTTATAAAAAGAAAAGAAAAGAAGATGGGTAAAAGCTTTGTAGGGTATAAAATCTTCTCATTAATGGAAAAATAGGTAAAATGAGGAGTTTAAAGTTGAATTATTTCTAAATTTAGAAATGTGTCATTTGTTTTGAAACAGACTAAAAAGAAAAATACCTCATCTAATTTAAAACGGAGGGAGTACCTAACATAATAAAAAGGTTTTTTTTTTCAAGAAAGAATGAAATTGTCTAACACAAAATATACTCTTAGTTTCAAAAGGTAAAAAAAAATTATTTCTCTTTCGGTCACAGGATTTTATAATAATTTACTAGTTTTTGGTTACCGTTTTCTTCATTTAGGTTTAGGATTTCTTATACCAATTAATGTTACTAATTGTTTTTTTATTCGAAAAATGGTCAAAATTGCCCTTAACTGTTCGAAATAAACCACTTTCGATATGAAACTTTATTACCCTCCATAATCAAGTTTTAACTTAATTACATGACTATATACAATTTACCAATTATATACAAATTAGTTTTAAATGAGTATCTCTTTATATTATGAATCGAATAAGGAATCAGTTATTTCCCACCTATTCTCTCTTCTGCTCTCTCTCTCTCTCTCTCTCTCTCTCTCTCTCTCTCTCTCTCTCTCTCTCTCTCTCTCTCTCTCTCTCTCTCCTTCTCTGTTCTTTCTCCAATTTTTCTTCCTTTGATGCTCTCTATTTTTTTTTTTAATCTTTTTATGTTATATATAGTTTCAATGGAATTCATCAATAGGTTTCAATCGTTTACTATAGAGTTTTAACTTAGCAATTTTCTTTTATGTTGCATAATTAGCGTTCAAATTGGAATTGTCAATCAATAAATTTTGAAGATGTTTGACTCTCCACCATTGACAGCCATTAAAAAGCTTTAAAGCTTTGAATTCGAATTTGGGTTTTCAAAAACTATTATTTGTTTGGATTAGGTATTGTTGCAATCAACTGGATATATTGTTTTGAGTTTATATTTCAATTTTGAGGGTGCTTGGTGAAGATTAGACTTGATTGTGGTTGAATTTCTAATTGAAACTCGAAGAAGAAGAACACATGACATACAATATACTTATGAAATTGTATTAAAGTTGTATTATAGTTATATGTAAATTGTATATACTTAAGTTGTATTCTATTGTAGTTATATATTTTTTTATTTAATTTGAATGTTGTATGAAAGTTAAAAAATAATTGTATAATATATGAATCGTTGTATGAAATTTGTATTTAAGTTATAAGTACTATCTTTTTACATGAAGTTGTTGATATGCATCAAAATTGTATTAAGAGAGGAAGTTTTGATTGAAATTTCAGAGAGGAAGAAGAGCACACCACATACAAAATATATACAAATCTTTTACAAAATACATACAGAAGACATATTGTATAAAATTTATATAAAAATTGTATTTAAATTATATGGTATTGTAGTTGTATTTAACTGGGTAAAAATAATGTATGAAAGTTATAGATAAGTTATAAATAAGTTTTATACTATATAATAATTAGCTGTACAAAATTTGTTTTTAGTTTATATGTTATAGATATATCAAATTTAAATCAAATTTGAATAAGTTGTATACTATATATCACGTCTTCCCCCCTCACTGTGAGAGACGTGATATATATCTTCACAATAAATGACCGTGAAGAACACATATGAAACTGTACAAATCATCCCCAACCAACTCTTAAAACAATGAGATCATAAAATTAATTTAAAGTGCGAAACAATGGGCGTTGAATCCAAATTGTAGGCATCATGTTTGTTAATTAGATTATTTATGCATTGACTCCCTCAAACTATTGTATATGGAGAGAGGTGGCAGAGAATAGGAAAAGAGGAGAGGAGAGAAAAAAGGAAAAAAATATCACTGATCCCCTAATTTAAGGCACTAATAATGGATTTATATATCGAGAGAGGCGACAACATTGAATAGAGAAAGAGGAGAGGAGAGAAAAAAGGAAAAGTGTGTAACTAAATCTCCTAAGGGGGAAGGGAATTTTCATGGGTAAAGGAGGAGAGTTTTTGAAAGGAGGAAGTGAGGAACGCCATGTTGTGCAGACTGCACGAAAGCGAAGGACGTCAATATGTGTGTCGAGGAATTTGCCAATCCTCTTGAGAAGTTCTTTCGGAAGATCGGACCAGGGAATCATGACCTTTCCACTGCCCATATGCATACTTGCTGCTCTTTGCACTTGGTTGATAAAAACCCTAGCGCTCCTATATATCATCTCAAGGCGTTTGAGAAAACACGAAACGGTAGGGCATCCATCACGACGGGTTGTGCGCAACCGTTATTCTTTTTTTGGCTAAATATAAATTGGGAAATGTCCTTTAAGTTTTATTTTGTAATTCGTTGTGGTTTATAATAGAGTAAATTCCACTTTACCCCTTAGTGAGTTACTCTAGTGGTGAGTACCCTCCACTTCCAACCAAGAGGTTGTGAGTTCGAGTCACCCCAAGAGCAAGGTGGGGAGTTCTTGGAGGGAGGGAGCCGAAGGTTTATCGGAAACAGCCTCTCTACCTTAGGGTAGGGGTAAGGTCTGCGTACAAACTACCCTCTCCAGACCCCACTAGTGGGATTATACTAGGTTGTTGTTGTTGTTGTTGTCCACTTTACCCCCTTAACCTTTAAGGGTACCCCTTAGGCAATATTTTCCGGCGAGACTTAGTATTTTAATACAAAGAAAAAATGTATTATTGGTTTTTTCTTTTTCCTAAAAGGTTTTTAATCCAAAATCGTCAAAATCCATTAGCAAAAAGTGTTAGAAAGTCGAAACCCTAGCTTAATTTGGTCATCAATGGAGATATGGGGTATGATCAGAAGAGAGAAGAAAGGAAAGATGAAGACCGACCATACTAGGTTTATCTTCGATATAACCTAGGATGAATGTGTCGGCTATTTTATTAGTTGGAGCTGATTATTTACAATGAATCAAAGCCACACATCAAGCTCATGATGGATTAAATCTACATCGTTGGTTTATCTTAATGCTAGAAGCTTCTTTCCTCATGCAAATAGCACGTGAGGGAATATTAGTGGTTATGATAGAATTTTTCTGTTATAGTTAGACATATTAGAGTAGGACAAGTGTAATTAGTATTTTCTTTTTCTCTATTCTTTTATTCAAAACTCAAGTGGTATATACATGTACAAACAGTTAAATGAAATAGAGAGAAAATTTTCCAATTCTGCAATTTGTCATCTTCAATTTCTTTCATGGTATCAGAGCTCTAAGCTCGATCCAACATTGATTTTTCACCATCAAATTCATTCTTCAGTTCCCAGTGACGAAATATTCCTAATTCAGATGAAACCACAATTGCAGAAACAAGCAACAATGCTAAGTCAATCAGATATGACATTAAACATCCCTATCACCTTAATAACTCCGATTCACCTGGTATGACTCTAGTCAATACTGTGTTTGATGGAAGAGGATATCCAGGATGGAAGAGATCTCTTCTTCTATCTTTGTCAGCCAAGAAAAATCTTGGATTCATCAATGGAGCTTGCAAGTCTCCAGATCTCAACTCTGCTGAATACGAGCAGTGGAGTTGTGTCAATGACATGGTTACATCTTGAATTATAAATACACTGTCAAAAGACATTGCTGATAGTGTCATATACTCAAAGACAGCAAAGGAACTCTGGGACAGCTTGGAGCAGAGATTTGACAAATCAAATGGTGCCAAACTTTACCACCTGCAAAAGGAGTTATCGGGTTTAGTACAAGGTAACAGTGATATATATTGCTGGGTACTTCACTAAACTTAAGCGATTGTGGGATGAATTAGATGCACTAAATGTAATCATATCTTATTCATGTGTCTGTGAGTGTGAGGGAAAAGAAAAGTTATGTAAGTCTTTAGAGGATCAAAGGTTGATTCAATTTCTGATGGGGTTGAATGATGTGTATGCACAAGCTAAAGAAAATATCCTTATGATAAGCCCTTTACCTAGTATGGATATTGCATATTCACTCCTTTTGCAGGATGAAAATCAAAGAGAAGTATATGCAAATGCACACTTCAGTTCAGATTTTGCTTCTTTCATGGTTGCTGGACAAGGAAAACAGCCAAATGCATAAATTTTAGTTGAATTTGCAGCTTTCATGGCAACAAGACAAGGAAGGAATAATAAGAGATTCAGAAATAAGACACCAAGTGGGACAGTAACAGCTCAAAGGTTCAACAATTCAGCTCAAAAGGTTGCAAGACCATAACAAAAATTGAAAGGGAAGAAGAAATATAATCCTAATCTTTCTTGTACCTATTGTGGAAAGATAAGACATACACACGAGGATTGTTACAGACTAATTGGGTTCCCAGATGATTTTGAGTTCAATAACCCAAAAACTTATCACAACCAAGTCAAGGCAAATATGGTGACAACACATGAGGATGAAATTGCAGCATGACAGAACAATGAGAACAACAATAACAGTTTTGGCCAACAATTTAGCAAATAACAAATTGCAGAGATGATGGAGATATATAAGCAGGCAAAATCAGCACAAACAGGAAGCTCATAAATTAATTCCAATGTAGTTGCTGGTACTATTCTAAAATACTCAGGTTCAATGTTTATTAGCTTGAAATCAGATACATGGATAATTGATTCTGGAGTATCAGAACATATGTGCTTTGATCCTAATTCTTTCTTGTTTCTAATTCCACTCACTGCACCTTTGAACATCAATTTACCTAATTCTTTCAAGGTAAGTGTTACTCATATAGGGAGTATTTCCATTCTGCCAGGTCATGTTTTAACTAATGTGCTTCATATGCTAGATTTCAAATACAATTTACTATCTGTTCATAAATTCTGTGTTCAATTCAAGTATGATGTCCTACTTACATTTAGTAGGTGTCTGTTGCACGGCCTTTCAATGAGCAGTCCTCAAGTTTTTGGTGAAGTTAGAGAAGGACTCTACTTATTAGAATCCACTAGTTTTAGGTCTAGAAGTCTGTTTAGTAATGATGCAATTCCATTTCCAAAAGGAAGAAATTCCATTTCAAAGTCTGTTTTAGCTTCCAATCCAATACGTCACGGTCCAAAAATCAATAGTCGTGATGACACCTAACTCGACTAGCTAGGTAAGCCAACTAACAGACAATACAATCCAAATGAAATTATAGAAAAATAGTGAAGAATTATCTGGACATTTACAAATTAATCCAAGAACTGTTAGTACAAATCATGAGCTTCTAAGACTTAGAATTTACAAAGCTGATAAAAATAATTACGCGATCTGTTTGAAAACTACATAAATAGATTAACAAAATCTAAAGCCACCAAGGACAAGTGGCAACCATATCCGGAATGCACGAACGTCTTCAGGGTCAGCTCCCGACATCACCAGCAGCTCCGTTTCAAAAGTCTGCACGCAAGGTGCAGAAGTGTAGTATGAGTACAACCGACCCCATGTACCAAGTAAGTATTTTGTCTAACCTCGTCAACGTAGTGACGAGGCTTTTTAGTAAAAAGATGCTCACTAATAAAAATCTGTACCAAAATCTAGCAATAGAACTATACTACAGTATAACAAGATAGAGTAAACGAAACGAATGTACAAAACAATAACAAAATACTAGAAGAGATCATAATTTAATAGTTTCCAATATCTCAACCAATCTTTTCCTTAAAGCGAAACCAATAAACCACAATAGTCACCCCATAACTTTCATAACATGAGGAATATACTCTGATATTAAGTTAATTGTATGACAACACCCTTCGTGCATTTATCTCATCCTCACCAAAAATGCATACGACAGTACCAACCGGATGACAGAAATGCCGATAACAATAATGGCAAACTAGGAAATACGCAAATAGCAAAAATGAACGAGAATGTACATAAGGGCATCAGTAACAGACTAGGCGGAAGGTATAGATGGGATAACAACAATCAGGAAAATGAATGTAACTTCAACTAACTAGCATGGTGGAGGCATAAATACAAATATAACGAATAAGAGGGGAACACATGATCTTTATACATTAACAAGTAGAAGCATGAATGACTAATACGGTAGAAGGCATGTACTAAGTGCAACCAAAATAGATACGACAAAGATATAATTATGACAGCAGGAAGTAGGCATGGTATTTGCAAGTTTAGCAAGTAGAAGGCTTGAGTGACACAATAACAAATAAGATAAAGAACAAGAATAGGGCATTAACGACAAGTCACATAGGAAACATAAATACAACATTAACAGCTCAATGTAATGGCATGGACGTATACACGAAGGAAAGATATCACAATATAATGCATGTCCCTCGTCCTTACCTGCACGGAAACACCTATCGTGCCATGAACTCATGATAATTTAAAACATGATAATATAAATGAAATGACACGGCATCACCCTTCGTGCTTTACACTCACATAACATGGCATGACATCACCCTTTGTGCTTTTACTCACAAATGATATGGTACGGCATCACCCTTCGCGCTTTTACTCTCAATAATATGGCACGACATCACCCTTCGTGCTTTTACTCTCAATAATATGGCACAGCATCACCCTCCGTGCTTTGCACTCTCCCTCACATAATAATGTATAAACAAAGGTACGGCATCACCCTTCGTGCTTTACACTCTTCCTTACCAAGCATATGTATATCAATGACAAACAAGGCATGGAGCATAAATAACATCAAGGAGAGTATTTAAACGAATATTCCAAATGAATCCCAATCATAACTTTCCAAGCCAACAATAGTTCAATGAACCCGCAAGAACCTTATTATTCAAGTATTCCAATAAATCTCACAAAATGGCCATTGGAATAATTGTACTTATTTGTCCTTCCCTTCCCCGAACCCCTGCTATGATGATTCTACTTTTTGTGATGACAATTATAGGGAAATGGAAGTGGAAGAAATTTAGCATTGTCAAAATGGAGAGTTCAAACTCATGATGGAATGCCTACTTGAAGGAGGAAACAAAGAGCAAAATGCCTTGGAGGAGCTTTTGGAAAATAGTCTCCAAAATAATCTGGCGTTTGAAAGATTGAACTCACAAATGGGAGAAATGATTAAAACTTTAAAGGTCCGAAAAGTCTCGGAAGTGAATGATAGCCAAGAACTTTCCTTAAAGGTTAAAGCCGAAAATCCTTCTTTGGTACTTGATCAAAACCAAGAAGAACTCTCAAATGCTCAAAATGAGAGGATGATTTTTATGTTGGAGGCCATTCTTTAAAATGAGGTGAAGCACAACTTGGCACTCGAGTACTTGAAATAAGTTTTGATTCAAAATGATGAGAATATCCGCACTTTGGAAGTTCAAATAAGAATATTTGTTGAGAGTGTGGAAAGAGCTCAAGAAAAGTCCAACTTTGAGGAATAAAGTGATCTTTATTTTGAGGAATCAGGAATGAACACCCGCCAACCTACTCCATACTTGTTAGTGGTGCCACGAAAAATATGAAATTAGAGTCAACTAGTGTAATTGAAAATATGGTTGCATTTGACTCTAGTTCCGGGGACCAAGAGGATGTTAAAAACAAGAAAGAATTACAATTTGGAGGCTTGATGTCACATTCCAAGCATTTCTCAACATTGGAATTATGTGGTGTTATGGGAATTGAACTACGCGAGTCAATGAGGGATTGCGAAGAGAAAAGGCAAAGGCCATACATTTTACAATTTGAAAGTACAAGAAAGCAAAATGATATTCCTCACATGAAAGCCAAGAAATGCAAAATGAAGCAAATGGCATTTGGCTTGATCATCTACTTACCACCTCCCACCGCTCGTGGTCACAAACTTGATTCCAAGTTAGGTGTCCAATTCATATCGTTCAAGTGGCGATAAAAGTAGTAAAGTTGATTCACGGCGTACCACGACGGTAAATACGGCACTTAGTAGGAGGCAACCCATCATTTTCAAAATTTTAAGTTATTTTTGAATATTTTTTTAGAATAGCTTAGTATATTATTTTTGGCTAATATGCCAAGTTTTAGAATTTTTGGAGTTAATTTGAGCAAGTCGGGGTAACCGGACAGCCAAAAACTAGTAGCGGCTGAAAATTGCAGAAACATTGCTTCGCGTTCGCGAGCAGACCATCGCGTTCGTGAAGGGTAACAAAATTTTAAACCTTCGCGTTTGCAATATATATGTAGCGTTCGCGACTGTTTGGTCAACATTAACCCTTCGCAAAGACGATAGAACCCTCGCGAATGCGAGCCTTAGGTAAGTTTAAAATATCAAAATATTGGAAATCAATGTTTAATCCCTCTCTTTTCTCAAGAACTGTTTCTTCTCCTTAACCACCAAAATTAAATTCTCCATAATCTTCAAGTCCATTGCAATTTTCTCTCACCATTTGCAAGGTATGTGGTTTTCTCCCTTGTCTCTTAACTTTTCCCTCTTTTCTTGGTGAGAAACAATGGAAGAGCAACTTTATCTTAAGGTTTTAGGGTGTAACTTTCAACTTTTGAAGTGAAACTTTAGGGTGCCAAAATGATTGTTTTATGGGTGAGGTTGGTTGGGTTTGAGTGTGTGATTGTTATTGTAAAATTTTGGGCGAGATGTGTGCTAAAGTTGACTGAAAAACAAGCAAGAAAAAATGCAAGAAAGCTGTTTGAAAAAATGCCTGAAAGAAAAATAGGTTTGAGTGATGAAGATGACCTTCGCGAACTCGAAGGCCTATTTCTGGGCGAAATGTTTTTGCTCTTCGCGAACGCGAAGATCAATTGCTGGCAGTCCCCAAAATGGCAAAAAATAGTAGCTTTGCACAGCTCTATCCGGGACCCTTTTTGCCTATTTCTTTGGCTTAAATACTTCCTAATACATTGTTTTATGCGTCTACAAGAGCTTTTAACATTGTTGGTCTATTTTGTAGGTATTTTAGTTATAAAATGGATCCGGAGCACAATGAAATTGAGCAAGAATATGTCCCTGAAGCTGAACAAGAGGAACCCTTTGATCATGACAGGTTTTTAACTGCTGAATATGAAAGGAAATATGACGAACTCTTGTCAAAAACCATCGTCAAGGAAAGAGGCATAAACATGGAGAAGGTTGAAGCTAAAATGCCGGGCTTCTACACAAGATTGGTAGAAAGCAGGTGGATATTTTTTGCTCCTCAACCAAATGATGCCAACTACACAGTAGTGTTGGAAGTTTATGCAAATGCCTTGAGGACAGACTTCCAAGGAACCTTAGTTACTATTGTGCGGGGTATGCAAGTCAACTTCAGCCCTGAGATAATCAATAGACTTTATAGCCTTCCCAATGCCGATAATGAGGTTTATAGAGACAGAGGAAAAGCAAGAGGAAATCAATGGTTGGTGGACAAATTGCATGACGGGGTTACCCCGAAGTGGTTGACATTACACAAGGGAGTTGATTCTCATGACTTCACTGCAGAGGCCAAGACTTGGCTCTCCATTATCTGTGCGAGGATATTGCCTTCTACAAATGACACTAATGTAACACCAGAGAGGGCGCTGATAATTGCTGCTATCATGGATGGACTACCCGTGAACATGGGGGAACACATTGTTAGAGAAATTGAGGAAGCCACCCATAGGAGGTCAAAGAGCCTATTTTCCCCATCATTGATTACTCGGCTATGCTATGATGTTGGGGTGTTAAAACACCCAAATGATGATGAGAAAGGTCCCGGAAAGCCAATGATCCACCCATTGCTGAAAAGGGGACCCACTGACAAGTAGAAAAAGAGGAGGATTGATGTCGTATCCTCTTCATTTGGGCAGTTCTTTAAGGCCTTTGCACCTGCACCAGGAGTCATTTGACCTCATGGGACCACTCCAGTCCGGCCCTCACACTATGCGTCACTTATCCAGTCAGATACATGGAGTAGATGCACACATTAGGCAGCTTATAGCTGGCCTTCCTACTGGTCTATCTGAGGCTCGCACATCTACTGGCACTGCTACCCCACCGTCCTTAGATGACGTGGTCAAAGAGCAAAAAGCAATAACGTGCAAGATGGAGTCCATGAACAACAAGTTAGAAAATATGAGCCGCCGGCAAGGGAAGATTGAGAAGCGGCAAAGAAAGTTCAAGGAGCACAAAAAGAAAAAGAGCAATCTCCTGAACAAAATGATGGATAAGCTGAGGTCGTTCTGTAGTTCAAATGACTCGGATGATATGGAGGAGGAGGAGGAGATCAAATTTCCTTCCACCTCCGGCTCCGACTGAGGCCTATTCAGGGAGCCCCTCTACCTATTATACTTTTTGTTTTGATATTGTGCAGTGAGGACACTGCAATAATTTTAGTTGGGGGTGGTATACTTTATTTATATATTTATGCTTGTATGCATTTATATGGATATTGTGTGCCCTTGTCGGGCTTGTGTTGTGATTAATATAATTGTGGATTAGTCGCTTTTGTTACTTTATTTTATTTAGTAGTTTTTAAGTATTTTATATTTAATCCTTTAGTAGTTTTTAGTTTATATTAGTTTTATCTCTTTAGTAGTAATATAGTCTCCTTGGATTTTCTTTATGCTACGGTTGTTTCCCGAGAAATATTTTTGTGTTGAACCGAATGGCGTTTCCCTATGATGAATGGAGTGACAACTTTCTTAAGGGATTCGTCTTGTTTAGTTTTTCTCTTTTTTTTAGGTAATTTTTTTTGTTTTAATTAGTTTAGTAGCTAGTAGTGAATAAATTGGTTATTGGGTGTGATATTTTGTCCATAAATCAATTTGTGGCTTGCTTGGTACCAACATGATTTAAACCCCGGCATATGAATTCTTAATCTTTGAAAAAGAAAAATGATTAAAATAAAGATCATTGTCATGACTTTTAGACTCAATTTTTGGCTCTTTGATTCATTAAATAGTCTTTTTAGGCTATATGTAATTTTCTTTGGGTTCATGATTTTAACTGGATCTTAGATTTGTATTCCACTCGAGTTTTCATGTGCCATGTGTGGTGAGATTTGTTGTGAGTTCTCTTGCATTATTTGTAGTCTAGAACTTGCCCAGAATGTGCTTCAAGGCGAAATCCTAAACTAACTTGGTTTGCAAAATGATGTTAGGCCTTCCTTGGACCGTTATTGTGCCTTAAATTTCCTACCCTTGCATATTTTCCCTAGTCAACCCCTTTTGAGCCTTTAAACTTTTTCTTTGGCAATTGTGTTACAAGCTTTATCCCTTTGTTCTTTATTGATCTATCTTTTGGCATCCTACCTCCCTAAGTACTTTGAAAGTGTAAACATAGGCTAAAAGCCTAAGTTTGGGGGTGAAGGTTGGAAAAGTTGTGATGTGGAAGTTGCTTAAAAGGTGAAAGGTAATTATAAAATAAATAAATAGTGGAACCTTCCCTGATTTTTGAAAAACAATGTGATTAAGAAAGAAGAAAAAGGAAGGAAAAATAAGGAGTTGTGAATAAAGGGAAGATTAGGTGTAGAATGAAAAGTGAAGAAAGGATGGAAAAGTTTTTGAAGGAAGTGTGCTTTAATTGTTGCAAATTATAGTGCTTAGGGAGGTTTTGAGTCACTCTTATCCAAATTGTGCCCTACCTTACCCAAAGACCTACATTATAATCCTTTAAGTCCTACTTGATTTTGAACCAAGTGTGTTTATATTAGTGGAGAAATATATGAAAGGCAAGTCTATGACACTACTTATGTGCATTTGAATATCTTTGTGTAAGAGAGAGTTAATTCTTTCCATTTGATATCCCATTTATGTTTTGAATTGCAATTTATGAGTGTGAGATTCTCTCTTAAGTGTGAGGTCACATGAGATTTGCGTTGCGAATTTAATCCCATTTTCAATTGGGAGAAATGAACGAGGGAAAGTTATTTGTGATAAAGAGGCAATTTTTGAAGCTTTAATGTCATGACTTGATTGTTACTTTGATTAGCATAGTGTTTGAACACTTGAATTGTAATGAAATTTATGAGAAGTTTTTGGTGTTTTATTTGCTTTATATTAATTGTTGGTACCAATCAAAGTCATGTGCTTGTACTTAAAGTAGACCTTTTGACTTGGTATGATATTGATGCACTATTGAGTTAAATACTTGGAAGGGGATTTTGTGCTTTGATTGCTTGAGGACAAGCAATAGTTTAAGTTTGGGGGTTTGATAAGTGGGTATTTTACCAACTTATCTCGTCTTTAATTTAGATTTTTTCTATGTTTGATTGATAAAATCGTGATACTTCTATTTTACAGGCTCTATGTGATTTAGAAGTGATCGTGAAGAAACCAAGTGAAAACGAGTAAAAAAGAAGCTAAAATGAACAATGGAAATCTGCCCAGTGAATTACCCTTCGCGAACGTGAAGGTATGATCGCGAACACGAAGAAGAAATGGGCGGAAAAACTGGGCAGTTCTGGAATTTCACGTTTTTGACCCTCAAACCATTTAATACACGGCCTAGCTCATTTGTAAAAGATCTTTTTGCAAATATTTGGCATCTTGGGAAACTTTTGTCAAGTATTGGAGCTAGGGTTCTTGCACACATACTTGGGACTTGAAGATTTGAAGCTTTTGGTTGAGAATTTCTTACCTATTTATGTTCATTTCTTCATTTTCTTACTTTGTATTGAATATCTAAGTGTGTAATAGTTTTTCCAACACTTGAATCTTGTTTATAGGAATATTCATATTTAAAGTTTGGATTAAATATCTTGTTGTGCTTATGTATTGAACGATTTTTATTTATTATGAAGTGGTTATTGTTTCTTTAATTATTCTTGTTTTTTAATGTTTTCAAAGGGATTAGCTAACCCTAGGACTCGCCCATTCACTTCGAATTAATTTTGGAAAAGATAATTTGGGATTGGGAAAGATTAATTAACAAGATCATGGACGTTAACCCTCACTTTATAGATTCTACCTAGGGATAGGATTGAACTACTTGTAGCCATATTCGGGTGTGCTTAATCTCCTAATTGTTTTAGGAATAATTCAATTAGGAAGTCTTGTTTGTCTTCGGAAGAAGCTAATATAGAATTACTACCCGAGGCTAATTAACATAAACTCGCTCATAGTTGTAAAATCGTGAAATACATTGGATCGTTAATTGAGTGTATTTCCCAATGCATCCATACTTGTAGCCATTGATCAAGCTTTCTAGGTTAGTCTACATTTTCGCAATTAGTTATAAATATTTTCTCAAAACATTTTTAAGTGTTGGGCTTAGCATAATAAGTGATAATTCTCTTACATGCCTAATCACCTACATATTGTTCTCTGTGAGATTCGACCCCGACTCATAGTTGGGTAAATTATATTGCATGCGACCGTGTCCATTTATATTTTAGTAGTGGATTTGGACGTCACAGATTTCATAAGAAAATACACAAAAAGTTAAAGTAAAACTACTGTCCATCGCCATCACGACCTTCAACACCCCTAGCCATCTCGGCCTTCAACGACGTCACCACACTGACCATCGATGTCATCACCATCTTGGCCTCCAGCATCTTCTCCATCCCCACCATGAGGGTGGAATCATACCAGGCATTGTCCTCGAGCCGATCTACACCTCCTCCTCATCCTCCTCATCAGGCTGAGGCGTAACAAGATCATAATCACAAGCAAGACGAGCCTCGCGTGCCTTGACTCAAGCATCCTCGATAGCCATTCATGAAATAGCGCGCGCTGCATATAAGTCGCAGAGCATATCCAATCGGGCTTCAGCATGGATCCACTCCTCGTACAACTCCGGAGAAATGTTAGGATATTTAGAAGCATTTGACGAAGTAGGCCGCACAAGTAGTTGAACCTTCTTAGCCTCGAGAGCAGCAACTCGATCATGCAGCTTAGAGTTCTCCTTGTCCAGCTCCCCGATCCTCTCCTCAAAATGGTCCTCCTTATCCCTTGCCTTTGATAGATCATTTTCCCACTAAGAGCGGAGAGTCCTATTCGCCAGCTCAATAATGTCGATCTTTCTCCGAGCATCCAATTGGGAAGACTCCGCCTGCTTGAGTATTTGCCGTTCTCAGTGATTTCTCCCCTCAGAGTATCAATCTCGAGCTGACACCCGTTCAACTGGCTGCTCAGTTCAACCAGTTGAGACTGGAGGTCACTGCACTGGGCCTCTACGCCCTTTCTTAGCTCAAGCTCCTCTTATGTTCTTTTCAACGCCTCCTTGAGGACGCTGAATTTCCCCATGGCTGCCATTAGCTCCTCATCCTTCTTCTTCAGCTAGTCTCCACCCCCCTCACAAAGTTGCTTTCGAAGGTCCCGGTACTTTCCACGTTACTCTTGGTACTTGCCCTTAAACTTTACATAGATGCCTTTTTGCGTCTTCTCCCATTGGGCGCTCTCAATCTAAAAAATGATCATCTTCAAATCAAGGAAAAGATAAGAGTCAAAGCTCAGAAACAAGTTAAAACAAAGAGGAAAGAAGAAACAACTACTATACTTACCTTGAGAGCAAGGCCGACGATATTCTTTGACAGAGTACTGTCATTTATCTCACTGAGGGTCACACCCTTGGTGTCGGAATAGAGAGGACCGAGAGAGAGGACCACTTCCTTGGTGTTTCTCAGCAAGTCACAATCCATTGGGATCGTTATGGTCCTCATACCTCCCTCCATCCTTACCTTGATATGAGTGAGCCCCTCGTCGATTATAGGAGGTCGTCATGGTCCATATTGGAACCTTACTCATTGCTATCATCGGCGACGTCTTTTCCTTTGTCCCCGCCAGCCTATGAGACATCTATTACCGGCCTGGACGACGAAGCCTCTCCCTACCCCGCGGGCACGGAGCCGTCATCAAATGCCACTATCTCCCCCTCAGAATGCAATGACATGCCCTCATTGACTTCTAACGGTTGCAGGGCCTCGAGGCTCGACCAAATATCATCACCAACATATATTATCGCCGACTCACGCAAAGTGAATCTGTCTTCCACTGCATCAATAGCTAAAGGAACTCCGCCACCCACATCCACAGATCTCCTTTTGTGAGGTGGAAGGTCCCAATCACTAGGCAAGAGTTTGTCGTCCTCGTCAACGAGAAAAACTAAAGGAGGAGAAGAGGTTGCAACAACCAGAATATGGGCGGTGGCAGAGGTTGCAACAGTTGAAATTAGGGCGGAGAGAGAAGTTGCAACAGTTGGAACATGGGTGGAGATTGAAGGCGTAGAGGCCCTTCTCCTTTGGAAAGAGGGCACGTGGGCCCTAGCCCTCCGTGCGGTCCCTCAAATAGAGCCTAGAGAAAAATAAAAAGGAAGAGAACAGTAAAAACAACAAACATACACCGCATAAAAACGGTATCGATAGGAAGAAAGAGATTACCTATCAAGGGGAGAGCCGGTTTGAACTTTTGGAAGAAGCTCAGCCAGTCACGAATCCCCACTATATAGGGGAGGATCCGCCTGACCCAGTCGGCGAGATGTGTCATAAACCGGAAAGGTCGATTAGTAGCTGTATAAAGAGAAGAGTTATTTGGTCGGCCCACAACAAAAAGAATTTTAGAGAAAAGAAGAAACACAAAAAGCATGAGTACTCACGGGTGGGGTTCCAGGCCTCAGGGAAGCCGGCGAGACACTACGGCCTCAGTCCTGACGAAGAAATAGTGGAGAAAGAAATGCCGACTATCCTTCTCATCCATCCTCCCCACTAAGAACTTTCCCCCATGGTGGTGAAGGTTTAATAACGTTCCTAGTAGAAATAGGGGGCGAAAAGGTGCACCAAGTAGCACACCGTGACCTCGAATTCGCCAACATATTGACCATCTTGAAGAAGTAGGGGGCGAACAAGACACACGTTATAGTGACGGAAAAATGCTTCTATCAGTGGAGGGAAGGGGAATGAATAGCCGATGGTGAACGAATAGGCGTAGAGGGCGCAGTATCTGGGACGATGGACCCGTACTTCATCATCACACGCAGGAACTAACTCCACGTGGTCGGGAAGGCCGAACTTAGTCTTAAACTCAGCTAAGCGCTCAACCGTCATCGTGGATTAAAACCTCTAGGTCACCACCGTCTGTGGCTTATGGAAATCGGGTTCGGCATCAGGGTATCGAGGTACAATCTCCTCTATAGAGGGGAAAGTTTCCTCCTCAAAAGTGACAATGATGTCTTCCCCCTAAGCTAGGAACATGACGGCCAGAGGAGCAGAATGATCTTCCACACTAGCATCAGATGAAAGGTTTGACATTGTTATGGAGGTTAGGAAGAAGATAGAAGAGGAAATCAGAAGTGCGGTGAAATCTTATGAAGAAGGAAAGGAAATTCCAAAGGAGAAGTGAAGAGAGTGTAAAAATTGAATTTCAACAAATCCTTCCCTATTTATAGAGTTTGAGGCACCATAATCAAAATGGTTTGCCATAATTGGCATAAAGATCAAAACGGCAGAGCCAATCAAAGGTCACGCAAGAATCGATGCAAGGCATTGGGAATCAGCGTCATCATGGCGCATGACATCATGACGTTACTTCTTCTCTTAGATTAAATGGTTCCAGCAAGCCACCGAGGAAATCCAAGGGTTTAAAATATGTGACACACAGAGAGCCACATCGCATTCTCGCCACAACAAAGACGACCAATGGTATCTGTTCAGGGAGCTCGACCATAAAGACTACCATGACCTCAACAAGCGGAGGAACAAACTGTATAGGCCAAAATTACCCTAGTTACGTTAGGGTCGAATTAACATTAGGAGAACCTTCAAATGTTGCCACGCGTTATTGGCATGAGTTCGACAAATGACTAAGGCAAGGTCGAGGAGTCAACAAAGACCGAGGTCGAGGACGAGCACTCTCATTTAACGGAGCAATAACGGGTAGTTTTAGGGATAAGATTTTAAAGAGAATATTCCAGCGAATATTCTCGGGATATGTACTATTAGGGTTTTGTGACACATATCCCTTTATAAATAGAATGAATAAGGGTAAAAAATACCCTTGTACTATCGAATATTGTTTAAATTTATCCTCCGTTATACTAATCGATCAATAATATCCCTACCATCTTACTATTAAACAAATATACCCCCAAGTTAACGGAAGAGCCACGTGGTGGACATTTAAGTCATGTGGTCCATCCAAGTTTAATTTTTATACTGACCCGACCCAGTACCCGCTACCCAACCTAAAAGATACACCCTTATTCATAATCAAAAAAAAATTATTATTGTCTAATTAGCTCCGTCTTTTTGATTAGCACATGGGATTGCCACTTTTTCGCCACTTGGGAAATGTTTAACCCTTACCAACTCCCCTCTTTCCCTTTCCCCCACCCATCCCCGCTTCTTCTTCTTTTTCGTCAGTTACTCTGCCGGCATGTTCACTTATTCTGCTTCTTCTTCTTCGGTTCCGTCATCGTGTTCCATTTCTGTCATTTTTTTTAATCATTTTTCTGGTATTGGCTTTCAAGTTAAAGATCAACTTGTTCTCGAATAAAGACTTTTTTTAGTTTGTTTTTGTGGGTAAAGCTAGTTTTGGATGTTAGAAAGAGATGACTTTGGTGATATGAAATGGCAATTTTGGGGCTAAGGTGGAGTAAAGTGGAAGATTTTTTGTTTCTTAAGAGTCATTTACTGTATGTCTATATCCATGAATTACTGATTAGATTTCACAATGGAAGATTTTTTCGTTCTTAAGAGTCAATCGCCTTGATATATGCTTCCCTTATTTATTTCTATTCTAAAATTTGAGTCTGCTTCTTCTCTTTGAGGATTGAAAGAACAACCAAAGTTGAGGTATTTTACTTATGGCATCTACAGTACCGGCGAAGTCAAATAATCCACTACACAACTTCGATTTTTCTCACTAGAAATGGATTAAGACTCATCATTATTCAAACAATAATCATCATCATCAGTGTTGCTGCTCATCCAAATTGTCATCGGCGGCGACACGATTCACTGCTAAGACAGTCTCAGTTTCGATGTGTGAATCCTTCGCATGATTCGTCAGTCACAAAGGAGTGATTCTGCTGTGATCGCTCGCCGATCATTGACCCGTGATCTTATTTCGGCGGCGCTAGGATATGAGTTAAGCGGGTATATTTTTTTGATTGGGTAACAGGTACTGGGTCGGGTCAGTATAAAAATTAAACCCGGATGGACCACATGACTTAAATGTCCCCCACGTGGCCTTTCAGTTAACTTGGGGGTATAATTATTTAATAGTAAGACTGAAGGGATATTATTGGTCGACTAGTATAACCAAGGGTAACCTTAAATAATATTCGATAGTATAGGGGTATTTTTGATCCTTCTCCGTAAATAGAAAGAGACATAGTTATAGAGGGGGATTGGACACTCATCTGTAAAAGAACAACACATGACATTCTCTAGAGATCCAAGGAGATCCCTGTCTAGCTTTTCTCCCACGATCCAAGGAGAACTCGAATATTTAAAAGCTCATCAATCATTTATCATTGTCAGAAGGAATATTACACGACTTCATCTCCTTTTTTCGGTCATCTCTGTTATATTTATTTACTTAAATACCATTATACACCATTTATTGATATTTAATTCTATTCACTTCATATTTGTGCCATTAAGTATTGTTTATTATTATACGTCCATCACGGTTACCACAGACTTTGTGGCATTTTTCATGACAATAGTTAAATAATCTAGTGGATATTATTATTGACTTAGATTAACCCTATTTTGTTAAGAACATGTAATTATTTAAATCTAGATCTAAACTTTGGGTCAACTTAATTTTTTTTCACCGTTCATTCTCAACTTGATTATTTTTCACCGTTCATTCTCAACTTGATTAGTTTTCTATTTTTTCTCTTTAATGGGTACCATCCTACTAAAAGTTTTAATATATAGTTATCTTATAAAAGTGCATGAATTTATTCATCTCGATATACTCTGTCCAAGTAAAGCCATGATTAAAGGATTTTGAAATGGATTGTAAATACATGAGATGTGAAATCGTTCCATAGAAGGCAGACGAAAAAGAAAGGATGCATATTAATATGGTAATATTAATTGTATATTTCCATAATTATTTCAATAAGAGGGTAATTCTGGAGTATCATAAATATATTAATATGAAAACAGGAGAGAGAAGCGTAATATCATATACCAAGATAAGTGTAATGAAGGAAGGTCTAAATTATACTCTTTTTAAACTTTTGTTTGAGGGTTGGGGTCATTAATATTAATTCTACCAGTTAATGGGGCACTTGAGGGTTTGGGTCATTAATATTCTACCCATTAATGGGACACTCGACATGTCTGCAAGTCTTATATTTTCAGTTTAATATAAATAGTTAAAAGGGAGAAAGTCTAGATTTGCCCATCTACTATTGCATATTATTTATATTTGTTCCCGTTATACTTTTCGTCCACTTTAGCCCATACTGTTAACAAATTTTTTAGATTTGCCCCTAACCCTAACGGCCCTACACTGTGGCAGCTGATCCTCCAATATTTGTTCATGTCAGCTGCCAAGTCAGATGGCTCCACCAAATTAAGCCAAGATGGTGGTGGCCAAAAATTATCTGCACATTCAAGGCAAGATAACAATGAACCAAGCTTACCATTGTCTTTAGGAGGAGCGTCGCCGTCAGTTTGAGCGTCGCCAGTAGGGCAGTATGACTATTACTCAATATGAGATCTATTTTGTGAATTTGGCCTGTCATGCCATTCTTCTGCTTCCCACCGAGAGAGAGAGGGTGAGGAGGTTTATTGATAGACTTGCTCAGCCTATCAGATTACTTTATATCTTAGTATTAGTTCCTCACTAAGAATACCTGATTTGCTACCATTATTGTTATGACCACCATAAAATAGAGCATACTCGTCACGAATAAATAAGCGACAGCAATCGCAGCTACCTTCATCTTCACTGCCATCATCTTTATCCTGGTCATCAAACTCCCTCAATATATCCAGAATTATATATCCGTTTGCATAAAATGCAGTTTCCTCTGTAATCCTGCTCTAAATCATGGGAATAAACAGAGAAGCAACAATCATCACCAATAAAGAAAATCTGATCATCCAATGTATGCACTTCAATCCACTCATGTTGCTCTTCATTTAGCTGGTACACTTTAATTTCAAGGGGATTAAACCAAGAAGGCCCTTCTTGGGGATTAAACGGAAAAGGGCTGATACCTTCCGACTTCTTGTCAACATCTAAAACCATATCAACGAGAAACAACTGCCCACGTGATTCCTGTTGAAGAGCTCAGCTATGGCACCGGACGAAGACATGCAGAGATGAAGCTAGAGAGAAGAGAAGAGAAGCTCCAAGAGATTCCATTGGATGAACAGAAGAAAATAAAATTTGTACAGTGTTTACAACGAACTAACTGCTATTTATACTACAAAACTAATTAACCGACTTTACTTAACTTAATTACAGCTCATTGACAGTTATACATCCACAACTAGAATTCTCTACACTCCCCCTCAAGCTGAGGGATGAAAACATATTCTTCATTCCTAGCTTACTCACTAAGTATTCATGTTATGGACTACAAAGACTCTTTGTCAGCACATCTGCAAGTTGTTCTTTGGTTCCAATATGTTGTGTTTGAACCCGACCTTCCTGAATTTTTTCCCTCACAAAATAATAGTCTATGTCAATGTGTTTTGTCCTCCCATAAAAAATTGGATGAGCTGCAATTTGAATGGCAGCTTTGCTATCACAGAAGAGTTGTATTGGAACCTCAACCTCAATGCTAAGTTCTCTGAACAGTCCTGCCAGCCATGTAACTTCAGATACTGTTGTGGCCATGCTTCTGAATTCTGCTTCAGCCGAGCTTCTGGAGACTGTTCCTTGCTTCTTTGATTTTCAGGATATCAAGGCTTCTGCAAACTTGATCACATAACCAGTTACTGATCTTCTTGTTTCCACACAAGCACCCCAATCTGAGTCATAGTAAGCAGTTAACTTCATATTTCCACCTGCTGGCATGAACAGACCTAGGTCTGAAGTTCCCTTTATATATTTGATAATTCTCATAGCAACACTCATATGAGACTGTTTAGGGGCATGCATGAACTGTCTAAGTACTTGAACCACAAAGGCTATATCAGGCCTAGTCATGGTCAAGTACAACAGTCTACCCACTATTCTCTGATACCTCCCTTTGTCTTCAAGTTCATTGTCATTGTCACTAACATTCTTGTTGACAGCCTTATCAAATTCTATAGACGTTAGCTTGTGATTGAACTCTAGTAGAGTAGTCGATGGCTTTCCACCTGACATACCAAGCTTAGATACCAATTCAAGGGCATACTTCCTTTGGAACATTGGAATTCCCTTTTCTGATCTGGAGAATTCAATGCCCAAGAAGTAATTTAGCTCCCCAAGGTCTTTCATTTTGAAACTGACCTGTAAATCCTTCCTCACTTGCTCAATCCACTTCAAGTTAGTCCCTGTTACTAGGAGATCATCTACATAAAAAAGTATGACTACCAAGTCTGATCCCTTTTGTTGTGTGAAGAGAGAATAGTCATAATGGGACTGTTTGAACCCCATATCCAATAGAGCTTCTGTTAACTTCAAGTTCCACTATCTATGAGCTTGTTTTACCCCATACAAGGACTTGTTAAGCCTGCACACCTTCTGATACTCCCTCTGGCTTGAAAAACCATCTGGAATTTTCATAATGACATCTTCAGAAAGATCCCTTGAAGAAATGCATTATACACATCCATTTGAAAAATGTGCCAATGAGAAGCTGCTGCTAGAGCTATTACAGAGCTCACTGTAGACATCTTGGCCACATAAGAGAATGTCTTAGTATAATCCAGTCCCTCCTGTTGGCTATAGCCTTTGTCTACAAGCCTGCCTTTGTATATTTCCACTTCTCCATTTGATTTGTATTTCACCTTGAACACCTATTTGTAGCCAATGAGTGCCTTGACCTAAGGCAAATCAGCTACGGTCCAAGTCTGATTCCTTTCAAGTGCAACTATTTTAGCTTTCATAGCATTAACCCAGAGGGGATCTTTACAAGCTTCAGCATAGGATGTAGGTTCGAGTATTGCTGAGTAGGCAGCCAAAGAAGCCTTATAAGTAGAGGACAAGCGATTAAGGGTGCTTATCGGGCGAATCAGACGGATAATTATACTTAAAGGTTCGGCTTAACACTATCGAATTATAAATATAGTAATCTTCTAGCTATCTAATAAGACAATGGGCGAATTTGTATCAGATTAACGATTATCAGACGGTTTATCGGGTAAACTAAATAGAATATTTTTGAAGAATTATTCAATCAATACCAAACGGTTTAAAATCAATAGCAAATTTTTAATACCATCTAATATCTAACAGTATTTTTGAATTGAAGAGTCTTCTTCCAAGTTCCAATCTAGTTCATATTCACGACTACTCATACAAACTTTCAGTAACATTCTTTCTTCACAAGAAATCCAGATTGTAAAATAAAAAATCTAGAAAATCAGACTTTAATTTGTTAGATGCTTGCAAAAAAGGACATAAAACCAGACAATCCACCTATTACGGATAAAACCAACGGACAATTCAACAAATTACTTTCAATAGTACTTTATACACATATGGGTAAAAGTGTAAATATTTAAATTCTTAACGGGTTAACGGTTTACCCAATAAGAAAATTGAGAAATATGTCCCCAAACCTTTAAGCCATTAATTATAAAATCTCAATCCGTTCATCACCCATTACCTCGATAATTCGATACCAATAAGCCATCGGTTCGGTTAACGATTTCGGTTCGGTTTTGAACAGTCCTACAAGTGGTCATAACAAATATAGGAGGATATATGATAAGAGAAGGAGGGCAGCTTAGACTGCACAGCATAATCCTGCATCCACACAGGTGGTTTAGAGGGTCTAGAAGATCTTTTGAGTCTCTCCACAAACGGCTGAATGAAACGACCTAGTCGATCGTTTTAAGTATTTTAGCTCTGATCTCCTATTTATTGCCTTCTCTATGTTATATTGTGGTTATGTAACTTTTCGGGGTGTTTGATTTTGGTTTCGGGTGAGTTTCGGAATGCAATGGGACACATAGTCCCTAAGTTGGAGTCCTAAGTTGTTAGAGTGGACCGTAGTTTGACTTTTGTGTAGACGACTCCGAAATGGAGTTTTGACAGTTCCAAAAGCTCTGTATGGTGATTTTAGACTTAGGAGCATGTACGAATATTGATTTGGAAGTCCATAGGTCATTTCAGCGTGAATTGGCAAAATTTGGAAAGTTGAAGGTTTGGAAGGTTGAAAAATTTGATTGGGAGTTGAATTTATTGATATCGGGGTCGAATTATGATTCCAGAAGTTGAAATAGGTCTGTAATGTCATGTATGACTTGTGTACAAAATTTAAAGTCAATCGGAGTTGTTTTGGTATGAATCGACATTGGTTTCGAAATTCGAAAGTTCATAGTTCATCGACTTGAATTTGGGTTGCGATTCATAGAATCGATGTTGTTTGATGTGATTCTTGTCCTCGAGTAGGTCCATTTTGTGTTTTAGGACTTGTTTGTATGTTTGGTTGAGGTCCCAGGGGTCTCGGGTGTAATTCGAACCATGTTCGGCGCATTTCAGAACCTTAAGGATTTGCTGAAGTTCTGGTTTATCTACAGTTTTGGTTTCCTTCTATGCGTTCGCGAAGATTTTCCTGCATTCATGCAGAGTCTTTAGAAGTTTCTGGATATTTACCCTTCGCATTTGCGAAGAAGGCCATGCGCTCGCGAAGGGTCAGTGGGTTTGTGCAATGCGATCGCGGACAGGGAGCCGCATTCACAAAGAGGAAAGGCGGGCTGGGGGGGACCTCACACATTTGGTCTACGCGTTCGCGAGTGAGGCTTCGCGATCGCGAAGCTTGGGATCTTTGGTCATCGCGTTCGCGAGTGGGTTCTCGCGTTCGCGTAAGAGGAATTTGGGCAGCAATAGTTTTGTGCTTCGTGAACGCGAGGCATTTTCCGCGTTCGCGAAGAAGAAATCACTGGGCAGCAGAACTTAAGTTTGAAAATCAAGGGTTCATCTCATATTTCATATTTTGGACCTAGAGAGCTCGATGTGAGGCAATTTTTTGAGAGATTTTCATAGAAATCGTTGGGGTAAGTGATTCTAACACGGATTGGTCTATATTTCATGAATCTATTACTATATTCATCATCTAATTAGGAATTTGAGTTGGAAATTTGGGAAAAATGGTAGAAACTTCCTAGACTAAATGTTTTAGTTTTGAAAGGCGATTTGAGGTCGAATTTGAGTCATTCTTGTATGGTTGGACTCATTATCGAATGGGTGTTCAGATTTTGTAAATTTGGCCAGGTTGCGAGACGCGAGCCCAGTTGACCTTTTGAGTTGAATTTTTATTTCTTTGCAAATATTTTAACTTTATTATTCGAATTAGTTTCCTACAGTTTATATTTATAGAATGAAGTTGTTTTGTCTAGATTCGAGCCGTTCAGAGTTGGATAATCAAGGGAAAGGCCTACTAGTGGATTGAGTTAGCGTGATTTGAGGTAAGTGACTTGGCTAACCTTGTGTGGGGAGAATTTCCCCTTAGGATTTGTGTTGGTTGTGAAAATTGTGATATGTGAAAGCTATGTACGCAAGGTGACGAGTGTGTACATGGGCTAAATGTGAAAATTACCGGTTTTAGCTATGTAGATTCCTTTCACGCCTTAATTGAGTTATCTTAACATGTTATACTCATCATTATTAGTCTATTTTCACATGCCTTCTTGCCTTACTCTCTTACATGCTAATTGCCTTACAGGTTGAGTTCAAGTTCTTGTTTCCTTTATTCCGTATTCATTATTTAATCGTTGAACTCTTTACTTGAAGTTGTTAAATCGTGGAATATCTTGTTGTTAAAATTGGTATTGAGATATAAAGGCCGTGATTCACATTAAGCCAAAGTGTTAAGTTGTGAAATACCATTCTGTTGAGTTATTCATTCCGATTGTTATTGTTGAGACTCTTGTGTACATTGTGGTTTATCCATGGGCTCTTTACTATGAAAATACTATTATTGTTTGGTTTCTCTGGCAAGTTGTGATATTGGGCACTTGAGGTGCGATTTGTGATACATTTTGATATTGATACGCATGCGGTGGTATAAGGTTTTGGGGTTGAAACACATGCGGTAAGATAAGGTGGGCTTGATACGCGTGGCTAGTAGGGAACTACTCGAAGTCATGCGGTGTGATAAGGTGCGTCAAAATACGGGATGCTATTTCGGAAAAAATAATTTTCAAAACTAAATGTAAAGGCTTAAGATTTGTGTTTTATTCTTGTGATTTGATACTACGAGGCGGTACCTCAGTAGTGACTCTTATTGACATTCCTCTATTTTTGCACTTGTCTTTGGTTGTTGTTTCCTTAGCATCTTATTAAATATTTTATATGTATTGCACTAATTGCTTTAGTTCCATGTAGCTAACCTTGATATGCTATTTGTTGTTTCAATTTCATTACTGTCATTATTACATTGCCTTACACTTGTTCAGTCTTTTATTTTTTCCAGTAGGGCCTTGACCTGACCTCGTCAGTACTCTACCTAGGTTAGGCTTGAAACTTACTGGGTACTGTTGTGGTGTACTCATGCTACACTTTTGCACATCTTTTTGTGTAGATCCATTTACCTCATATCAGTCCAGGCATCAGTGAGTTAAGTCCGTGCGTGGAGACTTTAAGGTACACTTGCAAGCGTTCGCAGGCCTCAGAGTCACTCTCTATCTACTTTTATATTTTCCTTCTTCTACTAGTTACAGTTGTATAGGGTTGACTAGGATGCCTTTGTAGAGCATGTGACTCGATATCACCAGGTTTTGGGGAAACCATATATGTTGAGCAGCGAAATTTATTCTATATATATGTTGCGTATTGGGAGTTTAATTGCTATTTCAGTTAATTCCGTATGTTTGTTAGGCTTAGCTAGTCTTAGAGACTGGGTGCCATCAAGACATCCTATGGAGAGGAACTGGGGTTGTGACAAGTTGGTATCATAGCTCTAGGTTCATAGGTGTTATGAATGAAAAGCAAGTTTAGTAGAGTCTAACAGATCGGTACGGAGACGTCTGTGCCTATCTTCGGGAGGCTATGGAACTATTAGGAAAATTTCCACTTCTTTGATTCCTTATTGTGACTTCAAAATTCAAAATATATGTCTTTCTATTCTCTCACAGACGGTGAGGACATGCACAGCTGGATCTGATAATCAGACACCCGCGCCCCCTTCCAGATCCGCGAGAGGCCGGGGCCGGGGCAGAGGCCGATGACGTCCACGTGGTGCAGCTAGAGCACCTGCACGAGCTACTACAGAGGAGCCACATGTAGCTCTAGTTGGAGAGCAGGCACCTGAGATGCCTGTTACTACTCTTGCATTTCAGGGATTGGCACTTTAGCTCAGGCGGGGTTGATTCCACTAGCTCCTGCCACATCTCAGGCCGGGGGAGGAACACAGACTCCCACCGCCCGTACCTCCGAGCAGTGGGTCCAGGTTGACCAGGTCCTAGAGGTTATACTAGTACAACCGGTTGTCCCAATTCAGCTTGAGGTTAGGGCAGCAACATCTGAGGGTGATCAGCTCAGGCTCGAGAGGTACAAGAAGTAACACCCTCCTACTTTCAGTGCTTTGGCATTAGAGGATGCTCAAGGTTTTCTTGAGTAGTGCCACAGTATCCTTTGTACTATGGGTATTGTGGAATCAAGTAGGGTTGCTTTTACTATGTTCCAGCTTAAGGGAGCAGCTTATCAGCAGTGGCGAGCGTACGAGTTGGGTAGCCCAGCCGAGGCAGCTTTACTCACCTGGGATTTGTTCTCAGAAATGTTTATGAGGGAGTTTGTTCCCTAGAGTCTTAGGGATGCATGGCGCGCAGAGTTTGAGCAGTTACGTCAGGGTGCTTTGACCGTATCGGAGTATGAAGTCCGGTTCAGTGATTTGTCCAGGAATGCACTAGCTTTGGTTGCTACTATGAGAGAACGAGTTCGTCAATTTATGGAGGGGTTCAACCTTGGTATCAGATTCAGCATGGCCCGAGAGTTTGAGATGGACATCCTATACCAGCAGGTAGTGGAGATCGCTTAAAGATTGGAGGGTATGTGGTCCAGAGAGAGAGAGAGGAGAGTGAGGCCAAGAGACCTCGAGATTCTGGCACATATAGTGGTGCCCGTGCCCCAGTTGCAGCCCGTCATGGTAGAGGCTATGTGAGTCGTCCTGTTTATTCAGCACTTTCAGCTTCCAGTAGTATTCCGGCCACTCCCAGGCCACAGGTTGCCCATTATGCATCGCCACTGTCTAGTGCACCTACTGCACGGGGTGCTTTCAATGGTCAGTCTAGCCGACCAAGCCCGAGTCAGTCTCAGCAGCCATGTCCTCTAAGAACTTTTTTTGAGTGTGGTGACACTCGTCATATGGTGAGGGATTGCCCTAGACTCAGGAGGGGTGCACCTCCACAGACTACTCAGGCCCCACATATTCCACAGGGCCCTCAGGCTTCTCATGCCGTGGTTACCCCACCAGTTGCCACTCCACCTGCACAACCAGCTAGAGGTGGAGGTTGGGTAGGTAGAGATCGCCCTAGAGGAGGAGGCCAGGCCACATATTATGCTCTTCCTGCTAGGACGGAGGCGGTTGCATCCGACTCAGTTGTCACATGTATTGTTCTGATTTGTCATAGAGATGCATTAGTCTTATTTGATCCAGGCTCCACTTATTCCTATGTATCATCTTACTTTACTCCACATTTGGGTAAATCCAGTGATTCTTTGAGTTCTCCTGTCTATGTGTCCATGCCTGTGGGAGATTTCATTTTTGTTGACCATGTGTATCGGTCGTGTTTAGTTGTTCTTGGTGGTTTTGAGACCAGAGCCGACCTATTGTTGCTCAGTATGGTAGATTTTGATGTTATTTTGGGTATGGACTGGTAGTCGAACTATCATGCTATTCTAGATTGTCACGCCAAGACAGTGACGTTGGCGATGCCAGTTTTGCCACGGTTGGAGTGGAGAGGTACTTTAGATTATGTTCCTAGCAGGGTGGTGTCTTTCCTTAAGGCACAGTGGATGGTTGGCAAGGGGTGTGATGCGTATCTATCATATGTGAGAGATATCAGTGTTGATACTCCTACAGTTGAATCAATTCCGGTAGTGAGGGGTTATCCAGATGTATTCTCGGCAGATCTTTCGGGCATGTCGCCCGACAGGGATATCGATTTTGGTATTGATTTGTTACCAGGCACTCACTCCATTTCTATTCCACCATATCGTATGGCTCCAGGAGAGTTGAAAGAGCAGTTTCATGAGTTGCTTGATAAGGGTTTCATTCGGCCCAGTGTATCACCTTGGGGTGCTCTGGTCTTGTTTGTTAAGAAGAAGGATGGTTGTATGCACATGTGTATTGATTATCGCCAGTTGAACAAGGTTACGGTGAAGAACATGTATCCATTGCCACACATTGATGACCTATTTGATCAGCTACAGGGTGCCGGAGTGTTCTCCAAGATTGATTTATGGTCAGGCTATCATCATTTGAGGATTCAGAAGCCCGATTTCCCGAAGACTGCCTTTAGAACTCGGTATGATCATTACGAGTTCCTTGTGATGTCTTTTAGGCTGACCAATGCCCCAACAACATTCATGCACTTAGAACTCGGTATGGTCATTACGAGTTCCTTGTGATGTCTTTTAGGCTGACCAATGCCCCAACAACATTTATGCACTTAATGAACAGTGTATTCCAGCCATATCTTGACTCATTTGTCATTGTGTTTATTGATGATATCTTGGTGTACTACCGGAGCTGGGAGGATCATGAGCAACACTTGAGGACCTTGAGAGAAAAGAAGTTGTATGCAAAATTTTCAAAGTGTGAATTCTGGCTTGATTCGGTAGCGTTTTTGGGTCATGTAGTGTCGAGTGAGGGGATCAAGATGGATCCGAAGAAGATAGAAGCAGTGTAGAGTTGGCCTAGATCATCTTCAGCTATCGTGATCTGGAGTTTTCTTGGTTTGGCAAGGTATTACCATCGATTCATAGAGGTTTTCTCATCTATTGCTGCACCTATGACCAGATTGACCAGAGGGGTGCTCCGTTCAGGTGGACCGAGGGGTGTGATGAGAGCTTTCAAATGCTCAAGACAGCTCTGACTACAACACCAATGTTGGTATTACCTACGGGTTCGAGGTCTTACACTGTATATTGTGATGCATCGCGTATTGGTCTTGGCGCGGTGTTGATGCAGGATGGTAGGGTGATTGCCTACACGTCTAGACAATTGAAGGTGCATGAGAAGAACTATACTTTCCACGACCTTGAGTTAGTAGCTATTGTTCATTCCTTGAAGATTTGGCGGTACTATTTATATGGTGTCCCTTGTGAGGTCTATACCGACCATTGGAGTCTACAACATCTGTTCAAATAGAAGGATCTTAACTTGCGTCAGCGGTGGTGGTTAGAGTTTCTTAAGGACTATGATATCAACATTCTATATCATCCCGAGGAGGCTAATATGGTGGCCAATGCTTTGAGTCGAAAGGTGAAGTATAACATTTTACCCTCAGATAGATAGACAGTTCGAGCACATTATTCAGATACTGGAGGATATGCTTCGTGCATGTGTGATAGAGTTTGGGGGTTATTGGGATTAGTTCTTGCCGCTTGCGGAGTTGGCCTACAACAACAACTACCAGTCGAGCATTTAGATGGCTCTGTATGAGGCCTTTGTATGGGAGGCAGTGTTGGTCTCTGGTGGGTTGGTTTGAGTTGGGTGAGGCTAGGCTATTGGGTACAGACTTGGTTCAGGATGCTTTGGAAAAGGTTAAATTGATTCAAGATCGGCATCGCACAACCCAATCTAGACAAAAATGTTATGCGGATTGGAAGGTTCGCGACGTTGCATTCATGGTTGGGGAGCAGGTCTTGCTTCTGGTTTTGCCCATGAAGGGTGTTATAAGGTTCAGGAAGAAGGGCAAGTTGAGCCCTAGATATATCGGACCTTTTGAGATTCTTGAGAGGATTGGAGAGGTGGCCTACAAGCTTGTACTACCACCTAGTCTAGCTGCAGTTCATCCAGTATTCCATGTTTTTATGCTCCGAAAGTATCACGGTGATCCGTCTCATGTGTTGGATTTCAGCTCAGTCAAGTTGGATAAGAATTTGTCTTATGTTGAGGAGCCGGAGGCCATTTTGGTCAGGAGGTTCCAAAGTTGAGGTCGAAGAACATTGCTTCAGTGAAGGTTCAGTGCAGGGGTCAATCAGCCGAGGACGCGACTTGGGAGACCGAGCATGATATGTGTAGCCATTATTTTCATCTTTTCACCACTTCAGTATGTCTCCATACTCGTTCGAGGACGGATAATTATTTTAAGAGGGGGAGGATGTAACGACCCGACCGGTCATTTTGAGTATTTTAGCCCCCAATCCCCTATTTATTGCCTCCTATATGTTATATTGTGGTTATGTAACTTGCCGAGGTATTTGGTTTTGCTTTCGGATGAGTTTCAGAGTGCAATGGGACACATAGTCTCTAAGTTGCAGTCCTAAGTTGTTAGAGTGGACTGTAGTTTAACTTTTATATAGACGACTTCGGAATGGAGTTTTGACGGTTCCAATAGCTCTATATGGTGATTTTAGATTTAGGAGTGTGTCCGTATGTTGATTTGGAGGTCCATAGGTCGTTTCGGCGTGTATTGGCGAAAGTTGGAAAGTTGAAGGTTTGGAAGGTTAAAAAGTTTGACTGTGAGTTATATTTATTGATATCAGGGTCAGATCCCAATTTCGGAAGTTGGAATAGGTCCGTAATGTCATTTATGACTTATGTGCGAAATTTGAAGTCAATCGGAGTTATTTTGGTATGAATCGGCATTGGTTTCGGAAGTTCATAGTTCATAGGCATGAATTTGGGTTGCGATTCATAGAATCGATGTTGTTTGATGTGATTATTCGGCGTATTTTGGAGCCTTAAGGATTTGCTGAAGTTCTGGTTTTTCTACAGGTTTAGTTTCCTTCTATGCATTCGCGAAGGTTTTCCCGTGCTGTCATAGAGTCTTCAGGGGTTGCTGGAGATTTACCCTTCGGCATTCGCGAAGAAGGCCATGCGTTCACGAAGGGTCAGTGGGTTTGTGCACTGCGATCGCGGACATGGAGCCACGTTCGCGAAGAGGAAAGGTAGGTTGGGGGGACCTCATGCATTTGGTCTATGCATTCGCAAGTGAGGCTTCACGATCCCGAAGCTTGGGATCTCTGGTTCTCGCGTTCGTGAGTGGGTTCTCGCATTCGCGTAAGAGGAATTTGGGCAGCAGCATTTTTGTGCTTCGTGAACGCGAGGTATTTTCCGCATTCGCGAAGAAGAAATCATTGGGCAGCATAATTTAAGTTTGAAATTGAGGGTTCATCTCATATTTCATATTTTGGACCTAGAGAGCTCGGTGTGAGGCGATGTTTCAAGGGATTTTCAAGGAAATCATTGGGGTAAGTGATTCTAACCCGGATTGGTCTATATTTCATGAATCTATTACTATTTTCATCATCTAATTAGGGATTTGAGTTGGAAATTTGGGGGAAAATGGTAGAAACTTCCTAGACTAAAATTTTAGATTTGAAAGGCGATTTGAGTTCGAATTTGAGTAATTCTTGTATGGTTGGACTCGTTATCGAGTGGATGTTCGGATTTTGTAAATTTGGTTGGGTTTCGAGATGCGGGCTCGGTGACTTTTTGAGTTGACTTTTTATTTCTTTGCAAAGATCGTAACTTTATTATTCGAATTAGTTTCCTATAGTTTATATTTAGGCATTATGGCCTAATGGGACATATACTTGTGCCACTTTGTCATGTCGGTCCCCAAACTTAATAATTTGCCAATTAAACACTTACAACCGTGTATAATAAATGCTTATGATAGGAGGCTTCCAGTGCGTGTAATACAATCTCCTCCACGTAAGACGCCACATCAAGAAAATTAACCCACGTAGGCTCCAGGTCATTTATTATCGCCACATAGGAAAATAAAATGGGAAATGATTATTAACCCCCCCAAACCCAAGTTTTCCCCTCATTTTACACTTACCCGCTTAGTTTAGGGCTTAGAAAGTATCGAACCACTTCTGTTTCTCCTCTCTTCTCCGTCATCGTTGCCGGAATTTCCATCATCGCAATTGTTATCAAAGTTTCTAGGGTACGTTTCTTCATTTATTCTTCATTTTTTATTTTTATTGATATTCATTTCCCTCAATATATGGGGCTTTTGCTCTGTTTAGGGGTTTTAGGGGAATGATGGGTTAGGTCGTAATTGATGTTTAATTATCCTCAATATATGGGACTTTTGCTCTGTTTTGTTATATTTTGAAGTGAAAACCCTTTTTAATGTACTGTCATGCATGTAATGACATATTTGGTTATTCCGTTTAGTTTTTGGATTTTTTTTGTCAAATCAAAATTTCATCTTAGATTAATGCATTTTTTTTGTGAAGTTTGTTGGGTCTCGTTGTTGTTAGTGGTCCACCAGTGTATTTCTAAATATTATAGGGTATTGTGAGGACGAAAAAGGAATCTTGAAAGTTGTTTTACTTAAAAACTTTGTATTTTTTGTTGGTTTATTTATGGAGTTGTGTAAAGGTGTAATTTTTGATAAAACATAGTCATTGATAACACTGTTATTTTTGTTACTTTGCAGGTATGAGAAGAAAATGGCTTCAAGCTTAGTTAACCTACAAATCTACCACCGTGGTAATTTTGTATAGGACCTTGAGCTAAGGTATGTAAATGGACTAACTTGTCCTCAATTAGCTACAGTTGATGTTGATGAGCTGCATATTATGTTGTTTCACAAGTTTGCTAGGGACTTAGGATTTTTAGAAGTTGATTTGTTTGGATGCAAAGTTAACAAAAGGGGTGGCTATTACATTTTAAAAACAGATGCTGATGTGTTAAAGTTTCTTATACATTGAAAGGTGGCGACTTTGTTGATGTTTGTATTGTCTATGTACTTAGTACTCCTATTCTTGTTGAGGACATAACTGAACTGGACCCCACTCCACAAACACATGGGCCTGACAGTGGGTTAAATACTAGGGCTGATGTGTCACCTCCTAACAATGATATAAATAGGACTGAAAATGACAAAGATAAGGATAAGGGGGCAGATAAAATGGAGAGATAGAAGAATCAAATGAAGGTGAAGGTAATAACTTCTCATCCTATCATCTCCAAACATCAGAATCTGATTTTGATGAGGACTTTGATGATTCTGAAGAGTCTGACTCACAGTTTGATATAGATGAGAACATTGAAGAGTGTAGTGATCTAGAAGATGACATTGCTGAAATTAGACAGTCTAAAATCAACAAAATGAAGAATGCCCAAGTAAATGTAGATGAGATACCATCTAGTTCAGATGGGATAGATTTTGGTTTTGAAGATATGCATAAGAACAAAAGGAGAAAATATGAAGGGAAACTAGGAGGGATGACCAGTAATTTGATAGCTCAGATCCAGGTAGTGAGTGTAGTGATGATGAAAGAGAACTTGTTATCCCTGATGAAGTAAGGGATGCACCAGCTAGGAATCCAGGTAAGAAGGTCTACTTTGACACAAGTTGCAAAAAAATATTATTTGAATTGTATATGATATTTGAGAATGCTGTACAGTTTAGGGAGGCATTGCATACCTATTCTATTCAAAAAAGTATAAACCTTAAGTTGAAACCTAATGAGAGGGAAAGGGTCAGGGAAAACTGCACAAAGAATGGTTGTCCATGGCATATTCTTGGCAGCATAGAAGGTAGCACCAGGAATTTTAAGGTGATTACATACTGCCCTGTCCACAAATGCTACAAGAAGACAAGGAACAAGATGTGTAACCCACCATAGATTGCAAAAAACTTCAAAGACAGAATAATCAGTGAGTCTCAAATTAAACTTCAACAAATTCAAGCCTTAATTAGGAAATAATATGGTTTGTATGTGAGTAAAACTTCCTACATAAGGGCAAAAATGATAGTTATGAAGGAGAATATGGGTGATTACAAGAAAGAATTTACTAGGCTTCATGATTATGCTGAAATGCTAAAGTCTACTAATCTTGGCACTACTGTAGTGATAAAGACATCTAAGAATGCAGAACCTGGTAAGGAGGTGTTTATGGGCATTTATATATGTCTTGAAGCATTAAAAACTGGATGGTTAGAAGGGTGCAGAAACATAATTGGCTTTGATGGTGCATTCCTAAAGGGAATATGTAAAGGTGAACTTCTTTCTTGTATTTCCAAGGATGGAAATAGTCAAATGTTCCATGTGGCTTGGGCAGTAGTTGAAAAGGAATCCAAGGATACATGGTCATGATTTATCAAATGTCTCAAGCATGATTTGAACTTGACAGAAACTGAAGGAGAAGGGTTGACAATCATGTATGATATGCACAAGGTATGGTTTCTAACACTTTATCTTTAAAGTGTAATTGTTTTCATTTATGTTTAAGTTATAACAATATAATGTTGTTGATTGTAGGGTCTTCATCTAGCAATAACTCAGTTATTGCCAAATGCTGAGATGAGGTGGTGTGCTAGACATATCTAGGCCAATTGGAAGCAAACTTGTCCTGGTGAGGAAAGAAGGAAAAATTTATGGCAGTGTGCAAGAGCTGCATTTGAAGTTTACTCTAGCAAGAAGTTGGATGAAATGGACTTGCTGGGAGAGATATTGTTCAAGACTTGCTAAAATACAGCAAGGAGTACATGGTGTAGGGCATACTTCAAAGAACAAAGTAAGTGTGATGTAGTAGAGAATAACATGTGTGAGACATTCAATAGTTGGATATTGGCAGCTAGGCACAAATCTATCATTATTATGTTAGAGGAAATTAGAATCAAGTGTATGGAAAGGATGAATATCATGAGAGAGTTTTCTGGAAAATGAGTAGGTGATATATCACCCATGGCTATGGAAATACTTGGAGAGAATTCTCAAAGGGCAGCAAAATATGAAGTCAAATTTAATGGTGAAACATGGTATGAGATCCAGGATGGGCAATAGAAACATGTTGTTGACTTTAGAAGGTGTTCCTGTACTTGTAGATCATGGAAACTCAAAGGAATTCCATGTGCACATACAATTATAGCAATGAATTATAAGAACTATGAGGTTAAGCCATATGTTGACCATTGGTATAGGAAGGACACCTATCTTAAGACATACAACAGATTCATTCAACCTTTAACTAGTTTGAATTTGTGACCAAAAAGCACACTGCTAGCTATTGAGCCATCTGTTATAACTGCAATGCTAGGAAAGCCAAAGAAAAAAAAAGGAGAAAAGTTACTGATGAACCAAAGAAAAAGTTTCGGAAGGGTACAAGGATAGGGAGATAAATGAGATGTTCTTTGTGTAAGACTCTTGGACATAACAAGAAAGGATGTCCATCTGTAGTAAGTATTAATGTTCTTTGTGCTCATTATAAGATGAATTCAATTACTAATGTCTGTTTTGTTATGTGTATGTAGAGAATCCAAGGGGGAAGGTCTGGAACTAGTTCAGTTAGAGGTGAAACTGCTGAAAATGCTTCATCAACAGCAATAGGTGGAAGGGTTGGAACTAGTGGAAGTGCATCAGTAGCAGCAGCTGGAAGTACATCAGCAGCAGCAACATCAGCTTCAACTATAGAAAGTGGCACCTTCACTTAACCAATCACTGATCCAAGTATACAACAATCAACTAATGTTGTTGGAGGTGCAAAAAGGAAGACCAATGAGCCTAGAAGAGGTGGTGAAAATGCAGGGTCTAAAATACCAAAGGCAGCATGATATGGTCTGCTATTTGATTCAAGTGGCACTGTGATACAGAGGGTAAATATTTCCACTTAATTAAATAATCAAAAGATATGGTTTGCAAGATAATCCCTAACTCACAACCTTTTATCTTTGTGCAGTCTGGAACTACTGACAGAGTAGTACAAAATCCTTCTACACTCATAAGTTCTGCCCCTACCAATATTGAACTTCGGTTCAAACCCCCTGGACTAAAGTGGAAGGATTGAGCTGCTGTTACACAAAGGTAGCTGCAAGAACATAGTTATAGAAGGGCAAACTCTACTACAACCACTCAAACCACACCAAAGACACAATCCACACCAAGCAACCAAGCCACTATAGACATTAATTGAAGTGATCAACTGATATTTACATTGAGACTTAATGATGGATGTTTTTGTTAACTGCCTATGGTAGACAATATTTTGTAAAGCTACTTCATTATGGATGTTTTTGTTGGCTGTCTATCATAGACAATATTTTGTAAAGCAACTTCCTTATTTTTGATATTTTATTAACTACCTATAATATGCCATGATATTAGTAGTGGAAGTATTGTTGCTGTAATGTTAAATTGCAATTTTTCAACATGAATGTTCCCTTTGTCAATATATTCCTTGAACAAATTTTTACATCAACACAAAATATGTAGCCTAAACCCAGGAAATAAGAAAGTACGCTATCAATCCTAAACACATAACATAAGATCTAACATTAGAACAACTAAAACAACAATTATAATAGCAACAACTCTGAACTTCGACCTTCCTTGTCTTCTTTGATAATGACATCGATCACTCTTCTTAGTAAGACCCACAAAAAGAGTTTTGTAGTGTTCTTCCTTAATCGCAGGATCAACCTATCGGAAAAAGCCACAACCTTCGCCAATCTCATATCTTCGGCAGCTTAGGAACCTTCTTCCAGGATTGGTGGGTGTTCATAACATTTTAAGATCTGCAGCAGCCTCACAATAACACAAAGGTTCCTTCTTCATTGCTGAAGGAGAAGACGCGGCAGTAGCTTATTTCTTGTCGGAGAAGAAGAAAAAAATCAACCTTCAAAAGAAAAGGAGATGGCAGAAATTGATGGGCAATGAAGAATCCCAACAAAGAAATTCTATTTTTCACTGTTGAAGCTAACATGAGAAAGAAGAAGGCATCCAATTTGGATAGAAATCAGCTTATGTAATGTTTAACAATGGAGAATAAGGTAGAAAGAAGAAGATGGCAGTTAAATATGCCACATTATTACCGTTAGGGCTTTTTTCAACTGCCCTCACGCTCTTACAGGCATGTAAATCACGCACTAAAGCCAAATATCACACATAGGATTGGCCTCCTGTCATAAGCATTTATAATACACAATTTGAAGGAGTGTAAGTGTTCAATTGGCAAATTATTAAGTTTGGGAACCGGCACGACAAAATGGCAAGAGTATAAGTACCATTTAGGCTATTCTTCCTTATATTTATAGTATCGAATTATTTTTGGTTAGATTTGAGTCATTCAGAGTTGGATAATCGAAGGAAAGGCCTACTAGTGGATTGAGTTAGCATGATTTGAGGTAAGTGACTTGCCTAACCTTGTGTGGGGGAATTGCCCCTTAGGATTTATGTTGGTTGTGAAAATTGTGATATGTGAAAGATGTGTACGCAAGGTGACGAATGTGTACACATTCTAAATGTGGAAATTACCGGTTTTAGCTATGTAGATCCCTTTCATGCCTTAATTAAGTTATCTTAACATGTTATACTCATCATTATTAGTCTACTTTCACATGTCTGCTTGTCTTACTCTCTTACATGCAAATTGCCCTACATGTTTAGTTAAAGTTCTTATTTTCTTTATTCCATATTCATTATTTAATCGTTGAACTCTTTACTTGAAGTTGTTAAATCGTGGAATATCTTGTTGTTGAAATTGGTATTGAGATATAAAGGACGTGATTCACATTGAGCCAAAGTGTTAAGTTGTGAAATACCATTCTGTTGAGTTGTTCATTCCGGTTGTTATTGTTGAGACTCTTGTGTTCATTATGGTTGAGCCATGGGCACTTTACTGTGAAAATACTATTATTGTTTGGTTTCTATGACAAGTTATGATATTGGGCACTTGAGGTGCGATTTGTGATACGTTGTGATATTGATATGCATGCGGTGGTATAAGGTTTTGGGGTTGAAACACATGCGGTGAGATAAGGTGGGATTGATACGCGCGGCTAGTAGGAGAACTACCAGAAGTCATGAGGTGTGATAAAGTGGGCTAAAACACGGGATGCTATTTAGGGAAAATGATTTTCAAAACTAAATGTAAAGGCTCCAGTGGTGATATAAGGAAAGATTTGTGATTTATTCTTGTGATTTGAGACTACGAGGCGGTACCTCGGTAGTGACTCTTGTTGGCATTCCTCCATTTTTGCACTTGTCTTTGGTTGTTGTTTCCTTAGCATATTATTAATTGTTTTGTCAATGTTGCACTAATTGCTTTAGTTCCGTGTAGCTAACCTTGATGTGTTATTTGTTGTTTCAATTTTCTTACTGTCATTACTGCACTGCCTTACACTTGCTCAGTCTTTTATTTATTCTAGTAGGGCCTTGACCTGACCTCGTCACTACTCTACCAAGGTTAGGCTTGGTACTTACTGGGTACCATTGTGGTGTACTCATGCTACGCTTCTGAACATCTTTTTGTGCAGATCCAGGTACCTCCTACCAGTCCTGGCATCAGTGAGTTGAGTCCGTGCGTGGAGACTTCAAGGTACACCTACCACCGTTCGCAGGCCTCGGAGTCACCCTCTATCTACTATTATATTTTCCTTCTTTTACTAGTTACAGTTGTATAGGGTTGACTAGGTTACCGTTGTAGAGCTTGTGACTCGATATCACCAGGTTTTGGGAAAACTATATACGTTGAGCAACGAAGTTTATTCTATTTATATGTTGAGCAATGAGAGCTTAATTGCTATTTCAGTTAATTCCGCATGTTTATTAGGCTTACCTAGTCTTAGAGACTAGGTGCCATCACAATATCCTATGGAGGAGAACTGGGATCGTGACACTGAACCACTAGCTAAGAGGATGGTGAGGAAGTACTAGAACTGGGAGAGAAAATAGAAGAATATGGTGGAAAAGGTACAACAGGAGAAGAAGAAGTTTCTTCAGGAATATAAAGAGGTACATGATCAGAAACTCTAAGTTCTAGAATAGGAAATATAGGTGTGATCTTAGACTTCATGTCTCTAAATGGAAAAATGTCTTCCTTGAAGACTGTATCTATGCTAACAAAGAATTCTTTACTACTGAGATCATATAAATGATAGCCTTTCTGAGTGACAGAGTACCCCAAATGAACAACAGGAATTGCTCTAGGACAGAACTTGTCAGTTTTCTTCACATTGGTGGCATACCATAAGCTTCCAAACACTTTTAGATTCTGTAAGGAAGGAGCCTTATGAAACAGTCTTTCAAATGGAGATTGGCCCCTTAGAAGACTGGTAGGTAGTCTACTCAGAAGATACACTGCAGTTGTTACACGCTCACCCCAAAATTGTAAGGGAATGAATGCCTGGGATCTCAAGGCTCTAGCCATATCTAAGATATATCTGTGTCTTCTCTCTACCACCCCATTCTGTTGGGGTGTGTAGATGCAAGAACTTTGATAAATCATGATCGCGTCCAATTGCACACCTCAAAAGAAGTATGAAACAATCGTTTGCAATAATAAAACCCAACTAAGAGTCGGGGTCGAATCCACTGGGAGCTAAGATGGGAGTTAGGAGTATATATTCTAATGTGCGTGATTGAATTATCTTGATTTGAACTTCCACAAAAGTTTTTTTTTCTATTTCTAGTTTTACACTAAATATTGTAAAATAAAGAAAGAAGATTAGGAATAGTTGTTTTTGAGTTTTGTTTCAAATTGGTAAAAAGCCTAGGGCTGTGACCAAGATGTTTGCCTAACGGAATAAAGACTTAATGCTTGTTTTGTTGATCGGAGTGTATTATATCTATCAACTCTCAATTACCCACTCAATACCTCTTGGTAGAGAGTGGTTTTGCACAATTTGGCTTTCTCAAGACCAAATGTGTATCACACAAAACAGTTGATAAAAGCTCAAGTAGGATTATTACTATCTCTAGGTTGAACCCTTTAATTGGGTTAATCAATCTCTTGATTGACCCAATTCCTTGTTAGCCAAGTTTTCCTAGACTAAGTATTTTTTTCTCAAGTAGAGATTTAGTCAAGTAGGTATGAACTAATGTTTGCAACCATTAATTCCACAAATTAAAGCATGAACTAGGCTAAATAATAAACACCCTATCATAAACAAGCACTAAATTAGATACCCATAAGGTTTACACACTAGGGTTGGGTCACAACCCTAGTAAAATTCTAGCTACTCATGCTTGGGTTTGAAGAAAAAGAAGAAGAAAGACTAATTAAACTCATAATGTAAGCTTAAAATAATAAAATCTATTGTAAAATACACCAAAATATAGTAAACTTCCAAAAGAGGCAAAGAAAAATGGCTACAGTACTTGCTGATGTCCAAAACATAACCTCATTACGTGAAACTCTTCTATTTATACAAGTCTGAAAATCTCGGACAAAAAAACCCCTTGGGAAGTTCTGCGGCCGCATAATTCCATGTGCGGTTCGAAGACTTCTACATCTGGCAGGAGCTGGGATTCTGCGGCTGCACAATTCTGAATTGCGGCTGCGAGGCAACATTTTTGTGGTCCACAGATTATGTTTGTTGTAGCAAACTAGTCTTCTGTGGTCGCAAACTAGTCTTCTAAGGCAGCACAATTGTTATGAGGTCCGCAATTCTCAGGGACTCGGGACTTGGAAATTTGCACACTCTCTGAAGTTGAGTCCTAGCCCAGCTCTTGCGGCCGCACAATTCATGTGCGGTCCTTAATTTACATAAAAATATGCTAAATTTTACTTCTTTGTTTGCGTCCGCAGGTGGAATTCTGAGGTCCACAATTGCTTCTACAGCCGCAGAATTCCTTCTGCGGACCGCACATTGTATGCTTCTATGCCCTTTTGTTGCCTTGTGCTTGGACTACTCCTCTTTGAGCCAGATTTCATCTCGGGAGTCCAACTTCCAGCATTCCTGCAATTTTGCACATTTCATTAGTTTTGGGAACGTAATTCAATACTTTTTAGACTAAAACAAAAAGTTAAAAGGTGTTAATAAGTAGTCAAAATTCCCACTTATCAACTCCCCCAAACTTAAGTCTTTGCTTGTCCTCAAGCAAACAATTTAGTTACCACCTCCACAAGTTAAGGGTTATTTCAGCAAGTCAAAGGTGAGACATCCATACATCAGTTGGGACCAATAATTACCCACACTACTTGTGTATTATCAACAAGATGACAAGTTAAACATTTATGCACATATAGTTCTAATGTGACACTTGAGAATCAAGAGTTGACTTTATTCATCAAGGAAGCTCTCTCTCTCATGTAGGTCATTGTGGATCCCAAACTCTTCCTCCTCTACTTTCCGTTTGCCTAGCTCACTTAAGAATTTTAGTACTCAATCCAAAGATCTATGAAAGGCTCAATCGTCTCTCTCAAGAGAATGTCACAAGTACGGCTTCAAGTACTATAGGCTTGCCCCTTATGTAGATCGCCACTAATGTAAGCTCACTCGGCTCGAGATCAAATAGGACCTTTTTCGGGATGTAATGAAGGCTTTTGGATTAGGGTTGGATATAATATGGTTGAGTGGTTACACCTTCCTTAAGCACCACATCATTCATTTTTTGGCTCACACTTTGCCAATTCCTTGAGGCACTTTCTTTTCCTTGGGGGACTAGAGAGACTTAACATCACTCTTTCTTGATTATATTCATATTTCTCCATGTTTGGGCTCATTGCCTTTCTTTGACTCCCTTCAACTCTTCTACTTATTCATTTTATTGCATTTTTCTTTTTGTTCTTTTCTTTCCTTTTTTCCTTTTCTTCTCATCATTTCTTTTTCTCTTTTTGTGCCTTGATACCTTTTTCCACTTCTTCGTCTCTCCCACAAACTTACGTTTTTAGCCATTTATTTCACATGAGTGTTAAGGAAAGCTCGAGTGCCAAGAAAGGGTCATAATAGAACGGGTAAAGGCTTGTAACATGGTTTTCAAATGAGAAAGGCTAAAGGCTCGAAGAGGTTGACTAGGGATGACATCATTGGTAGAAAATAGGAAACTCAAATGGGCCAAGAAAAGCCTACAATCACTTTTCAAGCAAAGCAAAACTTAGGATTTCGCATTAAAACACATTCAGGGTAAGTTCTAGACATTTCGCACGGGTACTTGGACTAACAATAAAGCAACTCACCTCTCACGCAACTGGGTTGTTAAAGAGGACAGAGTTGAGGGCCCATAACGACCACATTTAAGATTGAAAATCACTATGGTTCGATTAAATCATTAGATGATTGCCTAAGTCAACACAAGAGTCACACAGTCACTACTAGAGCTATTTCTTTCAAAAACCTTATTTTTTAACCATAAGCACGTAGTTAAGTGTGTTGGTACCAAATGAAGCATGATTGACTCTTTGAGCATGACTCAATTAGGCCTTTTTATTCATTACTACTACTATTATCACCTAAACATAAAACAGACTCATTCCCTTAAGAAGGTTGTCACGCCATCCATCGTTGGGATGAGTCACGCGATTCACACAATAACTACATTTGGAAAGAACCGTGGCATTAATAAAACCAAAGGCTTATTATCTATTGAAACATAAAAAGAAGCTACTAAATCAAAAAGAAGCTATTAATTTAAAAAGAAGATACTAAATTAAGTACTAACTAATAAGAAAACAAACATAAAGAAGCTACAAAGCAAAAACTATTGAAAGCATAATGAATACACATAATGAGGGAGAAAGAGAAAATATATACATAATGAGAGAAGAAAAAGGAAAATAGTATCAGTTATTACAGGCCGAATGTCTCAGAATCATCAAATAAGATCAAATAAACTCCCCCCCCCCAAATAAAAATAAGCATTGTCCCCAATGCTTAACAAAATAAGAGTAAAGGTAGGGAAAGAGTGAAGAAGAATCCCTATGGCTCCTTGGACATCTCTATGTCCCCAGCAATGTCACCACCCTCAGTCTCTTTCAACTGGATCTCATCATCCTCAACTCTGGGAGTGACTGGGTTGGTGAATATCTAACGCACTACCTCGGCAGTGTCGGCAGCAGAGTTTGGCTTCTTAGACTGGCTAGCTGGTGCCACCGGTGCTGTTAGTGCTGTATGATCTGGGCCTGAATGGTGAGGGTCAATCAGCATGTCAAATGGAATATCTCCGGCTGCAACAAGCTTGGTAACCTGTCTCCGGAGCTTGTCCACTGACTTCTTGGAGGCCTGGGACTTTCTCATCTTTTTTACTTCTTTTCCCAGCTCTTCGATCACTGACCCATGCTGCACCAATGTAGCCATGATGGTGTTCTGGCCAGGAGCTTCTTTAATGTTTCTTCCACTGATGGGGGCATCTGAGGTGCCAGAATAGAGGAATGTGTTGTAACAGTATTAGATAAGTCAGACAGTTTTGCAGTGGCTGTATGCATCCAGTTGTTGAGGCTCGCCAATGTCTAGGAAACTCGCAGCACAGAAAGTGGAGCAACAGGCATGGGCACCGACTTCAAAGCCTAGGTGGAACATGTGACAGGAGCTGCTGTAGGAACTGAGGATGGTGGTAGAAGCATAGTTGCGACACTAGATGAAGGCTCGATCGAAGTGGATGGAGGATCAACTGCCTATGCAACTACCACCGATGGCTCATCAGACTGGCCTGTGGTGGTAGATGGCTGACCGTTTCTCTTAGAGTTGTGTGCATCCATCAGTGAGTACCATGAGAAAGGCTTCTTTGCCCGCACCTTTGTATCAAAGTCCCTCGGCTCAACCCTCGCATCAGTGAGATACTCTATAATCGTGTTGGGATACAGGTAGGACGTGTCAACTTACTGAGCGACTACAAAGATGTTGGCCGACATCATGACACCCACATTGATAGTTTACCCGGCCATGATTGAAGCAACTAGAACTGCCCGAGGGATCAAAAGATATGTCTCATTCTGGCACGGGTCTAGTCTGCTGCATACAAAGGTTTGCCACCCTTTTGCCTCAAAGCTAAAAGTGCTCCTGTGAATAAAAACCCCTGCTGTGATCCATGGTGGTGGTGGCCCAGGAGCTGCTAGAATCTCTGCTAGCCAAGGACGAGCTGCATCCCCAAGTGCACACTTCTCTAAGTTCTCTGTGGGCTCGACATCATCAAATCCCAAGTATGTGTTCAATGTGTGGTGATCAAATCGCACCTTGAGGTTTCTCACTTTCATCACCTTTGTCCCTTTTTTGGTATGCACCACATTGGCATAGAATTCCCTGACAAGCTACTCCTTAGCATCCACCACGCTCTGGGTAAACCACATCCACCCTTTGCATTCTCTAAACTATCTCAACACTTCTGGGTTATACCTCTCAAGATCTTTCAACTTAAACTATAGCTCAATAGTGAGAGACCTCACTGGCCACCATTCACGGAAGCTGGTGAAGGTGGCCAAACTGACAAAATAGTCCTCCCATACCTCTTTCTTCTTCGACCTTTTGAGGAAGGTAACAGTAGCATCTCCCCCTCTACCATCATCGGGGATGTCCTGAACTGATGTCTCTGGTAGATCAGGGGCAGGTGTAGTAGATGGCTCAGAAGCCTAACTAGCACTTTCCGAGCCCTCAAGAGTGCTATGGGATATGGACGACTCGTCCCTGAGATAATACCTCTCTGGCGGCCTTGACTGGACATCTGGCTGCTCATGTACAGAGGCTGAGTTGTCCTCTGATGCTTCCCTAGATGGGGGGATAAGAATTGGTCTCGGAAAGGTCTGCACCTCTCCCTCTACCGCCTGCTATTTTTTTCTAATTTCATATTGTAGGGCACTAGGTAAGGGTATCTTCCCTTGTTGCCGAGAAGGGTCACCCCTTCCTTTCGAAGTGTCGCCTTTGCTTCTAGATCAAACCATTTTGCAAAGGCGATTGTTAGTTGCAATTCAAGTTCAGACATACAATGAATATAAGGACACACCAGAAGTTACAGTGAGGAATACAGTTGAAACATGTTTGCAGGGTAGGGATTTGCGGTCCGCATATTTTTCTTGCAGCCACAGAAAAGGCCTTGCAAACCGCATAATTTTCTTTTGTGGCCGCAGATTTAGATTGCGGTTCGCACATTTTGTCTTGCGGCCGCAACACAGATACCACAAATTTGCCAACACTCTGATAACAGAAAATTGGCCATTTTGTGACTGCAACCTGTTTTCTGCAGACCACACTTTTTGTCTTGCGGCCGCACATTGAATCACAAATATCACCCTTCTCTGAAGACAGGAAAAGAGCTGTTTTGTAGCCGCAATGGAAATTTTGCGGTCCATACAATTTTCCTTGAGGCCACAGACTCATGCTTAATTAAACTTATCTAGAATCAACTTTTGCAGACCGCACAAGAAACAATTTCTTGTTTTGACATGGAAACAGCGTATAAGCATGAAAATCTATTGACCCATTCCCCCTAGAGCATTTACCAGTTTATCCACTACAGATTTAACCCCACATGGTTGTACAATTGAGTTCTATGATGAATGGCCTAAACTAATAAAATAAAATTATTCATTAAACTAAAAATTGGAAAATTCTAACAAGTGATTGAAGCATACCATATATGAATGAGTGCAAGAAATGAATGATCAACAATTGCTAGGCGTGTGGGCAGATGACTTATCAAGAGATTTTAAGTTGGTGCAAGTTTTGTGCTCAGAGAGGGAAAAGGGTAACAGTAGCCCTAACCTCTCTATTTATACTTGCCAAGGGAAAGAGAAGTGAGTGCGGACGCAGAATTCCAATTGTGGTCCGCACTCTGTTACCTGGGGGCTTAGTTGCCCCTTTTGTTTTGCGATCCGCAGAATTGTGTGTGCCGATGCGCAGATCCCTGTTGCGGACTGCATATTTTGTGTTGCGGCCGCAGATCGGCCATTTTTCTGACAGGTCAACTTCAGAGAGCTATCACTTTCCACCTTCAATTTGTGTGGTCCGCAATTTAATTGTGCGGCCGCAGAGCACCTTTTTGCTGCAGTAACTATAATTGTGCGGTCCGCACAATGCGATTGCGGGCCGCAATTCTTTCAACACTTAACCAGATTTCTGGGCATAATTCCAGTAAAGCACACTCATCCCTGCAGCACACTTCAAATCAAGCTAGTACAAAAATAACTCCTAACTACAAAAGAAACAAAGAAAATAAAAGCATATGGTTTGCCTCCCAAGAAGCGCATGATTTAACGTCATGGTACGACGTAGAATACCATTAGTTGAAATGAATCATCGCCACAACGTGGCCATCTCCAACTCTTACCATATAGTGCTTCACCCGGTGACCATTGACTCGGAATACCTCATTATTTTTGTTCTTCAAGTCCAATGCACCAAAAGGTGTCACACCCACAATTTCAAAAGGACCACTCCATTTAGACTTTAGTTTTCCGAGAAACATCCTCAACCTCGAGTTGAACAACAATACGAGATCACCCACATTGAACTTTTTGTTCCAAATGTATTTGTCATGAAGATATTTCATCTTTTCTTTGTACAATGATGAACTTGCATAAGCATGGTACCGGAAATCATCCAGTTCATTCAAATGTGCAACCCTCAAATTAGCGGCTACATCCCAGTCAAGATTTAAATTATTTAGAGCCCACATGACTTTGTGCTCAAGTTCCATCGGAAGATGATAAGCTTTTCCGAACACCAACCGGTATGGAAATATTCTGATAGGTGTTTTGTTATCAACAAGTGGTGGAAATTCAAACTCTATATAAGGACCGTTTGGACATAAATTCCCAAATATTGTTT